>NC_091142.1:40427553-40750438 GCF_041381155.1 Argopecten irradians
TTCCAAACATAATAGTGCATTTCGTACAGCACATAACCAGTTGATATATTTTTCCTTAAGTCAGATAAAACATAGACACTACTGGAATATGGAACTAATTCTTTTCTGGAAAATAATTGCCAAAGACATTGTTTTCTGTGTTGCATTGCTTTATATTCACTCACACCCTCATTACTTTGTCTTTGTGTTAAAGCACTGTAACTAATAAGATCATTTTTCGACCTTCTTTGAAAATGATACCATACCATGCGAAGAGGAGAATATCAAGTTACTCGTTAACAAAGGAACTGAACTCCTTATAAACAGGTGTCTATAAACAGATGTGGCTGTCATCTACATCATAAGAGTGTCGTCTCACATGATATCTGATATCCTAGCAGATTTAATGTTATTTTATAGCATATATAGCGTGGAGAATTCCCTTCCATATATTTTTTTATTTGACTTTTCATCACCTGACTTACAGAATTAAAGCCCAGACAATTCCAACAGTCGAATACTGTATACCAACGTTCTCTGACGTGCGGTTTACTGTAAAAAAATCGCAATCCAATTAAATTCATGAAAGTTTGTCTTCACGATTTACTTTCTATATCACTTATACTGATAAGAATTACCATTTAATTATTAGATTTGCGAATATTTATCTTCGCGTACTCGTTTTGAAATGGATTATCGCGAAATTTAGTAGCCGCGAAACAAAGTTGGTGTACACTGTACAGTACCGTAGCCATTCAATTCAACTGATTTTATTTCGAATTCAAACAGCAGATAGGATTCATGTACATAAAGAAAATAGCCTAGATATGTTACCAAACCTAAGAGAATGTGTTAAAACTTATTTGAAATAGCATCTGTGTCCTTAATGATTAACTTGCTTTTTTTTAAATATTACAATGTATATAAACAACATTAAAAGAGACACCTTGGGAGTACGTCCTTGTCAATTTTAGATTGTTAAGAAGGATTGCAATCGCATGTTACGACATTTTAGGGGAAAGGAGGCCTCGAGTTTAGAAGGAATAAAATTTATACGCCACTGATTTTCTGATCAAACATTATTTTTAAAAACGTCAACTTAAATAACTTTGAAAATATGTGTTTGTTCATTTGAATGAGTATGGAGAGGCAGATTTTTTAATACAATTATAAGATCAACATATCAGTATGACGTGTAAATTTTCATTCCGTTTATAGAAAATTTAACCACACAGGGAACCAATATGAATCACACCCATTTGAATCAATTTATTCAGCTTCGTGGCTTATCTAATGGACCTCAAATTATCTATCTTATTTATTATATCTATTTACTATTTAGAGAAACAATAGATGCAGCCGAGGTAGGAACTTTATAGAAATAGATAAAGTCGATTTTGTATAGAAGAGAATGTTGGCTTGTTTTGTAACCAATTTATTTTCGATGTAGACAATAACATTGTCGTAAGCAAGCCATTGGACAGAAATGAAAACTAACCTACTTATTTTACATCGCTACAATCTTTGAATACCTCTTGTGCTGGTCATTTACACGTGGGTACGATAAGTTGATTACAGAAAGGAGATGTTTAATTATTAAAATCATGTGTATGTTAACTAAACTAACTATCGGGAGGCTGGAACACATTGTTACTGAAACGTTCACCTGAGAAATACCTGGATATTGAACCCGAACATAATTAACACCTTTCGGTGGCATAGACCTGTTTCAGTGGCTGCGAAGGTTATGTGTTACATTCCAACACCTATTGGCTGGCCCGATAAAAAGTGTTTTAATTGTTCAATCAGCTGTTCTACAATGACAAATCGACATTCTGTGTAAACGAGTGGTTAATTATGTACCGAGAAAAGCTATGTTTGTTTGATAAAGCGTGTCGATTTCCTAGTTTGTAACTGACAACGCTAACTCCGCTATTGATTATCTTTAATAAATTAATCAAACATACAGATATGTACATACATTACGGTGTAGCACTAAATGTAAATAAAGGTCAGTGTCTTCAACAAGATACACACTGGCGATGTTCACTTTCAGCCTAGTAGTGTCAAGAACATGAACCATTGCGCGCTCTTGTCGTGGACGGGTTATTCTTATTTATATTACGTGTTTAAATCGGGATACCTTTATCATCAAAAGTGGTCTAAATTTACAAGCTGATATCATAACCAAATACTAAAATACCAAATATAGCTCAGTGATACTTCAGTGAATCAGTAGTTATTACTCTGGAACACATGGTTCGTGTTCTCTTTTAAAGGTATTCGTCCGCAGACATCGTCTGTTACCGACCATTTCACACAGACGCACTTTCTTCCGCACTAAATACCCTCTACGCCCCATACTTGCAATTCATTTCAAATAATATTTTATTTAATGATAATAAAATAAAATAATGACATAAAAGGTTGGATTCAATTTCGCAATTTGTATTTTATTCAAGTCTATCCTAATTGTTTTTTTTTTATTTTAATCCCGGATTTAATGTGGATCGCGTTCTGATGGCTCGTATACAAAGTTAGACGGCTAATATCTTATGGTTATGAAGAAGCAAAACCAGGAAGGAATTTGTAATACACGTATGTTAAAGGTAAGAAAATATCCTCTTAGTTTTGTTCATAATGAATGAAAAACAATGTTTACAAGACGAATTACTGGTCATGATAAACTTGAATTGGCTAAAAATGGTTTATTATGTGATGAACTTCAAAGGATTGGATGTATCTTAGGTATTCTGAAAACATGTCCCAGTACTAACATTTCTAACGAAAAGTTTTCAACTTAGAAATTGTTTTTATTTTAATGCACATGTAAAACAGAGAAACATTTCTGTATTTGCAGAAGGATGAGTTGGAGAAAACAGCCATTTCGGTTCAGTAACCTCTCTATACTCCGATCTGAGAGAATAGGAAAAGTCATCGTGTTTTTTTTATAGTAATTAACGATACCTTTATAATCTTTGATAGTACTTCATGGCATCGGGTGGATCATCCTTCCTAGATTATTCTGGTGTTGTCAACTACAATCTCCGGAGGTGTGCAGACTGGGGTGATCAGGTCCCGACCCAGAATCCGCTAGGATATATCACTACTTGAAGCTGTTAATTTGGTACCAAACCTTTATTCACGACTGATGTAACTGCATCCTCGATACTCCAGGGGTTCCGATCACTTACGATCTCTACACCCCTGGACTATCTCATAGTAAAACTGGAGGAAACAGAATAGAACAGGTAATTTAGTCATTTGATGTTCATCAAAGAGCCGTATAACTGTAAACTCTCTCTGTAATCTTCAGAGGAATTATTTGCTAGGCTGTGATTGGTCAAATGTTGTCCACTGAGCTGCCTTCAATTTCACTATGAGATAGTCCAGGGGAGTAGAGATCATAAGTGATCGGAACCCCTTTAATATCGAGGATGATGTAACTAATGTTGCGATGTCAACTGCTCATTTCTTTTCTTTCACAGTCACATTGATGCCAACTCAACTTCTCGACATATCCTTCCTATCACTATCAAACGTCTTCTTTCTGGCCAGTTATGCCGATGATCCTGATGACACTCCACATAATCTGCTCAGCGAAGCCTGTTTTCAATCTTGACAGAAAGACACTACATTTTCAAACAGTTTGGTATCAAATCATTGTATATGACTATCTTGCTGTATCCAGGACTCACCTGTTATTTACACATTGTATATGGCTATCTTGCTGTATCCAGGACTCCACTGTAATTTACACATTGTATGTGGCTATCTTGCTGTATCCAGGACTCTACTGTAATTTACACATTGCATGTGACTATCTTGCTGTATCTAGGACTCCACTGTTATTTACACATTGTATATGGCTATCTTGCTGTATCCAGGACTCCACTGTAATTTACACATTGTATTTGGCTATCTTACTGTATCCAGGACTCCACTGTAATTTACACATTGTATATGGCTATCTTGCTGTATCCAGGACTCCACTGTAATTTACATTGCCTTCCGGCCTTCACGAACATGATGAAATGCACGCCTTTTTTGTTTACTTATCTAAGTTGTGTATGCCAATAAAACCTAAACTGAAGACAATTGTATTTTGCAGCTGCTGGGCTATTGAGAAACAAAAAAGGAATAATATCAATGGCTGGTCTGTCTCATATTGGATCGCCTGTCATTCTTCGTGATCAAGTGGGATGGAGTCAAAAATGTCGTAGACAGAGTTCTGTTGAAATTGCAGCCTTTGAGGCTTCACACACTAACTATCATTCGCTGTCTACTTCAGTTGCTGGGTTCCCTACCGATTCTGCCACCTCCTATGTGTTGCATACATGTGTCTGATTTTCATGTTTTTCAATTGTACGAACTTCCCTCTGTGTTAGATGCCCCGACCCTCCCCTCATGGGTCAATGATGTCCTCCTTTTATTTCCTATCGTCACTTCGTACCTAGTCTATCTACTGTTATTGTTCTTTATATGTCATCCTGGATTCTGGATTTTCCTTCTTGAAAGTCTATGCTGACATGTTGCGTCCTGTCTTGGTGTTTACCTATGCTGCCTACACCTTGGTATTTAGGGCGTCTCATACGTGATTGTCTGGCTTCAGTCACCTAAAATTCCTTCATCAAAGATGTCAAAGGAAGCTGCAATTTAGTCACTCGATAAAGTACTGTGTATATATGCTTACCAGAACTAAGGTACCTGTTTGTCGTTTCTTTGCTCCGACATTTGCCATCGGTAAACTGTTCACTAGCAGCAGTTAAGTATAAACCATGTTGGTAGATCCAGATCTTTTAAATGTATTTACTCTCATACTTGGCTTATCCCCTGCAATACACTCATGTCGCCTAAGATTGTAGTACATGGCTACACATGGATCAGCCTCCTGACGTCATTGTGCCAGGAAGATTTCTTTTTCTCTGTAACATTTCTAACATTTTTAGAAGATAGGCAGGTTTTTCTATAAAAGATGCAAACAACGGGATTGGCGATATCAAAGTATCACAATTTTCATGTGTGTATGGAGGCTAGTGACTTGCAAGCAGTCGCGGTTTTCTTAGAACTTTGCGGGATATCTTACATTTTAAAATTACAATAAAACATCGTGGTATGAGAAAAAATACCCTTCCGTTTGTGGATATGAAGGATGTGGATATTCTACTACCTGAGTAAAACCCTCGGCTAGCCTCGCAACAAGCTGAGAATTTTACAAGATTTTGTAATATACCTCATAAGTATGATAGAGTCTTATATTCTTTTCTACATTGTATTTCAATCTGCTTCTTGGTGTTATGTAATCATGTAATTAAAACACCAATTTAAGTCCTTATGACTTCTGGAGGCGTATCATTGTATATGATCAAATAATCGATCATGTAGCACTATAACAAGTAGGAGAGAATTTGGAGGGTTCATTGTGACAGTGCTGGTTAAGGCGCGATTTAAAGGAGTTCACAGACTTTGCAGACACTACATTTTCTGGCAAATTGTTCCAAATATCTACAATTCTGCTGTTAAATCGATGTTCAGTTACTTCTAGTCTGGATACTGGCTTTACGATCATTTTAGAGTGACCTCTTGTGAAGGTGATAGGAGACATTGTAAACAATTTATCTTTGTCGACTTTATCGATGTTGTTGATAATCTTAAAAAATTGGATGAGATCGGAACGTTTTCTCCTATACTCAAGGCTTGGTAATCCTAAGGATCTCAGTCGCTGTTCGTAGGATAAGTTGGTTAATCAATTTAATCTTTTGGTCGCTCTCCTCTGGACATTCTCGATCACAATTTTATCCTTAAGTAACATAGGATACCAAATGCAGGATGCATATTCTATATTAGGCCGAATCAGGGACTTGTACAAGTTAAGGAACATTGTTGTATCGATGTAGGTAAAAGATTTGAAGATCAGACCAGTTAATCTGTTAGCTTTTGAAGCACAGTTGGAGGCATGCTCACTAAATTTCATTTTACTATCAAAAGTTACGCTTGGATCTTTTTCGGATTTAGTTTTGGTATTGACCTTCATTTTCGATGTTATAATTGTTAATGTTGTCCTTAGAGTTACCGATACACAGGTGTTTACACTTTTTGGCATTAAGTTGCATGTTCCAGGTCTCGGTCCATTTGCAAATGTTCTCAACATTTCTCTGTAGATCCTCTTTGTCATCATTGTTGCTTACTCCTTTCAATAATTTTGCGTCATCGGCGACGGTTTTAATTACAGTTTGCACTACTTCCGGCATGTCGTTCACGAAAATTAAAAATAATATTGGCCCTAAAATGCTCCCCTGGGGGACACCTCTTGTGACGTCACTTACGTAGGAGAATTCATCGTCAATACAGACCCGCTGCTTCATTCCAATGAGAAAGTTTTTGATCCAATGTAAAACATTTCCTCTGATACCGTATTTTTCCAATTTTAAAAGTAATCTTTTGTGAGGGACCCTGTCGAAAGCTTTACTGAAATCGAGGTATATGATGTCGACGTTTTTCCCCTCATCCATTTCATTGGAAATATAGTCGGTAACCTCGATGAGTTGTGTCACACAGGATTTCCCTTTCATGAAGCCATGCTGGTGATTTGAAAATAAGCCGTTTGTTTCCATATGAGTGGTGATTTCATCTTTCAGAATTCGTTGAAGAATTTTGCATGGTATCGACGTTAGACTTATTGGACGATAATTTTCTGTTTTGAGTCTAGACCCATTTTTGTGAATCGGTGTTACATGAGCAACCTTCCAATCTGATGGTAGTGTTCCTTCTTCTATTGATTTCTTGAATATTATTTCTAGTGGCTCAATCAGTTCATCAGATGTTTCTAAAATCAGTTTTGGATGGAATATGTCTGGACCTGATGATTTGTTTGGATTCAGTTTCAAGATTGCTGATTTGATTTTTTCTTTAGTTATGATGACGTTTTCCAATGCAGAGTTGAAATTTCTAGTAGTGAAAGTAGGTAGGTCTCCGTCTGGTTCAACTTTGAAAACACTAGAGAAGTATTCATTAAACATATTGGCCTTGTCTCTACTGTCACTCCATCTTTTCCCACTCGAATCCTCCAATTCCCCTACGGATTGTCTTGTTTTGTTTTTTGACCGTATATATTTTCAGAACTGTTTTGGATTGTCTTTTATGTGATTGGCTATATTACCTTCAAAGTGTTATTTCGACACTCTAATGGAGGATGTTGCCTTGTTCCTCGCTAATTTGTATACATTCCAGTTTTCTGATGTTCTACAGTGTTGATATCTTAACCACTTTTTATGCTTATCCTAGATGTTGTCTCCAGCTAGTTTGTTTAAAAGGGCTGTTTGCTTTGGATGGTCGTAATTACCATTGCTCACTGGTACGTTTTTATCTACTATAATTGATACAAATTCAGCGAAGGCTTTCCACGATTCCTCTGCTCCCTTTCCCTCCAGGAGAGTATGCCAATCTTTGTTTCTTAGTTCTTTTTTGATGTTATCGTAGTTTCCTTTGAAATAGTTCTTTTTCACTGTGGTTTTAATCGTTGTGTCTGTATACAAGTTAAGATTAAAAGTTAACAGCAAATCATGGATCACTATGACCAAGTCCGGGTAAATGTTCAACGTCATCAACTATTCCCTCTTCGTTGGTAAAAATCAAGTCAAGGCAATTGGGAGTTTGACCCTCTCTATATCTAGTAGGAAGCTGGACATGCTGATTGAGGAAGAGATCTTTTGTCGTTTCAAGAAACTCATAGGCTGGATGACGTTCAGTAACAGAAGTAGAACAGTTATTCCAATTGATCTCTTTGAAATTGAAGTCTCAGTTATTAAAGTATGGCTAATTGATCGTTTCAGTGCATCAATTAAAAGGTGTTGTAATTTGATGTTGTTGCGTTATCACTGTTCGGGCTTCTGTAGATGTTTCTAATCCGTAATTTATCTTTGTTTTTCAAATTTATGCTGCATCATACATGTTCGTCGAAATCAATTGTGTTGCTTACGTTACCAGTTTCATTAAAAATCGGATTGATCTTGTGTTTCCTATTTTGTTTTCTTTTAGAATTTTGTTCAATACATATTAACGACTTTCGTGAGTTAATACCAGAGATTTAGATAGTGATGTCAGAACTGTAAATACGTGTAGCTGCTAATTCCGAGCTTGAAGTCACAAGAAAGAAATCACATTGTGATTGTTAGACCTAGAATTTATTCGTGGTCAAACAAATATCCAATACTTCGGATGTGTTTTCCCTAACATTTGACCACTTAAAATGAAAAATTGTAGGATTTCTGTTACTGATTTATCACTCATACGACAAATTGTCTAGTCATCTACTATATACATATCACGGGTCTTTATGAGTAAAAATTATTTTTAAATGTATGAACGCATGGATTTCGGGCATCTCCAATCCTGGACTATCTCAGAGTAAAACTAAAGCAGCTCAGGAGAAAAAATTTCTTACCAATCACAGGCACCTAAATACTTCCTTTAGAGAGAGCGACGCCCCACTTCAAAGCCACACAGTCAAACGAATTAACTACAGTGCACCGTTAACGTTATATACGATTCGTTCGGTGTACATCAAACTAAATTACCTCTGCTCTGTTGCATCCAGTTTTATTATGAGATAGCCCATGGTGGATATAACGTCAGTGATAGTAACCCCTGGAGTATTGAGGTTGGGATTTCAGCATAAAACAGAAATATATATATCCATCGTCGGTGACCCACGCTTGATTGCACTACACTACGATAAGTGTAGCTTAGTGTAGTGCAAGAATAAACCAACTTATCAGTTATATTGGTTTTTTTTTAAATTCTAGTGATTACTCGATCATATCTTAAACGTTCACTTATAGTGTTTGTGAATTTATTTCTTTTGTTTGTCATGCAAAAGAGGAATAGGGCCATGCATGTGTATAAAAAATAGTTTTTTTCTTGTAGTAAGTCGAAATTTCGGGTAAGTAATTAAAAATTTCGAGTTATATATACTAACGTGAAAAATCAGATTTATTTTTATACTCGTGGACCTAATCTTCTTCCGCACCTAATTGTCTTCCGTAGTGTCAAAATATGTAAAACAAAATTCTCGCTAACAAGCGTCTATATATTATTGATAGCATACAACCTATAGGTGCGCGATGGTTATACTCTCCCCTGATGGTGATTTCTTCAAAGACGGTATTTCGTTGGTCAATGTTTTTTCATGGGACCAATAGATAACGACGTAAGAACACGTGTCGGTAATTTTCGCTCGCAGGATGTTGCCTCATATGTGTCAAACGTGAAACAATCAACATGTTTGGTGTTTTTGTGGGCTTCAAATATGACATCACTTAGTTAAATCGTAAAAGAACGAAAATGAAGCTCGTCAGCAGAGATATTGACAAAAATAATTCAGGGTAAATGTCAAATCGTAGTGTGAATAGCATGGTACCGGTAGTCTTACTACCTGCCGGTTGACCGTTTTTCAATGGTGACGTTTCTTGGAACTTGATAGAATATTGTAAATTTGCATATTCCCACATATGTATGTAAGAGGAGATGAACGGATTTTAGTTTATTTAAAAATGTTATCCTTACCTCTTAACATTTCCTGCAAATCCATGTACAGTATCGGTTACAATATAAAATGTAGACAATCGACTGCCTCAGTAGTGACCGGACATATATGTATGTAACATTTACGTAACGTCCGTATTTGTTCGTGTTATGTCTGTAGGTAAATTCAATATATGCCCTCTAATATTGAACTAATGATCTTCAATTATATACATATTTTATTTGTGTAAACACAAAATTTATGAAATTGATATCATATTAGACCAAATAATTTAGTTCTAACTTCTGTTTCTACTTCTGCTTTTAAATGACCACCTTAACCAGGATGAAGATTATTTCATATGGTGGTGTGCTAAATACCAAAGATTGAATATAAACATATTTCAAAGTATAAACAGATTAAAAAAAATATGGCAGGGTTGTGAGGGCTGTTTTGAAAGCTTTGAGTTTGATGATTTAATAGAAACATATAAGACAAAGAATAGATGACTTCATTTAATTGGCAGAGGGACTCTAGTAAGGACCTCGGTAATCATGTAATTAAAACGCCATTAAACCCTTCTGATGTGTAACCATGTAGTTATCTATTAATTGATGGCGATCAGATGGAACACTATAACTTGGAGAGTATTCCTAGGATTGTACAAGTGCTTGTTTAGACGCAATCTAAAAGAGTTCACAGTTAGACTTTACAGATATCACACGAAAAAGGCATGCAAACTCCAAATAAACTTCAAGTATCTACAATTCTGGCCCTGCAGCTAGGGCGTTAGAATTGTACCAGCTGCCCCTATTGCATGATCGTAAAAGGCGACTAAATTTAGGATCTTATCTTTTCTCTTCTTCCTAACTGACTTTATCTTTCCTAAGGCCTCCCTTGGCACCGCCTCACTTTTGGCCTTGAGTTGAGCGTTCGCTCCTGTGAGGAAGGCTCTGGGTTCTGTCCCCTGGCCGAGACATACCAAAGTCTATAGAAATGGTAGTTTCTGCTCTTGCTTAGCGCTCAGCATACAGGGAGTGGGACGACTGGTTCGCCCGTTGTCAGTATAATGTGACCGGGTGGGGTGTGTTGCTTGGTGTCTTCGGCGGCATGCTTCAGTGATATAGCACTATAAAAAGGGCAAAAGTTCCACTATACAAGAAGACACAACAAGAATATACCGCAGTCTTCCAAAACACACACCTCACACAACATACATGCAACACACCGCATACACATTGGAGGCCTTCCTTACATGACCCTAGCTGTTAATAGGACGTAAATTATTCAAACAAACAAACAAACAAACAAATCTACAATTCTGCTATCTACTATTTAACATGATATACTAAGTTTGATATGTAACAAAAGTTCAAGATGGTATGGGCACAAGTTTTTAAAGAAAAAAATATGTTTTTATTGATTATAAATATTAATAAAATAAAATTTTAATGGTGACAAAATCATACCAAAATATCTTCAGTAGATGAACTGTAAATCATGCCATTGAACAATGTACATGTATAAACTTGATATTTATGCAAAAAAAACATTTTTAGCTCACCTGGCCAGAATGTCTGTCGTCCGTCCGTCCGTCCGTCTGTCTGTCTGTCCGTCAACATTTCCTTTTAATCGCTACTAGTCATAGAGTTCTGCATGGATTGTAACCAAATTTGGCCACAAACATCCTTTGGGAGGGGGAACAGAACTTGTATAAATTTTGGCTCTGACCCCCCGGGGGCAGGAGGGGCGGGGCCCAATATGGGAAATAGAGGTAAATCCTATAAATCGCTACTTGTCCTAGAGTTCTGCATGGATTGTAACCAAATTTGGCCACAAACATCCTTAGGGGAGGGGGAACAGAACTTGTATAAATTTTGGCTCTGACCCCCCGGGGGCAGGAGGGGCGGGGCCCAATATGGGAAATAGAGGTAAATCCTATAAATCGCTACTTGTCCTAGAGTTCTGCATGGATTGTAACCAAATTTGGCCACAAACATCCTTAGGGGAGGGGGAACAGAACTTGTATAAATTTTGGCTCTGGTCCCTCGGGGGCAGGAGGGGCGGGGCCCAATAGGGGAAATAGAGGTAAATCCTTTAAATCGCTACTTGTCCTAGAGTTCTGCATGGAATGTAACCAAATTTGGCCACAAACATCCTTGGGGGAGGGGGAACAGAACTTGTATAAATTTTGGCTCTGGTCCCTCGGGGGCAGGAGGGGCGGGGCCCAATAGGGGAAATAGAGGTAAATCCTTTAAATCGCTACTAGTCATAGAGTTCTGAATGGAATATAACCAAATTTGGCCACAAACATCCTTAGGGGAGGGGGAACAGAATTTGTATAAATTTTGGCTCTGACCCCCCGGGGGCAGGAGGGGCGGGGCCCAATAGGGGAAATAGAGGTAAATCCTTTAAATCGCTACTTGTCATAGAGTTCTGCATGGAATGTAACCAAATTTGGCCATGAAAATCCTTGGGGGAAGGGGAACAGAACTTGTATGAAATTTGGCTCTGGTCCCCCGGGGGCAGGAGGGGCGGGGCCCAATAGGGGAAATAGAGGTAAATCCTTTAAATCGCTACTAGTCATAGAGTCCTGAATGGAATGTAACCAAATTTGGCCACAAACATCCTTGGGGGAAGGGGAACAGAACTTGTATAAATTTTGGCTCTGGTCCCCCGGGGGCAGGGGCAGGACGGGGCGGGGCCCAATAGGGGAAATAGAGGTAAATCCTTTAAATCGCTACTAGTCATAGAGTTCTGAATGGAATGTAACCAAATTTGGCCACAAACATCCTTGGGGGAAGGGGAACAGAACTTGTATAAATTTTGACTCTGGCCCCCCCAGGGCAGGACGGGTGGGGCCCAATAGGGGAATTAGAGGTAAATCCTTTAAATCGCTACTTGTCCTAGAGTTTTGCTTGGATTGTGACCAAATTTAGCCATAAACATCCTTGGGGGAAGGGGAAACAGAACTTGTGTAAATTTTGGCTCTGACCCCCTGGGGGCAGGAGGGGTGGGGCCCAATAGGGGATTTAGAGGTTAATATTATAATTCCTTCAGAAAAGAAACAATGAACCTGTATTCAGAATATTACTTGGCATTACAAACCAGGTGAGCGATATTTATGCAAAAAAACATTTTTTAACGAATACAATAAAATGTATAGAAAAAATAACTTTAAATCTGAGGTCCCTTTGCCATCAGCAAAAGTAATGGTATTGGTTTCCAATCTCCTTTACCTACTGATATGTTCTGGTTCTAATGATGTGTACAATAGTGTTTAGAAAAATAAAAAAGAACACCTGAATAGCCTAACACTGTAAATTACAATAATGAGTTATAATTACTGGCAGGCAGATGATTTACATGGAGTACCGATTCTCACCATCACATGTATATTTGCATGGTTACATCACTATCACATGTATATTTGCATGGTTACATCACCATCACATGTATATTTGCATGGTTACATCACCATCACATGTATATTTGCATGGTTACATCACCATCACATGTATATTTGCATGGTTACGTCACCATCACATGTATATTTGCATGGTTACATCACCATCACATGTATATTTGCATGGTTACATCACCATCACATGTATATTTGCATGGTTACATCACCATCACATCAATATTTGCATGGTTACATCACCATCACATGTATATTTGCATGGTTACATCACCATCACATGTATATTTACATGGTTACATCACCATCACATCTATATTTGCATGGCTACATCACCATCACATGTATATTTGCATGGTTACGTCACCATCACATCTATATTTGCATGGTTACATCACCATCACATGTAAATTTGCATGGTTACATTACCATCACATGTATATTTACATGGTTACATCACCATCACATGTATATTTGCATGGTTACATCACCATCACATGTATATTTGCATGGTTACATCACCATCACATGTATATTTGCATGGTTACATCACCATCACATGTATATTTGCATGGTTACATCACCATCACATGTATATTTGCATGGTTACATCACCATCACATGTATATTTGCATGGTTACGTCACCATCACATGTATATTTGCATGGTTACATCACCATCACATGTATATTTGTATGGTTACATGCAAATTTTTGTAATAAGTTTTTGATAGATCACACTAAATATAATACAATTTGCGTGTAATCATACATGTGAGAATGAAGATGAAAATTGTCATGTGACAAAAATTGGTCTCTGACTTTAGAGGTATGAAAATGATTTGCTATAAAGATTGTTTTATTACATGTTAAAATATTTTAGGAGTGTGACCCTAATTCCTGAGGAGAATGAGGACATGTGGCACACCTACAACCTGGTAACCATTGGAGACTCCTTAAGGTCAACGACCATCAGGTAAAATAAAAGTAAATTGGTACCGTGTGTCAAATTTGTAGCAATTGGGACTTCTTAGATGTAATATCAGCCAGTCTTTAGCCGTCAGTTACCAACCAAGACATGGAACAGGCAAAATTAAACAACATGCACTTATTTGACACATGCTTGAAACAATGTATGTTACACTTTCAATATAGTATCTTATCTGAATACAATATTTTACATGAAGATCTCTAGGGAACAAATTTCTTTTATGAAATTGATTTTGTTTATCCGGTTGTGTTTCTAGAAAAGTCCAGACCGAGTCAGCTACAGGGAGTGTAAGTGTAAACAAAGTAAGGACCACTCTCACTATCCATGTGGAAGCCATAGAATTTGATACACAAGGATGTATGCTCAGGGTGAGAGGACGCAATATACAGGAAAACCAGTATGTCAAGGTAGGAAGGCACTGTTACAATTCAATATTGATCAGTTGCAATAGAAACAATATTTTACCATACTATGGCTGATTAAATAACATTGTATTTCGAGCTAGGGTGGCACAAAGAAACAAATAGTCTTTTATCTTGGATTGCATGTAAAACAAAACTGGTTTCCCATGATCTTGCAATTCTTCCTGTAGCATTTCCGTTCAAGCAAACAATGATTTACTAATTGTATTGGTAATTATGACCAGTCTGTATCTAAAATGTTACTGTTTTAGCAGGAAGTTTGAATCCAGGATTAAAGACATGTTTTTTTTTGTAGATGGGTGCTTATCACACCCTTGACCTGGAGCTGAATAGAAAGTTTACATTGGGTAAACAGGAATGGGACAGTGTGGTTCTGGAGAGGATCGGTAGGTTTATACCTGTTGTATACACTAATTACTAGTAAACAGGAATGGGACAGTGTGGTTCTGGAGAGGATCATTAGGTTTATTACTAGTAAACAGGAATGGGACAGTGTGGTTCTGGAGAGGATCGGTAGGTTTATATCTGTTGTATACACTTATTACTAGTAAACAGGAATGGGACAGTGTGGTTCTGGAGAGGATCGGTAGGTTTATATCTGTTCTATACACTTATTACTAGTAAACAGGAATGGGACAGTGTGGTTCTGGAGAGGATCGGTAGGTTTATATCTGTTCTACACACTAATTACTAGTAAACAGGAATGGGACAGTGTGGTTCTGGAGAGGATCGGTAGGTTTATATATGTTCTACACACTTATTACTAGTAAACAGGAATGGGACAGTGTGGTTCTGGAGAGGATCGGTAGGTTTATATCTGTTCTATACACTAATTACTAGTAAACAGGAATGGGACAGTGTGGTTCTGGAGAGGATCGGTAGGTTTATATCTGTTCTTATACACTTATTACTAGTAAACAGGAATGGGACAGTGTGGTTCTGGAGAGGATCGGTAGGTTTATACTGTTCTATACACTTATTACTAGTAAACAGGAATGGGACAGTGTGGTTCTGGAGAGGATCGGTAGGTTTATATCTGTGTTCTATACACTTATTACTAGTAAACAGGAATGGGACAGTGTGGTTCTGGAGAGGATCGGTAGGTTTATATCTGTTCTACACACTAATTACTAGTAAACAGGAATGGGACAGTGTGGTTCTGGAGAGGATCGGTAGGTTTATATCTGTTCTATACACACTTATTACTAGTAAACAGGAATGGGACAGTGTGGTTCTGGAGAGGATCGGTAGGTTTATATTGTTTCTCACTATTACTAGTAAACAGGAATGGGACAGTGTGGTTCTGGAGAGGATCGGTAGGTTTATATCTGTTCTACACACTAATTACTAGTAAACAGGAATGGGACAGTGTGGTTCTGGAGAGGATCGGTAGGTTTATATCTGTTCTACACACTAATTACTAGTAAACAGGAATGGGACAGTGTGGTTCTGGAGAGGATCGGTAGGTTTATACCTGTTCTATACACTTATTACTAGTAAACAGGAATGGGACAGTGTGGTTCTGGAGAGGATCGGTAGGTTTATATCTGTTCTACACACTTATTACTAGTAAACAGGAATGGGACAGTGTGGTTCTGTGTGGTTCTGGAGAGGATCGGTAGGTTTATATCTGTTCTATACACTAATTACTAGTAAACAGGAATGGGACAGTGTGGTTCTGGAGAGGATCGGTAGGTTTATACCTGTTCTATACACTTATTACTAGTAAACAGGAATGGGACAGTGTGGTTCTGGAGAGGATCGGTAGGTTTATATCTGTTCTACACACTTATTACTAGTAAACAGGAATGGGACAGTGTGGTTCTGGAGAGGATCGGTAGGTTTATATCTGTTCTATACACTTATTACTAGTAAACAGGAATGGGACAGTGTGGTTCTGGAGAGGATCGGTAGGTTTATATCTGTTCTATACACTTATTACTAGTAAACAGGAATGGGACAGTGTGGTTCTGGAGAGGATCGGTAGGTTTATATCTGTTCTACACACTTATTACTAGTAAACAGGAATGGGACAGTGTGGTTCTGGAGAGGATCGGTAGGTTTATATCTGTTCTATACACTTATTACTAGTAAACAGGAATGGGACAGTGTGGTTCTGGAGAGGATCGGTAGGTTTATATCTGTTCTATACACTTATTACTAGTAAACAGGAATGGGACAGTGTGGTTCTGGAGAGGATCGGTAGGTTTATATCTGTTCTATACACTTATTACTAGTAAACAGGAATGGGACAGTGTGGTTCTGGAGAGGATCGGTAGGTTTATATCTGTTCTATACACTTATTACTAGTAAACAGGAATGGGACAGTGTGGTTCTGGAGAGGATCGGTAGGTTTATATCTGTTCTATACACTAATTACTAGTAAACAGGAATGGGACAGTGTGGTTCTGGAGAGGATCGGTAGGTTTATATCTGTTCTATACACTTATTACTAGTAAACAGGAATGGGACAGTGTGGTTCTGGAGAGGATCGGTAGGTTTATATATGTTCTATACACTTATTACTAGTAAACAGGAATGGGACAGTGTGGTTCTGGAGAGGATCGGTAGGTTTATATCTGTTCTATACACTAATTACTAGTAAACAGGAATGGGACAGTGTGGTTCTGGAGAGGATCGGTAGGTTTATACTGTTCTATACACTATTACTAGTAAACAGGAATGGGACAGTGTGGTTCTGGAGAGGATCGGTAGGTTTATATTGTTCTATACACTTATTACTAGTAAACAGGAATGGGACAGTGTGGTTCTGGAGAGGATCGGTAGGTTTATATCTGTTCTATACACTTATTACTAGTAAACAGGAATGGGACAGTGTGGTTCTGGAGAGGATCGGTAGGTTTATATCTGTTCTACACACTTATTACTAGTAAACAGGAATGGGACAGTGTGGTTCTGGAGAGGATCGGTAGGTTTTATATCTGTTCTATACACTATTACTAGTAAACAGGAATGGGACAGTGTGGTTCTGGAGAGGATCGGTAGGTTTATATCTGTTCTACACACTTATTACTAGTAAACAGGAATGGGACAGTGTGGTTCTGGAGAGGATCGGTAGGTTTATATCTGTTCTACACTATTATTACTAGTAAACAGGAATGGGACAGTGTGGTTCTGGAGAGGATCGGTAGGTTTATATCTGTTCTACACACTAATTACTAGTAAACAGGAATGGGACAGTGTGGTTCTGGAGAGGATCGGTAGGTTTATATCTGTTCTACACACTAATTACTAGTAAACAGGAATGGGACAGTGTGGTTCTGGAGAGGATCGGTAGGTTTATATCTGTTGTATACACTTAATTACTAGTAAACAGGAATGGGACAGTGTGGTTCTGGAGAGGATCGGTAGGTTTATATCTGTTCTATACATTATTACTAGTAAACAGGAATGGGACAGTGTGGTTCTGGAGAGGATCGGTAGGTTTATATCTGTTCTAACACTTATTACTAGTAAACAGGAATGGGACAGTGTGGTTCTGGAGAGGATCGGTAGGTTTATATCTGTTCTATACACTTATTTACTAGTAAACAGGAATGGGACAGTGTGGTTCTGGAGAGGATCGGTAGGTTTATATCTGTTCTATACACTTATTACTAGTAAACAGGAATGGGACAGTGTGGTTCTGGAGAGGATCGGTAGGTTTATATCTGTTCTATACACTTATTACTAGTAAACAGGAATGGGACAGTGTGGTTCTGGAGAGGATGTTATTCTGTTTAACACTATTACTAGTAAACAGGATGGGGTTCTGGAGAGGATCGGTAGGTTTATATCTGTTCTATACACTAATTACTAGTAAACAGGAATGGGACAGTGTGGTTCTGGAGAGGATCGGTAGGTTTATATCTGTTCTATACACTTATTACTAGTAAACAGGAATGGGACAGTGTGGTTCTGGAGAGGATCGGTAGGTTTATATCTGTTCTATACACTATTACTAGTAAACAGGAAGGAATGGGACAGTGTGGTTCTGGAGAGGTCGGATGGTAGGTTTATATCTGTTCTATACACTTATTACTAGTAAACAGGAATGGGACAGTGTGGTTCTGGAGAGGATCGGTAGGTTTATATCTGTTCTATACACTTATTACTAGTAAACAGGAATGGGACAGTGTGGTTCTGGAGAGGATCGGTAGGTTTATATCTGTTCTATACACTTATTACTAGTAAACAGGAATGGGACAGTGTGGTTCTGGAGAGGATCGGTAGGTTTATATCTGTTCTATACACTTATTACTAGTAAACAGGAATGGGACAGTGTGGTTCTGGAGAGGATCGGTAGGTTTATATCTGTTCTATACACTTAATTACTAGTAAACAGGAATGGGACAGTGTGGTTCTGGAGAGGATCGGTAGGTTTATATCTGTTCTATACACTTATTACTAGTAAACAGGAATGGGACAGTGTGGTTCTGGAGAGGATCGGTAGGTTTATATCTGTTCTATACACTTATTACTAGTAAACAGGAATGGGACAGTGTGGTTCTGGAGAGGATCGGTAGGTTTATACCTGTTCTACACACTTATTACTAGTAAACAGGAATGGGACAGTGTGGTTCTGGAGAGGATCGGTAGGTTTATATCTGTTCTATACACTTATTACTAGTAAACAGGAATGGGACAGTGTGGTTCTGGAGAGGATCGGTAGGTTTATATCTGTTCTATACACTTATTACTAGTAAACAGGAATGGGACAGTGTGGTTCTGGAGAGGATCGGTAGGTTTATATCTGTTCTATACACTTATTACTAGTAAACAGGAATGGGACAGTGTGGTTCTGGAGAGGATCGGAGGTTTATATCTGTTCTACACACTAATTACTAGTAAACAGGAATGGGACAGTGTGGTTCTGGAGAGGATCGGTAGGTTTATATCTGTTCTATACACTAATTACTAGTAAACAGGAATGGGACAGTGTGGTTCTGGAGAGGATCGGTAGGTTTATATCTGTTCTATACACTTATTACTAGTAAACAGGAATGGGACAGTGTGGTTCTGGAGAGGATCGGTAGGTTTATATCTGTTCTATACACTTATTACTAGTAAACAGGAATGGGACAGTGTGGTTCTGGAGAGGATCGGTAGGTTTATATCTGTTCTATACACTTATTACTAGTAAACAGGAATGGGACAGTGTGGTTCTGGAGAGGATCGGTAGGTTTATATCTGTTCTACACACTAATTACTAGTAAACAGGAATGGGACAGTGTGGTTCTGGAGAGGATCGGTAGGTTTATATCTGTTCTATACACTAATTACTAGTAAACAGGAATGGGACAGTGTGGTTCTGGAGAGGATCGGTAGGTTTATATCTGTTCTATACACTTATTACTAGTAAACAGGAATGGGACAGTGTGGTTCTGGAGAGGATCGGTAGGTTTATATCTGTTCTATACACTTATTACTAGTAAACAGGAATGGGACAGTGTGGTTCTGGAGAGGATCGGTAGGTTTATATCTGTTCTACACACTTATTACTAGTAAACAGGAATGGGACAGTGTGGTTCTGGAGAGGATCGGTAGGTTTATATCTGTTCTATACACTTATTACTAGTAAACAGGAATGGGACAGTGTGGTTCTGGAGAGGATCGGTAGGTTTATATCTGTTGTATACACTTATTACTAGTAAACAGGAATGGGACAGTGTGGTTCTGGAGAGGATCGGTAGGTTTATATCTGTTCTATACACTTATTACTAGTAAACAGGAATGGGACAGTGTGGTTCTGGAGAGGATCGGTAGGTTTATATCTGTTCTACACACTAATTACTAGTAAACAGGAATGGGACAGTGTGGTTCTGGAGAGGATCGGTAGGTTTATATCTGTTCTATACACTTATTACTAGTAAACAGGAATGGGACAGTGTGGTTCTGGAGAGGATCGGTAGGTTTATATCTGTTCTATACACTAATTACTAGTAAACAGGAATGGGACAGTGTGGTTCTGGAGAGGAACAAAGAATTGATTGAGAATGTGTAGTGTATACTTTATCACACGGAGACCCAGGGTCAATTACACTACACTTATCATTTACAGTAAATAAGCTTACTGTAGTGACATCACATTGTTTGACCATGGTTGATGCACTACACGCTTATATCATGTGGAAATAAGTGAAGCATAGCAATCAACTGTGGGTGTCCGATGATAATTTCATCAGTGATTTTATTATTGTAATCACCATATTCATGGATTAAAATTTCATTTATATTTGTTTCATATATTTCTAAAATTTCTTAAAAAGAATTCATCATAATACAATCCATGTTTCAGTGACTTTTGATGTTTCACTAAAGAAGTGTAATCACTACCTTGACCTTAGCAAAATTTGCTGATCACTTCAATTTACCATGTAGTTTTACACTATAACACACAGACTCTAGTAAAGTCAGAAAGTCACATGTTGCACGCATTTTATGTTTTTTTTTGTATCTCCTAAAAGCTGAGAAATGTACCAGTCTGGTTATGTGCTGTAGAGGCTAGGGATATAGAATACCATAAAAAACGTGCGATGAAATTTCATGAAAAAAAATCGCTGCAAAAACGACTACAAGTATCTTAGAACTTTCAAACTGTAAATCATGACCTTTTAAACAAGGACATAGTCATTCAGATCCCCCGCCAATGGAGCTATCAAAGCTGAAGTAAGTTTGATTGTGGAGACTTATGTGTATGGAAAAAAACAGGAAAAAGGAAGTTGAGTTAAAGAAAGATGGAGTATAATTCAAGTAGAGCGGGGCTGCAATTGTTGAATCAGGTATACAGCCTTGACATTTACATTAGACTTACACAAAGATGGGTGGAGTTTTTTGCAAAGTAGCATTTACCATTTACCATGATATTTTCAGCAATGTTTCCATGGTAACGGAAAAAGTGCAAAAAATGAAAACCTAAAAATAGCAAAAGGTACTACTAGACCATAAAAAGAATGTGTCTATGAAGTTTCGTGGAAATATCTCTGCTGGTTTTAGAGTTATGCTCCGGAAATGAACCTGCTACAAAAATATGATATTTTCAGCAATGTTTCTATGGTTACAGAAAAAAGCATCGTGCATGAAGCATGAAGTTTTGTGGAAATATCTCTACTGGTTTTAGAGTTATGCTCCGGAAACCATTCGTACGGACGGACAGACGGACGGACAGACGGACGGATGGAACCCATTTGTATATCCCCCGCCAACTTCGTTGGGTGGGGGATAATAAAGTCATTAGGCATAAAATTGTGAAATTAAATTCCTGTGAAAATAAGTTGGTTTACAGCAACAAAAGTCCCTTGATGAAATTGTGAAATGTTAAAAAAAGGATTCATGTTGTAATAAATTCATATTTATACATGCAGATTATATTTCCAGCTACCATAGGCATAATGTTTCAAGTACAGGACTAACATTTTACTTAGTCTACTCTATACACATCATCTTTACAATTTGTATATCAAAAGAGAAATATTGAAATAGTAAAATAATTAAATGCATACATACATGAATAGTATTTACAGTTAATCACATCAAGTTGCCTTGCATTGAGTACAAACTTCGAATCAATACTTATATACCATATACCTTTAAGATACCAATATATATAAAATAAATTATCATGCATATTATGCTGTAGTTTTAGGCCTTATGGAAATTAAGGTATACAGTTAATACATGTTTAACATATTCTAAACCAATTCTAAGCCAATTATAAACATTGTCTTAAAGCCAATTATAAACATTGTTTTAATCATAACTAAAAAGCTGAAAACAAATTTCTAAAAGATAACACTAAATCGCCACAACCGCTTGTTTCATTAGACTATATTAGAATGATTTTGCAGGAATGTGAATTTTGAAATGTATATATATGTTTCAACCAGACTATACCCTGGTAGTTGTTTATCTGGGGTTAAATACTGGGTAGGTGCTGATAAGTATATACATGAATATGGCAAGAGCAACAAATTCTTCATTTTTAAAAAATCTAAACTGAAATTACACAATAGGACATCAGTATGACTACCGTAGTGAAAAACATGTAGCTGAATTCTCAACCCACAGACAACAATAGTCCAGTAAAAATAACCTTATAGTGACCACCCCTGTATAACGACCACCTGCTTAATTAAACCGGAGTCTAACCAAACTCAACACAATTGGACCTGTATATAAAGGTGACCTGTATATAAAGGTGACCTGTATATAAAGGTGACCTGTATATAAAGGTGACCTGTATATAAAGGTGACCTGTATATAAAGGTGACCTGTATATAAAGGTGACCTGTATATAAAGGTGACCTGTATATAAAGGTGACCTGTATATAAAGGTGACCTGTATATAAAGGTGACCTGTATATAAAGGTGACCTGTATATAAAATGAGGGACCTGTATATAAAGGTGACCTGTATATAAAGGTGACCTGTGTGACCTGTATATAAAGGTGACCTGTATATAAAGGTGACCTGTATATAAAGGTGACCTGTATATAAAGACCTGTATATAAAGGTGACCTGTATATAAAGGAGACCTGTATATAAAGGTGACCTGTATATAAAGGTGACCTGTATATAAAGATGACCTGTATATAAAGGTGACCTGTATATAAAGGTGACCTGTATATAAAGACCTGTATATAAGGAGGTGACCTGTATATAAAGGTGACCTGTATATAAAGTTTGACCTGTGACCTGTATAGTTTAAAGGTGACTGTATATAAATACCTGTCAATGATACCCCTGTACTTTGACTATTTTCATCTATATAAATTCTGATCTACCAGAGTTACTTCCCCTAGTTTCCCCCTGTCATTACTGAGGTACCGTAATGAAACTCTAATACATCAGAAGGATCTATATACAGTAATACAGTTATAATGTTTTAATATAAACAAACTGGAACATGTCTAGAATTAGATCTAAGTGATGACAGCAAAGTTTAGGCCAGATCAATAAAGACACATGTTTTAGAGAAATTTAAAAATGGTGTAAAGTTGATTTTAATCACTAGTAACATTCAACACTGATATCTAACATGGATTGAAATGACATCTTAAACAATTCAATTAAACAAAATTTAACTTGTGACATACATGTAAATGTTCAATATCTTATCCCTGGCATCCTACTTGTGTAAAGGACACCTGTCAGTAATGTAAGACCAAAGAACAATTGACTACATAATTGAGGTACATGTATTTATAATGGGCACCTGCAGTTAGGCTTCTTAGGCCCAATTAATGATTAAGTTTACTTTAATTTTAATTCTCAGAAGGTATGGTTAGAGAACCTTCATTAACTTTAGTCACATGGGGTAATGATTTGTTTTGGCTTTCTGTAAACTACATTTGTATTGGTTTTGTAGGTGGGGTTATACCTGAGTGGGGACCCCGGAGGGATTTACAGGGGTGGGAGGATATATGCAGTGTGGGAGTGGGGTGGGAGGAGATATACAGGGGTAGGATAGGGTGAGAGTAGTTATCAAGGGCTGGGTGGGGTTATGGAAAGGAGGGAGGGGATTAACACGGGTGAATGATCTAAAAGTAGGAGAGGTTATACAGGAGTGAGTGGATTGAGTTATAGAATGGTGGGTGAATTTATAAAGATGTGGGTGGAGTTATCAAGGAGTAAATTGTGTTATAGAGGGGTGGGTAGGGTTACACTTTGATAAATGGGGTTATACAGAGTGGTAGGGGTAATAAGGGGAGAGTAAAGTTATATAGAAGTGGGTTATAAGAGGATGGTGGAGTACCATAGAAAAGGGTGGGGTCATACAGGGATGGGCAGGGTTATGGGTGGGTGGGGTCATACAGGGATGGGCAGGGTTATACAGGGGTGGGTGGGGTCATACACAGATGGGCAGGGTTATACAGGGGTGGGTGGGGTCATTCAGGGGTGATGTAATGTGACAAGAAAGGACGGACATGATTTACATTTGGGACATACAAAGTTAACAGAAAGAACAAGATTAAGAAATGCTCAGCTAAACCAGAATTAATCTAACATTTCCTAATCTAAAATAGTCTTTTAAGCTATTTCTTGAACTTAAACTACATAAGAATTAACCTTCATGAAAAATCATCAACAACAAAGAAACTACAGTAGAAAAAAAGTAACAATAACCATAGAAGTCCCAAAAACCGTTAACACCAAGCTAAGTTTGTATTGTAATCTCCTGGTAATAATCTCCCCATCATAGCTTATATATTTATCTTCAACAATTTAAGATTAATTACTGTAATGAAATATAAATTGTCTTGGAAACATGGATAATCATCACCATAAAAACCTGAAATATTAATGGAAAATCAAAACCTTTAAAGGAATATATATGTTATTAACTCAAATCAATTAACTGAAACAGACAATCAAAAATAGTACCAATGATCTCTATATAACAATATTAATCCATAAACAATCCCCCTCTCCTTGCTTTCATCCCTGAAGACACATTTAGACTTTTCTAAATCAAAAACTAGACCAGTCTATCATGAGAATTCTGGGGGGAATGAGTTAATGTGTATACATTTCAAACTTATTTTTTATACACAACATGAAATCTTATTTGTGATCAGGGTCTATCTGTTCAAAAGGTTTCTTCAAAAGCAGGATGTGTGCAAAAGTTGAGATAGATTATGAGAGGGGCTTATTTGAGATGTTTTACTCGTGAACAGAACTCCTGGTATATTGGTGAACACAATAAATTGTGGGAAGAGGTCATTTCTGGAACACAACAAAACAGAAAAATCTGATTTGATCCCTTAATGTAGATATAGTTTCACCAGATACAGATCTGTACAACATCACAGACTACAGCTAAAACATGACTTGATTTCACTAGATGACTGCAGCTTTCCTTAGACAACAGAACGTGATTAGGGCAGTGTCTTTTTTCAAATGATAAATTAATCTTGCAGTATTTTGAATTCATTTTACAAGCAAAATTTATAAAGAAATAACCATAACACTAATAAGTCTATGTATAGTCTCCTCACTATTGCGTTTTTCTCTGTAATAATTACAAAAGATCCAAATTTATACTACAGATTTAACCAAGGGGAGATAATCTAATGGTTGGCAGTACAACTATTCATTCCCAAAAGTATTTCGGTTTTGAGTAAAAAAGATTTTTTTCTTCTGTTTTTCATTTTCCACGTAAATACTAAAATTCTTCGGATAATGTTTTGTTCTGAGGTGATGATAGACCCCCACCCCCATCCCAACTGGTTCAATGATGTTATACATGATCTGACAGTTTATATCACAGCTCATCAATTAAACAAAGAATTTGACATAATCAAACTTTCTCACAACCCAAGGTCTTATAATAACTCAAGAAACTGGTGCTTCAGTCACAACTCTCTTGCATCTCTCAATCGGCTTCTAAAACATTACCTTATAGTAACATCACTGCACTTATGCTGTATAGCAGCTGGGAGAGAAGCCAACTGTGATTTCACCTCAAACCTTTTGCAGATTTCTTAAGAAGAATAATGTAAAGTCAGAAAACTTGATATTTTGTTTTCTTAAGAAGCTGCAGACAGTGATTTTGTTTGATCCATGATTCAAGTTTGCTACAGACAAGTGTCTTTTGGAAGCTGGAGAAAAAATTGTTGACCTAGTGGTAGAGATGAAGATAAAAAGGATTTTGTCCTCAATGTAACATCATTTTGGCCTTGTTGATTCACAATTATAATGCTGAAATTAAAGTAATTTTCAGAACTGAAGTGGGATGTAGAAAGTGTCCAGTATATATATTTTACTGCAGTGATTTTCAGAACTGAAGTGGGACGAGGAAAGCGTCCAGTATTTGACTGCAGTGATGTTCAGGGGTTAAAGATGAACAGGGTATCCTCATCTGTACCATGGCTTTTTCTTGCTTTGTCAAATTTGTCCATTCGGCTGCAACATACATCTGGAACAAAAAACATTTCTCCACTAGTTTTTAAACATGACATTTTTTGATAATCTTAAAGATGCTCCAGTTTTTGATAGTGAAAAAGTACCATTTGTCAGCGATGGAGCATCTTTAATGTCATTGATAAACAAGTCATCAATGATTCTGGATTCCAGTGACCAGGTAGCTACCTTTGTATGAAATTTCAACAAAATTTATCAATAAGTTATCTCTGGAAAGACAGACAGACAGACAAGAAATTAATACTATATTCCCCTCCTGTTTTTCAGAGGACTAATATCAATCTGCCATGAGAGAGTTCAAAAGATTAGGAGAACATTCCACTTTGTGTGAGACCTCTACCAATCACAGTACTTAAGTTCTTGCTACCCTCGTGTATGAATGGGGGTTATTTATAGTAATGTCAAACTCTGTCAGTCGATTGATTTACTCTCAAGTTTATATGGCGACTAAGTTTCACTGGACATTTTCATTTATTCTGTTTGTCTGGTTGGAACTAGTTGTTTATTCATTAATCAATAACCAACTTGGTGATTTTATATTGTTTTCAGAGAAGTCTGGACAAAGTTCTCATAGGTCTATATCAAAATCTAGAGGTCAGTCAGGATTTATACTTGAAATAATTACATTAACAAGAGACCCATGGACCTTGACGGCCAACTGACTATTGGCACAAAACAACATAGTCATATAGTATACAGTAGTGGCTAAGTATAAAAGCAATACAACAAGTTTCCAAAATATTTCATGACTTTGACCTTAAAAGTACATAAAGGTCATTCACTTGAACAAACTAGGTAGCTCTTTATCCTAGACCCAATTTGAGTAACCTAGGTCTTTTGGTTCTTGAGAAGAAGTTGTTTAAAGAATTTAGCCTATTTGACCCCAGAGACCTTTAATGAAGGTCAAGGTCATTTATTTGGACAAACTTGGTAGCCCTTCATCCCAGCATGCTAATGGCAAAACATCAGTACCCTAGGCCTTTCGGTTATTGAGAAGAAGTTGTTGAATGAAAAGTTTACGCAGGGCCCACGGAGCAACGTGCACGACGACAGACGAAGCATGATGACAATAGGTCATCCTGACCCTTCGTGTTAAATGACCTAAAAATGGTCCAACCAGACCAACCCCGTAAACAAAAACGCCCATCCTCTTTCTGCCATTATAACTCAGATAAACATGAGGTTTCTCAAAATGACCTTCACTTTCTGTGACTTATAGCATATAAGAGTAAGAACCCTGCCCGTTTGACTCCCGAGTGTACGAGTTAAAGGCAGCCAACGATAAAATCATCCCTAATTAACATTAATTACATATCCTCACTTACCTTCATCATATGAAGGGTTTTTATAGAACACTCGTTTCTTTCTTTGATCAAATCCACACACAACCACAAAATGTCCTGAAAATACATAGAAAAATTACATTTGTACTATCAGTAAGATAATAAATAGTTGATATATCATAAAACTAACAAGAGGCCTAGAGGGCTTGTATCGCTCACCTGGTTTGTAATGCCAAGTAATGTTCTGAATACAGGTTCATTGTTTCTTCTCTGAAGGAATTTTAATATTAACCTCTAAATCCCCTATTGGGCCCCAACCCTCCCGCCTCCAGGGGGTCAGAGCCAAGATTTATACAAGTTCTGTTCCCCTTCTTCCAAGGATGTTTATGGCCAAATTTGGTCACAATCCCAACAAAACTCTAGGACAAGAAGTGATTTATAGGATTTACCTCTATTTCCCCTATTGGGCCCCACCCGTCCTGCCCTCGGGGGGCCAGAGTCAAAATTTATACGAGTTCTGTTCCCCTTCTTCCCCAAGGATGTTTGTTGCCAAATTTGGTTACAAACCATGCAGAACTCTATGACTAGTAGCAATTTAAAGGATTTACCTCTATTTCCCCTATTGGGCCCCGCCCCTCCTGCCCCCGGGGGACCAGAGCCAAAATTTATACAAGTTCTGTTCCCCTTCCCCCAAGGATGTTTGTGGCCAAATTTGGTTACATTCCATTCAGAACTCTATGACTAGTAGCGATTTAAAGGATTTACCTCTATTACCCCTATTGGGCCCCGCCCCTCCTGCCCCCCGGGGACCAGAGCCAAAATTTATACAAGTTCTGTTCCCCTTCCCCAAAGGATGTTTGTGGCCAAATTTGGTTACATTCCATTCAGAACTCTATGACTAGTAGCGATTTAAAGGATTTACCTCTATTTCCCCTATTGGGCCCCGCCCCTCCTGCCCCCGGGGGACCAGAGTCAAAATTTACACAAGTTCTGTTCCCCTTCCCCCAAGGATGTTTGTGGCAGAATTTGGTTACAATTCATGTAGAACTCTATTACAAGTAGCGATTTAAAGGATTTACCTCTATTTCCCCTATTGGGCCCCGCCCCTCCTGCCCCTGGGGGACCAGAGCCAAAATTTATACAAGTTCTGTTCCCCTTCCCCAAAGGATGTTTGTGGCCAAATTTGGTTACATTCCATTCAGAACTCTATGACAAGTAGCGATTTCAAAGGATTTACCTCTATTACCCCTATTGGGCCCCGCCCCTCCTGCCCCCGGGGGACCAGAGCCAAAATTTATACAAGTTCTGTTCCCCTTCCCCCAAGGATGTTTGTGGCCAAATTTGGTTACATTCCATTCAGAACTCTATGACTAGTAGCGATTTAAAGGATTTACCTCTATTTCCCCTATTGGGCCCCGCCCCTCCTGCCCCCGGGGGACCAGAGCCAAAATTTATACAAGTTCTGTTCCCCTTCCCCCAAGGATGTTTGTGGCCAAATTTGGTTACATTCCATGCAGAACTCTATGACTAGTAGCGATTTAAAGGATTTACCTCTATTTCCCCTATTGGGCCCCGCCCCTCCTGCCCCCGGGGGACCAGAGCCAAAATTTATACAAGTTCTGTTCCCCTTCCCCCAAGGATGTTTGTGGCCAAATTTGGTTACATTCCATTCAGAACTCTATGACTAGTAGCGATTTAAAGGATTTACCTCTATTTCCCCTATTGGGCCCCGCCCCTCCTGCCCCCTGGGGACCAGAGCCAAAATTTATACAAGTTCTGTTCCCCTTCCCCCAAGGATGTTTGTGGCCAAATTTGGTTACATTCCATTCAGAACTCTATGACAAGTAGCGATTTAAAGGATTTACCTCTATTTCCCCTATTGGGCCCCGCCCCTCCTGCCCCTGGGGGACCAGAGCCAAAATTTATACAAGTTCTGTTCCCCCTCCCCCAAGGATGTTTGTGGCCAAATTTGGTTACAATCCATGCAGAACTCTATGACAAGTAGCGATTTAAAGGATTTACCTCTATTTCCCCTATTGGGCCCCGCCCCTCCTGCCCCTGGGGGACCAGAGCCAAAATTTATACAAGTTCTGTTCCCCCTCCCCCAAGGATATTTGTGGCCAAATTTGGTTACAATCCATTCAGAACTCTATGACTAGTAGCGATTTAAAGGATTTACCTCTATTTCCCCTATTGGGCCCAGCCCCTCCTGCCCCTGGGGGACCAGAGCCAAAATTTATACAAGTTCTGTTCCCCTTCCCCCAAGGATGTTTGTGGCCAAATTTGGTTACATTCCATTCAGAACTCTATGACTAGTAGCGATTTAAAGGATTTACCTCTATTTCCCCTATTGGGCCCCGCCCCTCCTGCCCCGGGGGACCAGAGCCAAAATTTATACAAGTTCTGTTCCCCTTCCCCCAAGGATGTTTGTGGCCAAATTTGGTTACATTCCATTCAGAACTCTATGACAAGTAGCGATTTAAAGGATTTACCTCTATTTCCCCTATTGGGCCCCGCCCCTCCTGCCCCCGGGGGACCAGAGCCAAAATTTACACAAGTTCTGTTCCCCTTCCCCCAAGGATGTTTGTGGTGGAAATTTGGTTACAATTCATGTAGAACTCTATGACAAGTAGCGATTTAAAGGATTTACCTCTATTTCCCCTATTGGGCCCCGCCCCTCCTGCCCCCGGGGGACCAGAGCCAAAATTTATACAAGTTCTGTTCCCCTTCCCCAAAGGATGTTTGTGGCCAAATTTGGTTACATTCCATTCAGAGCTCTATGACAAGTAGCGATTTTAAAGGATTTACCTCTATTTCCCCTATTGGGCCCCGCCCCTCCTGCCCCCGGGGGGTCAGAGCCAAAATTTATACAAGTTCTGTTCCCCTTCCCCCAAGGATGTTTGTGGCCAAATTTGGTTACAAACCATGCAGAACTCTAGGACAAGTAGCGATTTATAGGATTTACCTCTATTTCCCCTATTGGGCCCCGCCCCTCCTGCCCCTGGGGGACCAGAGACCAAAATTTATACAAGTTCTGTTCCCCTCCCCCAAGGATGTTTGTGGCCAAATTTGGTTACATTCCATTCAGAACTCTATGACTAGTAGCGATTTAAAGGATTTACCTCTATTTCCCCTATTGGGCCCCGCCCCTCCTGCCCCCGGGGGACCAGAGCCAAAATTTATACAAGTTCTGTTCCCCTTCCCCAAAGGATGTTTGTGGCCAAATTTGGTTACATTCCATTCAGAACTCTATGACAAGTAGCGATTTAAAGGATTTACCTCTATTTCCCCTATTGGGCCCCGCCCCTCCTGCCCCCTGGGGACCAGAGCCAAAATTTATACAAGTTCTGTTCCCCTTCCCCCAAGGATGTTTGTGGCCAAATTTGGTTACAATCCATTCAGAACTCTATGACAAGTAGCGATTTAAAGGATTTACCTCTATTTCCCCTATTGGGCCCCGCCCCTCCTGCCCCCGGGGGACCAGAGCCAAAATTTATACAAGTTCTGTTCCCCTTCCCCAAAGGATGTTTGTGGCCAAATTTGGTTACATTCCATTCAGAGCTCTATGACAAGTAGCGATTTCAAAGGATTTACCTCTATTTCCCCTATTGGGCCCCGCCCCTCCTGCCCCCGGGGGACCAGAGCCAAAATTTATACAAGTTCTGTTCCCCTTCCCCAAGGATGTTTGTGGCCAAATTTGGTTACATTCCATTCAGAACTCTATGACTAGTAGCGATTTAAAGGATTTACCTCTATTTCCCCTATTGGGCCCCGCCCCTCCTGCCCCCTGGGGGACCAGAGCCAAAATTTATACAAGTTCTGTTCCCCTTCCCCCAAGGATGTTTGTGGCCAAATTTGGTTACATTCCATTCAGAACTCTATGACTAGTAGCGATTTAAAGGATTTACCTCTATTTCCCCTATTGGGCCCCGCCCCTCCTGCCCCCTGGGGACCAGAGTCAAAATTTATACAAGTTCTGTTCCCCTTCCCCAAGGATGTTTGTGGTAGAATTTGGTTACAATTCATGTAGAACTCTATTACAAGTAGCGATTTAAAGGATTTACCTCTATTTCCCCTATTGGGCCCCGCCCCTCCTGCCCCCAGGGGACCAGAGCCAAAATTTATACAAGTTCTGTTCCCCTTCCCCAAAGGATGTTTGTGGCCAAATTTGGTTACATTCCATTCAGAGCTCTATGACAAGAAGCGATTTCAAAGGATTTACCTCTATTTCCCCTATTGGGCCCCGCCCCTCCTGCCCTCGGGGGACCAGAGCCAAAAGTTTATACAAGTTCTGTTCCCCTTCCCCCAAGGATGTTTGTGGCCAATTTTGGTTACAATTCATGCAGAACTCTAGGACAAGTAGCGATTTAAAGGATTTACCTCTATTACCCCTATTGGGCCCCGACCCCTCCTGCCCCTGGGGGACCAGAGCCAAAATTTATACAAGTTCTGTTCCCCTTCCCCAAAGGATGTTTGTGGCCAAATTTGGTTACATTCAATTCAGAACTCTATGACAAGTAGCGATTTAAAGGATTTACCTCTATTTCCCCTATTGGGCCCCGCCCCTCCTGCCCCCGGGGGACCAGAGCCAAAATTTATACAAGTTCTGTTCCCCTTCCCCCAAGGATGTTTGTGGCCAAATTTGGTTACCATTCCATTCAGAAGCTCTATGACAAGAAGCGATTTAAAGGATTTACCTATATTACCCCTATTGGGCCCCTGCCCCTCTGCCCCGGGGGGGTCAGAGCCAAAATTTATACAAGTTCTGTTCCCCTTCCCCCAAGGATGTTTGTGGCCAAATTTAGTTACATTCCATTCAGAACTCTAGGACAAGTAGTGATTTAAAGGATTTACCTCTATTTCCCCTATTGGGCCCCGCCCCTCCTGCTCCCAGGGGATGAGAGCCAAAAATTTATACAAGTTCTGTTCCCCTTCCCCCAAGGATGTTTGTGGCCAAATTTAGTAACATTCCATTCAGAACTCTATGACTAGTAGCGATTTAAAGGATTTACCTCTATTTCCCCTATTGGGCCCCGCCCCTCCTGCCCCCGGGGGACCAGAGCCAAAATTTATACAAGTTCTGTTCCCCTTCCCCCAAGGATGTTTGTGGCCAAATTTGGTTACAATCCATTCAGAACTCTAGGACAAGTAGCGATTTAAAGGATTTACCTCTATTTCCCCTATTGGGCCCCGCCCCTCCTGCCCCCGGGGGGTCAGAGCCAAAATTTATACAAGTTCTGTTCCCCTTCCCCCAAGGATGTTTGTGGCCAAATTTGGTTACAATCCATGAAGAACTCTATGACAAGTAGCAATTTAAAGGATTTACCTCTATTACCCCTATTGGGCCCCACCCCTCCTGCCCCCGGGGGGTCAGAGCCAAAATTTATACAAGTTCTGTTCCCCTTCCCCAAAGGATGTCTTTGTTGCCAAATTTGGTTACATTCCATTCAGAACTCTATGACAGTAGCGATTTAAAGGATTTACCTCTATTTACCCCTATTGGGCCCCGCCCCTCCTGCCCCCGGGGGACCAGAGCCAAAATTTATACAAGTTCTGTTCCCCTTCCCCAAAGGATGTTTGTGGCCAAATTTGGTTACATTCCATTCAGAACTCTATGACTAGTAGCGATTTAAAGGATTTACCTCTATTTCCCCTATTGGGCCCCGCCCCTCCTGCCCCCGGGGGACCAGAGCCAAAATTTATACAAGTTCTGTTCCCCTTCCCCCAAGGATGTTTGTGGCCAAATTTGGTTACATTTCATGTAGAACTCTATGACAAGTAGCGATTTAAAGGATTTACCTCTATTTCCCCTATTGGGCCCCGCCCCTCCTGCTCCCTGGGGATCAGAGCCAAAATTTATACAAGTTCTGTTCCCCTTCCCCCAAGGATGTTTGTGGCCAAATTTGGTTACATTCCATTCAGAACTCTATGACAAGTAGTGATTTAAAGGATTTACCTCTATTTCCCCTATTGGGCCCCGCCCCTCCTGCCCCCGGGGGATCAGAGCCAAAATTTATACAAGTTCTGTTCCCCTTCCCCCAAGGATGTTTGTGGCCAAATTTAGTTACATTCCATTCAGAACTCTATGACTAGTAGCGATTTAAAGGATTTACCTCTATTTCCCCTATTGGGCCCCGCCCCTCCTGCCCCCGGGGGACCAGAGCCAAAATTTATACAAGTTCTGTTCCCCTTCCCCCAAGGATGTTTGTGGCCAAATTTGGTTACATTCCATTCAGAACTCTATGACTAGTAGCGATTTAAAGGATTTACCTCTATTTCCCCTATTGGGCCCCGCCCCTCCTGCCCCCGGGGGACCAGAGCCAAAATTTATATAAGTTCTGTTCCCCTTCCCCCAAGGATGTTTGTGGCCAAATTTGGTTACATTCCATTCAGAACTCTATGACTAGTAGCGATTTAAAGGATTTACCTCTATTTCCCCTATTGGGCCCCGCCCCTCCTGCCCCTGGGGGATCAGAGCCAAAATTTATACAAGTTCTGTTCCCCTTCCCCCAAGGATGTTTGTGGCTAATTTTGGTTACAATTCATGCAGAACTCTAGGACAAGTAGCGATTTAAAGGATTTACCTCTATTACCCCTATTGGGCCCCGCCCCTCCTGCCCCTGGGGGACCAGAGCCAAAATTTATACAAGTTCTGTTCCCCCTCCCCCAAGGATGTTTGTGGTCAAATTTGGTTACAATCCATGCAGAACTCTAGGACAAGAAGCGATTTATAGGATTTACCTCTATTTCCCCTATTGGGCCCCGCCCCTCCTGCCCCGGGGGGGACAGAGCCAAAATTTATACAAGTTCTGTTTCCCCTCCCCCAAGGATATTTGTGGCCAAATTTGGTTACAATCCATGCAGAACTCTATGACTAGTAGCGATTTAAAGGAAATGTTGACGAACGGACGGACAACGGACGCCGCGCCATGACATAAGCTTACCGGCCCTTTGGGCCAGGTGAGCTAAAAATGTTGCCAGAGTGGACGACTAATACCTTTGTTAGTAATGTCTTTATTTCCTTTTGCAAAATTTACTCTTGTTCTTTGAAGTTTTGCATATGACTATATATGAAGACGTATTCTGCTGTACACATACCAATATGGATAACTGACTTGCATTTTTGTGTGTGACAAAAACAATTACCTAGATAATTGTGTGAATTTAATAGATGGCAAATACATTTCAATCCAAACTGGAACTCAAATTTCCATATTGTAATGAGTATATGAAATAGCATTAAGAAATCTTTTCCAGGACATCTTAAGTTAAGTTTATTTATCAATTGAGGATCTAAACATGGGTATTAAATTTGTCTGACCATATATGTCAGACATTATAGATTATATACTGTCAGACAAATTTAGCACCTATGGATCTAAATAGAGATTCTCTGGTCAATACTAGCCGCAATATATCGCTCGGCTAGGGAGAACTTCTCTTTAGCTCGATCGGTTGAGCATCAGACTAGTAATCCAGAGGTCCCGAGTTCGATCCCTGGCAGAGGCAGGTATTAAATTTATTGTAAATCCTGCACCCTGTTACATATATATTAAATAGTACTATGTACAATGTACATGAAAGTGAGGTTACTTAAACATTTGAATTATTTCATATCTTAAACTATAAAGGAGCTCCTGATTCTCCAAATGATTATCTAATCTGTATACAAAGATGTATACATTTAGTGTTAAAACAACATATCTATAACTATAAAGGAGTTCCTGATTATCTAATCTGTATACAAAGATGTATATATTTAGTGTTAAAACAACATATCTATACCTATAAAGGAGTTCCTGATTATCTAATCTGTATACAAAGATGTATACATTTAGTGCTAAAACAACATTCTTGGGAAGCTTGTTCCATATTTTTACAATTCTAGGCCAAACATGTTCTAACGAATATCCAATCTGGAATGTTGTGGAAAAACTTTGAATGGATGTCTCCTAATTCCCTGTCTGTGTAATTTATTTGTCCACATTTGAATAAAGATTGTTGTACAGTTATCATAACATTATTTGTTTTTTTAAAGATCTCGATCTTTATTAGCCTAAACTGTGATATTTCTAAATAATCGACCCATAGATTCTTATGGGACCACTGTAGTAAGTAGAATAGTGCAATGATATTCAGATGCCAATATTCTTTGAACAATTTGAAAATATGATATCTTACCTTGGTAAGTTCCACAGCACCATTTGAAGCACGAAAAACAAGGGCGTCTCTAAAAATTAAATTTGTCAGTTAGTACTTTAAGTGTTAAGTTGCCATATCTAGAATTTCAAACACAAAAAATAACTTGATGAAATATATCAATTATTCTCTTACATTGAACCCTATCATTATACAAGAACTACATTATACATTCTAAAGGTAAAAACATTCTCAATTAAGAAAAGAATCTTTGATAATCAAAATCAAGAAAATATTTGATGAAAGTAAAATGTATAATTAGTACAAATCATGTAGAATTCCACAAACAAATTTTACCAGGCCAATGCTGAACTCTCTCCCAATAACGTTACTGATACAAAATCTATTTATTGATATTTCTTTTTGATGGTTAAACATGAACTCTGGTGACACTGAATGACCTTGCACTGACCTTGTCACACCAGATACACTCGAGGTAGTTCCAGTCCACCAGACAGATCACCAGGTTCTCCTTGGCGACGTGATTCACAATGTCTGATATAGGCACTGAGCTGTAAATAGGATCAAACTCAGTATAGTTATAGGAGGGAATCTGGGCTGGTACAAAAAGCCTAGTAAAGGGCAGTCACAACATCATAGGGTACAAAGTTATCATGATAAGAATAATTTGTTATACTCACCATTTTTCTACCTCTATATTATTGGATGCAGCTTCAGAAAACATCTTTCCAACTCTGTCTTCATCTTGATTGAAGTGAATTTTGTAGAATGGCTATAGGAAACAGAACACTTTGAATAATTGTTTTATTCTAATTGTATTTATAGATATTAACATTGTGTCCTCTAAAAGTTCTGTTGATTTTTTTTTTATAAATGTGACAGATTAATCCCCATTGCTATCTTTTTCTAATTAGTAATGACCAACTTAAACAAGCTGAAAACAATTACACTACAGTTACATGTGTATAATTTCAGTTGATCCTAGTTAAATATCAATTCAGAAACCAAGCTTTGTTATAAGGTTAACACCATTAAACATGGATACTGACTTATAAATAATGTGATTAGGAAAGTATACCTTTTTTGCATATTCTTGGTCCACTCCCAGAGTCACAGTCGTTAGCTTTGTTCTTATATCATGGAACTTGAACAGGTAGGCTAAATCTATTGTCCAAATACTGCATCACAAAATATATCACTGGCTATAGTTGTATAATCAGAGGGTTGTTTGTTATTCTATGAGAATATAGTTCACATATTTATTATTCAGTTTTTTAATTTTACTGAATTATCTCCCTTGCAGAAAGGTATCAGTTGTGACTTCATTATTTGAGGCATAATTTACAATATGATTACATATTTTATCTATGCTATCAATGCATATCTCATAATATTTTGAGAAATATAATCAGTTTGCTGATACTTTGTCTAATCAAAAGACACATGTTTCCTCACATAATTTTACAGATTTAGATGCCCTCCATATATAACATCATGTGTTTAACCACTGTGTTCTAGTTTGATAAAACTGACCTTTCTCCACAGTTAAGTGCCTCAAAGTCAGAAGTGTAAACACTGTGAACATTCCTCTTGAAGTATCTGCAAAACATATGGCATAAATATCTGGTGATATATACCTGGTATCATCACTAAATAGATTCAATATCTGATTTACTGACACATTCAGTAAATAGATAGTTCTATATTCTGTGGGTATACCAAAATTACACAACATATCATCCATAGTGCAATCGCAACAAACCAATATATTTCTCTCTCTCTTTTACAAACCAATATACTTTGCAAGTTTAATTATATACAAGAGCTGTTGGAGAACAGCAAAGCTTGCCTATTCAGAAGAAGTTGATGTTCAAGTATTTACTATTTAAACATGGAAATATGACAAATTAACAGACTCAAAAACCCCCTAAAAGGGCCCCAAATTGGTTGTATTATCACGTTCAGGATCCATACACATTAGGAAAATAAAATCATAAACATTTATAATGACTTATGCTAAAACAATTGACAAAATAGAAACTTGCTAAAAAATTTAACATGGAATTATGACAAATTAACAGACTCAAAAACCCCCTAAAGGGCCCCAAATTGGTTGTATTATCACGTTCAGCATCCATACACATTAGGAAAATAAAATCATAAACATTTATGATGACTTAAGCTTAAACAATTGACGAAACAGAAACTTGCTCAAAAACTTGAACGTGAAATGGGACGCCAACGCTGACGCCGACACCAGGGTGACAACATTAGCTCCCCCTATTCTTCGAATAGGCGAGCTAAAAATGATTGACAATCAATAACAGTACGCGTCTAAATAGTCTAATTACATATACCACAAAGCAATAACTTAATATTTTTGTATGCAACATGATTGGTAGTCAATGTTACACAAATTATCTCTCCTTATATACATGTAGACCTTTCTCAATTACATGTAACACAAAGCAACAACTTTAATATTTTTATATGTGACACAATTGGTAGCTAATATTACATGACTAATATCAATATTTAAACGAAATGTTTTTATTTTTTTTCTATGTTAAAAAAATTTGATAGTCAATGAAATGTTTTCCTTTCTACTGTCAAGGACATTTGATTAAAAAAGTCAGCCAAAATTATCTAATTATCTCCCCTTTGCCCAGGATTAAAAGAGCAAAATTGACAGTCCTTATTACTAAATATTTCAGTACACTAAAACTTTTCTGATCTTTTAGAATTTGTCTGTTATTGGTGTATGTTAAATTCTAAAAGTATGGATACATTGTTTGCTAACTTGTACTGATCACCCTGTCCTGACATATAAATATAGTTGAGTTTTTTTTGTTTTTTTTTTCATCTCTGCTGAGGATGGATATATATTCACACACAAACCTGAGCACCATGCAGCAACATGCCAGCCCACAGTCCCAGGAGTATGACTGTATATGTGTTGGCACTTTCAACTGAACTTGTCTTTGACTGTCTGCACCCTTATCCTTAAGCTTAATTCCTCCATCTACAAGTAGGAAACAGAAACATGTGATATACCGGGTACTTTGTTAAGACTAAAGTATGGTTTCTGCATAATATGCATAGCTTTTCCCTCTGTGGATTTTTTTTAGAAATTTCCAAAAAGGTGCTAGCTGTTTCCATTATCTCTTTTAAATCATTTTGGTTTTTTAGATGATTTCTCCTAGAGTTAGTCATAGAATTTTGTTTTTATTTCAACTGGGCCATCACAAGAACATTGCATGATTTTATTTCAAATAATTTTAAGATAAAGATGAAGATAATTTCCTGTTGTAAAATATGGAGCAATGGCACAAAGTCTTTGTTCAGCATATATTACTGACAGAGTACAAAAACACTCAGCTTTACACCAATAGCCTAGGTTCAGAAAAAATGTGCATTTATGAAGGTAAAGGGTGTTTTGCGATTTTCTTCAAATTTATGTCTGCTACATTGTACTTTGATCTAATCATTTACTTGAGTTCTTTCCCTTATAAAAAATGGGGATTACATATTTGTTGATTGGATCAAAGTAGCAGAAATACATTTAATATGGCACACATTGAATTTGAGAATGGTCTAGTTAGGATCACAAGAAGATTATAGGCATGCCAGTCCCCAGATACCACCAGTAAAAGAAACCTGAACCATCATCCTACTCAACACTGATCAGAGCCTTCAATTTCGCTATGATATGTTCCTGGAATGTAAAGGTCGTAAATCAACCCTGGAAATTGAGTAATTCCCACTGATGGAACTTGAAAAGAAGTTTTAGATATGTACAATTTTATGGGCAGTGGATGGGGCATGCCACATGGTGAGAAATACATAAGCTTATAATTAAGCTATCCATAAGCATCATCGTTATTTTCATACCACAGTTTTCAGATTGTTGTGATATTTTACTTAACAAATGAACAGTAGGGTTCAACAGATCCTCCTTTATTAGTGTTTATTTCTGAAAGTTGGTTCCTTTTCGGACGAAATCAAAACTTCAGTAATGAAAGTAAAAGTATTTAACTTGATCTAAATTGTAAAGTGACACTAAAAGATCTAAATGAATTTTAAAATAAAGAAACAATATTCAACTACAAAAAAAATTGGGTGTCCCATATCATATGTAATAATTATTAGACTAAATTAGTATTGTATTGTCCCGATGTGTACATGGCAGGACACAACTGCATATCTGCATGGATAACAGTTCATGTGAAAGTTCAGCCCCTTGTCACAATGTCGGACATGTAATTATTTTCATTAGAGAAAACTCCGATGTTACTGTGGTCATATAACTTGGATTTCCACTCCGTCAGATCGATTTAAACATGACATCATAATGTTTTATTTATAGCCTGGGGATAATCTCGGATGATCATGAATTTCGTCGTCAGCTAACAGTTTCTTCGTGATCAGCTGGTAACTTAAAGCTATCTTACCGCCTTTGACAGTTTCCGCCATCGTTAAAAATTGTGTAGTACGTTTCTGCTGATCTACATGTCACAATTCCCCACATAACAAACAGCAGATGCGCTGAAAATATCTAATAAACACTCTGAGAGAAAAATTGACACTCGAGTTTGTAAACAGGAACAAGCGAGGGGCGGTAACTCTAAAACGATATCCTCCCATCAAAAAGGTTGCACACCACCAAGTTTACAATGCAGATAGTGATTAGCTAGTGGAAGTCAATAAATCATATCAATGACTTACTTGATCAGGAATAATTTATCTTGTAGGAATTTGATTTCAGAAACTCATTCTTCAAAAAAAAATATGACTAAATAAATTTACAGATTTAATCTACAAATACAATAGATATCTATTTCTTAAAATATTTTCAGTAACTGATGTGACAAAGTGTTGAATTTTAAACTCCTCATTCTATATAATTTTATTTATATTTTTGAACTCAGGGGGCTTGTAGATAGGGGAGTCTCAATCATTTGCCCTCCTGACTATATATTATCAGTCTTTTCTATAATCTTAAAATATACATGTATGTATGGTAATAAACTTTTTATAGTGACAATCGTCTTGCATCTTAATTAAAAATATAAAACCATATCTTAACTGAATTATGTATCTTACTGTACCCATGTATGTTTGTGTACGTTTTGTTTTTGATATGTGAAATACTAGTTCTTATGTTTCTTTATTTTTGTTTGGCGATACAAGCTACTAATAGCTTATGTTGTATGTAATAATTCGGCATAGTATAATAAAGATTCTTGTGCCTTGTACATTCTATTAAGTAATGGACATATTTACCACTTTACTTTAAACATTGTACACGTTTCCTAAGATTGCTTGTCTCTGTTTAAAACCGTTTTACCGTCTGTTGTATTTCGCGCCCTTCAAACTTAAAGAACATAGAACAAACAAAATATTTCAAAATATTAGAACACACCATGGAAGCCATTATGAAAAGCTTAGAATTTACTGGTTACTAGATTACAGTTTTTAGCTTGCAATTGACCGACACGGTCCTTGATCCATGATTAGTGTACTCAGCGATATAGACAAATTGTAGACCTAAAGATGTCTAGAAAATTGATTTACGCCCCAATAAATTATACAGATTTCCTTAATCAAGAAATTAGCTATTTTAGGCATTTCATGTTTAAATACTCTGAGAATTGTATCACCAAAGATGTCGAGTCTAACTGTGATGTTGTTGAGGAAAATCATATGTTAAATCAAGGATTTATAGGTGAGGAGGATTTGTCATTGTCTCTTTACACCACAGGGATCTGAAAATTAGTTACTGTTTATATAATTATGGAACCATCAGAGTGTCCTTAGACCACGTATGTAGTATGTATAGTGTGATTGTTATACTCCAGGGGTTCCGATCACTTACGATCTCTACACCCCTGGACTATCTCATAGTGAAATTGAAGGCAGCTCAGCGGAAAACATTTGACCAATCACAGGCTAGCAAAGATTTCCTTTGAAGACTACAGAGAGAGCGACGCCTAACATCAAAGCCACACAGTCAACCACAGTGTACCGTTATACGGCTCTTTTGATGTACATCAAATGACTAAGTTACCTGTTCTATTCTGTTGCCTTCAGTTTTACTATGAGATAGTCCAGGGGTGTAGAGATCGTAAGTGATCGGAACCCCTGGAATATCGAGGATGTATAAACTGTAACTACGTGTAGTTCTCAGATCCCTGTGCTTTACACTACTAAACTCCACGCGAGACGCCTATAATCGGGAAAAAAAATTCTCAACAAATACTTGTCCTATCGAGCCAAAAGAAACGCAAATATAAAGCTTAATAAATTTCACGATGTCCGTTCCTTATTTTAAGAACGGAAGATTTAGAAGAAATGTCTTAAATTTTCATTTAATTTTTTTTTAAATCACAAAGTCCTTTCCTTGTTTTAAGAACCAAGGATTTATAAGTGAGAAGGATTCGTGACTGTCTCTTTACACTATTAAACACCACGCGAGACGCCTATGAACTGGGAATAAAAACCGTTTTTCTCAACAAATACTTATCTTATCGAGACAAATGAAACACCAATGCAAAGTTTATTAAATTTCACAACGTTTATTACTTGCTTTAAGGACGGAAGATTTAGGAGATGTGTCTTAAATTTTCGGTAAAAAATACGGCAGCTCATGAAATGATGGCCCCGTTTCAGAAAGTAAGACGGTAACCCTCGCACCCTACATCAAAGGCTGCGCCGGTGGATATCAAAGGAAAATCAGTCGTCGCCCAAAATGCAACGTCAAGGTCAGTGCACAAACACAATAGCTCCTGCATTGTACTTCCCCAAAACCCAGTGTGACTTATCCTTCTCATATACGTCCTTGTAAGAACGGAAGATTTATAAGAAATGTCTTAAATTTGCATTAAAAAATACGACAGCTTATAAAATGACGACCCGCTTCAGAGAGTCAGTTACGCCGGCGAATATCAAAGGAAAATCCAATCGATCGCCAAACGTCACGCTCAGTGCAACAAACACACCAACAAGCCTCAGAGCGACAGGTAATCAGATACTAGTGTATTCGTCCCAAAAACCAAAATGACAAATTTTTTCTCATCATTATAAATCATTTATGATAACGCTTCTCAACATTTGAGTCATGGTAAAACTTACTGCTGTTGATACATAGAGTCATTACAGTATGGATATCTTAAAATCGACAGACATTAACATTACGGTCCATAGGGAATCAAGATAAAACAATTACACATTGGCATTGACTTCTCTAAAACAAAAGAACCAAGCCCATCCTTTCAATAAAATTCTGAGGTCTTAACTATTACTATAGCGTATTCGTTATACATAACTATATGCCGAACAATACCTTCTAGGACAATGCTCAAGAATCTCATGAAAAGTCAAAATCATGAGAAACACATGACGGTCCATTGAGCCTTAAACGGACCGATCTGACTAAATGGCATAATCCAACACGGTCAAAGAACAAGATACAGTTTGTGAGAAAACAAAAATCCTTTTCATTTGACTAGCAATTTAGTATTCAACCATTGAATGTTATGGTCTATAGAGACTAGACGAACAGAAGTTTCTAGTTTCTGATTAAAACGAAATATGTAACGTTAACGTTACTCGTACCCGGTAATATCAATATTTTTCGGCCGGTAAACTGATGGATCCAAGTGCGTTTCGGGTGCGATTAAATATGCTTCGACGTTTGACGGCAGTCGTAAAAATGATCGCAGTCGGGTATATATTCCCTTGTAAAAAATACGAAAATTTCGAGGCCTAACCTCCAAATAATTGCAACAGAATTTGTTTAATGTTTTTTGGGTTGGAGGATCTTAGTATTTTACCATGAAAAAAGTCGCCAACAATCATATGTTCAGTCAATCCTAGAAATAAAGAAGGATGAAAACGGCTTAAAACCTTTTGAAACTAGCTAGCATTACCGTTTTTGTTCTTTTTAGATGCAAACATTTATAAAATCTTACCCTGAACAATATCATATATGTTTTATGTCTTAAAGGATTATACTTTTTTTTGATATTAATGCATGATCGATAATACATTAGCTAGAAAAAAACTAAATATTGACCTGTCAAGTTGTTTAATCGTGCCAATTTGAAGTGTTTTTGTACTTAGTTTTTTGGCAAAACATTCATTTTGGTACATGTAGCTAATATTTCAGAAAATGAAAAAAGCAAATGCCTCCAAATATGTTATATCCTTTTTTCGTATATTTCGTACTTGTTATTTTGATCATTTGTTGTAAAAACGTTATAAATATGCACATCTTACATTAATAAGTCTTTAATATATTAAAGGAAGCTAGAGTAGTTACAATACATAAAGGCAAAGAAAAGGAAAATTCAAATAATTATAGACCAATTTCAATTTTACCAACTCTTTCAAAAAATATTTGAAAAACATGTAACTAAGCATCTTTACAAATATCTGACCAAATATAACATACTGCATAGCTCTCAGTCAGGCTTTCGATCTCAGCACTCGTGTCAAACAGCTCTCATTAATCTGCTGGACATTTGGCTTAAAGGTATAAACAACAGTCAAATGATAGGAACGCTTTTTATAGATCTACAAAAAGCTTTTGACCTTGTTGATCACAAAATACTTCTTTATAAACTTAAACTTTTAACTGTATCAATGTCAAGTCTGCAGTGGTTTACATCTTATCTATCTGGCAGATTTCATTCTATACAATCAAATGGTATGTCATCCTCTCCTAAATTGATAAAAAACAGGTGTACCTCAGGGTTCAATTCTTGGTCCACTAATGTTTCTTATATATATTAATGATTTACCAATGTATGTAAAACAATGTAATGTTGATATGTATGCTGATGATACGACTATACACACAAAAGGCAGTACATTACCTGAAATTGAACAAAGCCTTCAAGAAGATATTCAAAACATTTTTAGGTGGTGCCAATTTAATAATATGAACATAAATTTACAAAAAACAAATAGCATGCTTATTGGGAGTAAGAGGAAAATAGCAGGAATGGACATATCAATCATTCAAATTGTCAGAAAGTCTTAGGTATTTACATAGATAAATCTTTAAACTGGTCAGAACAAGTTAAAAAGGTAGCATCTAAGCTCTCAATAGCAATTGCTTTACTTCGAAAAATGAAAAGCTATCTACCAAGAGAAGCTAGGAAAATTTACTACAATTCCTACATTTTACCAGTTTTAGATTATGCGGCTATAGTCTGGGGTAATGGTTTGACAAAACAACAAATAAATCATATTACAAAACTACAAAAGAAAGCTCTTAGAATAATGCTAGATAAACCAATACTATCTGACAGTTTATCCCTTTTTAAAGAAGCTAAAGTACTCCCTTTTGAACTCAGAATAAAATATCATACTGCAATTTTGGTTTATAAAGCACTGCATAATATGACACCGGATTATATATGTACTTTAAATTGAAACTTGTCAAAATTCTTGCTTGTACAAACTCAGATCAGCTACAGAAAATAAACTCCTTTTACCAAAGTTACAATCAGAGACAATGAGAAAGTCCTTCAGCAACTCTGGGGTTGTATCTTAGAATAATATTCCACTTGATATAACAGACTCCACATCTCTTGTAACTTTTAGGCAAAAGTTAAGAAATTATTTACTATCAAACTTGATAAATCTAAATGCATTATTAACTTACATTGTGCTTAATATCTGTTACATATATATCAAAACAGTTCCTATCATTTGGTTTAAGGAATGTACTATACAGTATATATGAAACAGTAATGTATGTGTTTCATTTCACTTGTATTTTTCCATTGTATTGTATATAGATTGTTATCATATGCATGTGATGTATATTTTGATGAATTATGTCAATTTTGTTTGTGTTTATATAATGAGGGCCATATGGAAGATTAGCTCCATGCTAAATATGCCACCCTCAATAAATAAAGTATTATTATTATTATTATTATAACAAGCTAACCGATACTTACATTATATATATCATTGGCTTCTTAGATAAAAATCTGTGTTTTCGTTTAAATATCACATACAGAGAGTGTATATAACAATAATGATAATAAAAAGCCAACCAAATTTTATGACATATATGTATAATTCATTTTTCACAAAAATAATACGGGCAGCCACTTGAAACGTCATGATATACACGTGCATATCAAAAGGTCTCCAATACTTTTAAATGACATACGTATCATTTTACTAGTAAACGTTTCTGTCATAATTTGCGTGCCCCTGTGTTTTGGCTGAGGTGACCAAAATTGCATTTTACGGTCTCGGAATAGCAGTTGAGACTGCTTGTTTTACACATGTTCATAGAAATTTAACTGTCGAAAACGGATATATCTAGATTTAATATCCAATGAAAAGTTACATAATATAAGACCACGATCGAGAGCATCGTGGGTAGCGATAGGCCAAGGACGTCTCCTTGCAGGCGGTATATGGGATTTGCAAATTAATTAGTCTTGATGAAATAAATGATTATTCTAATTACTGGTTTATGTAAATATTGAATGTACTTGCAATATTTCCGACGTTGGACATTTTTATTTTGCTATAATTAATATGAGGTGAGATGAGGAGGTTTTGCCAAGTCGTCTCGGTTTTCCCTGTCGACACCAAAATAAAACTTGTATTGTAAGACAGTGACCGTGTATACTGTTTATCCTGCAACATTTCCATTATACATACAGAAGATGGTGTTCAAAACGAAAACAAATTGCCTATTATTTACACAATATCGCTCAAAGCGAAATGCTTCTTTGACGATCAAGAAAAGATGCATTCACTAAACGGAATGAGTGTGTACTCCTTTTTACTACCATGGGAAATATGTAAGCGACGTCATTCCGATGATTGTGACGTCACTGTTTGGCGGGACTGACCGCCGTTTTCATTCACTCCTACTAAAAGTGACGTCACTGGAATGTTCGAGATCAAGTAGACTGGTTCCCTTCCTTAGTTCTCTACTCTCCGCCAGGCTGCGCTCCGCTCACTAGCAAGGGAGGTAACTGAGGCGGGAACCAGTCTAGAGATCAAGTCATCAAATTTAGAAATTGAATCAAACGAAAGAAATCAAACATTTATTTACTGATATCGTATCTTTTTTCATATAACAACTATTACAGGAATTTCTTATTATCCGGTATCGAGTTCTGTGCCTGACTTATGTCGATATAAGTGCTGAAAATACATTGTTTCTTTATATTGTTCCGCTTGTTTTGTTGACTTTAAGTTCGTGAAATGATTTTAACCCGTGAAGGGTGTCAGAACGTTTGATTTCAACGGGAATAAACACAGTAGTGATAAAGACCTTTCAAGTATGACAACAGTGAGTTTTCTCCAAAAGTAAGTAAGTTACACTACATTAATATTGCTAGTGGAACACTTAAAAAGTCGTTCTGATTTCAGAACAATTGGAATTATGAAAATATCTCTTACAGTTTTTTATTCGTTGTTGTCATAAAATTTTGCCAGTAAATAAACAAGAGGCCCAGGAGGGCCTGTATCGCTCACCTGTTTTTTTGTTAGTAATTATCACAAGAATCTGAACAATTAGAAAAATAAGCAAAATTGACTCCCAAAATTTAATTTTGATCACAACCATGCAATGATGCTATTAATACCATACAAATATGCTATCCAATACATAGGTTCAAAGTAATTTATATGAAAATAGTAGCCTAATTGACCTTTTTGACCTCGCATCTATTGCCGTTTAAGGCCCCGGGGGTCAGCTCCTATCATTTGTACAATTTCAAATCCCAGAACCCAGATTAAGGATGCTACCATTGCATATATAAGTGTTCTGCCATTTCTTGAGTTGTGCAGAGAAGAAGTCGTTTTATATGGAAAAGTAGCTACAAATTGATCCCTTTTGACCCAACCCTTCTGGCTCCAGGGGAGGGGGGGGGGGTGGGGTCAGCCCATCATTTGCGAAAATTTTGAATCCAAAACCCATTTAAGGATGTGAAAAGCGTAAACCATGCATTATAGAGCGCAATTATCATGTTAATCTCGATGAAGTCGCGAAGAAGAAAAGAAGTCGTAGGATATATGGAGAATTGACCAGATTTTTGAATCTGTTCATGCCCACTCATGGCCATCCCGGGGGTCTGACTCCTTATTGTTTAGTTCAATGTAGAGATCCCACAGGTCAGATATATCAAGGAATGACTAACCATATGACATTAGATAGAGGAAGTTATAGATCCAGATGCTGTAGATTGCAGAGAAGAAAGAGAGTCTTATGTGGTTGAAAGTAAGCCAATATGAGATATCCCTTGTTGACCCCGCCCTCTCATGCCCCCCCGGGGTCCAGCCCTATCAATTTGCACAATTTTGAAACCCACACATTAAATGGATGCAAACCATTGCATAATGTAGGTCCTTAGATACCATTCTGTCTTGAGCTTGCAGAGAACGGAAGTTCATTAGAGATTATGAGAAAGATAGCCAAAATGACACATTTTCGCACCCCCCTGCACTATACAAGATCCCTGGGGAGGGGTTCAGCACCCAGAATCATTTGCCGACAATTTATGAATCTCCCCACCGAGATAAGGATGCTACCATATGTATTATGGGGTGCACATACAATAACTTAGTTTCAGAGAGAAGATGAAAGTACGTTAAATTTAATTGCAGAATGTATAGTCCTAAAATTGGCACCTGTTTTGTTTAGGTGACCCTGTACGCCCTACAGGCACCACTGGGGTGGTCCACACCCATATCATATAGGTTGTACATAGTTTGAGAATCTCCCACCCTATGAGGATGGTTATCAAGTTGCATTTATGGACGTGTGTATCCCAATGCTTGAGGTTTCAGAGAAGAAAAGCTCCGTTATATATATGGAAAATTAGATCCGTAATTGAGTGCTGCTTATTTGACCCCGACCCTCCTCCCCTATCAGCCCTCCCCGAGGGAGTCGAGTGTCCCCATTCATTAGGTATGAATTTTGAAATCTCCTGCCCTTAGTGGACGTATAGACTACAATTTGCAGATTATGAGTAGCTATCTCAAATGCTTAGTGTCAGGAGAAGAAGAGTCTGATTTAAATGGAAGAGAATGAGACCAAATTGACCCCATTGACCCCCGATACCTCAGGACCCCCGAGAGGGTCAGCCCATCATTTGAGTACTCAATTTTGAATCCCCACCCTATAAGAGGATGACTACCATTGTATTATGGGTGCTATACCCATGCTTGTAGAGTCTAGAGATAGAGAAGTCGATTCTTAAAGTATGGAAAGTAGCTCTATGAAATTAGACCAGTTTTGGCCTCCCGCCTCTATCAGAGCCCCCGGGGGGTCAGAACCCCTCATATGAGTTTGGTTACAATTTTCACGTTAGTAGTCCCATGAGAAGGATGACTACAGAAAGTCAACTTGTTTATTGAAAATCCAGAACCTGCGGTTATGAGAAGAGAAGTCGATTAGAGTTGGACGGAATGACGGATGACGGACGCAGGACGACGGACGACGGACGCTGGACGCTGCGGTATCCCATAAGCTCACCTCGGTCCTTTGGACCAGGTGAGCTAATAAGAACTGTGATGATTTTCAGCTCTTAAATTAAAATGGAACTTTTTTTAATTTCTTTATCTCATTGAAAATTATGTAACCCCCATCCGGTTCCATTATGGAAAAATGAAAAACTGACCTATTCAAATATTTGATCGAATAGAAACTTCAATCTCACTTTATAAAGAGCGCTCCATTATTGTGGTAATATCTGCCAAAGGATTTTGCAATCTGATTAGTCACAAAATAGATAATCACATTTTTGATATTTCAACTTAAGGACTTTGCCAGTTAGAGAAGTTTAGTCGAATTGGCAATAAATGAGGATTTGATCGACCTCACGTCCTTTATATTTGGGGATATCTTGATATTATAGTTATCTCTTTTAGGTGAGAATAGCCTACACAGAATCTGAATTAATAACTATCTAAACACTTGAGACGGTACTTACTGAATAATTCTTGAATAAAAAAGACATATTATTCAATTTGGACTTCAAGATATCCTTTGAAAAGGCCAAAAGACCAACTTTGAGCAACCATTTTATCTCAGGTAGTGAAAGTAACATGTTTTACTATTAAAGCATTTAATCAACAAGTTTTATTTCAAAAGATCCAACCAAAATGAGCATCAATGGTATTGTTGATAATAACATTTTTTATCTTAACAACCAAACAAAAGCATGTATGGCTGTTACAAGGACATCATCATGCAATTTTCATTTTGTAGTTTTTTTCCTGTGTTGATTTCAACTTATGGTTTAAGCAATCTGTGCTGTCCTTATAACTTTCTTGCCATACAGTAATTTTCTAGTATCTCATGATAACCCTGTAAGTTTATATTTGGCTATAAAGTTGGCAAATTATGCAAATATCCCTGTTTTCCTGATTTATTTTGGGTCAAGAAAAACACATTCCCAAATTTTTGTTTGTGGTGACTTCTTTTCTTTTGTAAAACAAAGTCAGATCTGTATGAAAAACAAAGAAAAAAATTCTGTAGCAATTATTTTAGGGTAACACCCTATCTTTAGTAACTGAACTAATAATGTGCGTTGTGGATGGAGTCAATAGATACCTGTGTTATTTAGGCCTTTCACATTTAAAGAAATGTTGTTGGAAGATATATCTGACCTCTCTATAATGAACTTCTTTTACTGAGGATGAGCATGCCAAGCCAACGGCTAATCTACCGCATGGTCCTCTGTGACCCTGAAAGTAGGAAAGCCCTTCATTACTAATAGGTACGTCAGTTACAGAAAAGAAGTCATTTAAAGAATTACATATTCAAAATGTGGCTTATTTGACCTCAGTGACACCTTGAGTGAAGGTCAATTCCATTTCTTTGAACAAGCTTGGTAGCTTTTTATCCCCGCATGCTAAAGGCCAAATATGAGTACCCTGGTTGTTCAGTTTTTAAGAAAAAGTTGTTTGAATAGAAAAGTTTAAAAACAGTGTACAACGACAAATTAAGCCCTATTTCTATACCTCATTTAAGCCAGATGACCTATTATACAGAGACAGTGAGTGGCACTTTACTTCAAATCGTAAACCGTTATTGGATTCTTTTGATGTCCATCAAATGTTAAACTAACTGTCTCACCTGTTACTGCAAACAATGCCTTCAGGTTTGTTAAGACAAAGTCAAAGAGAGGATATGACGACAGGAATAGTAAACTGCTGCAAGTTTTAAGAAGGTGAAAGCGATCCTAGATCTTTTGACAGTCATTCCTTCAGGAGTGGGCTAGTTCATATGGAATATTGAATGAAGATATACACCTCCTGGGCATATGGTCTAATGACTGCTTCAAATGTTATATTCATTTAAAGGCCCACTACGTTTCCGAAACCGGCTTTAAATTTTTAAAATGGGAATGTAAAACGAGATTAATTATTTCGTAGAGTCGCAAAAGTTACTAATTTACTGTTAATACTACACGTATTATCACCTTCTGAACAATTTGATTAAAAGGAATAAAATGTTAATTTTCATAGCTCGGGTCGACTTATGTTTTCCGCCGTCGTCCTAAATACCGCGCAGTAGCTATATATAGTTGACTATCACTGCGCCAGACAAAAACAGCGAAATGACTCTCCAGTGTTATCATATATTGCACTGGTAATCTTGCATACGTTTGGTGTTGTAACCTCATCTTAGGCCATCGGTATATATTTTCTGATGTTATTGATGTTTTTGCTCCGGAAAGGTATTGGGCCTTTAAATCAAGATACCTGGTAGAAACCTTTAAGCCCTTACCACATCCTTGAAAAAAAAAAGAAAATCTTGGGAAAAACATTAACATCAGACAAGAGATCCCAGAGGGATCTTGGTGCCCACCATAGAATGATCTATGTCTGACAATGGAAAGAAGGATCTTTTCCCTGCTTTTCAAACTTTTTCAAATATACAACATATGATATTTAAGACAAATCGCTTTATTGTTCTCTGAGAATCAGCGGTGAAATCCAAGATGGCGACAGGTTGGCCATCTTGTTGACCAATCAGTCCCAAAGGTACTATGCACAACTAAAGCCCAAGGGGAAACTATGCATGAAATATGAGAAATACCCTTCAGTAATTGCAGACAAATAGCGATAACTATCCAAATACAAGATGGCTGCCTGGCGGCCATCTTGTTGACCGATAAGTCTAAAAATGCAATATGCATAACTAGGGTCATAGGGGAACATACATATGACATTTGAGAAACAACCCTTCAGTACTTTCTGAGAAATAGCGGTAACAACTTTAACTATCAAAATCCAAGATGGCCACCGGTCGGCTATCTTGTTGACCGATCTTTCTCAAAACGTGATATGCACAACCTGGGTCCTAGGGGAAACATACATATGAAATTTGATAAAGATCCCTTCAGTACTTTCTGAGAAATAGCGGTAACAATTTTAACTATCAAAATCCAAGATGGCCGCCAGTCGCCCATCTTGTTGAGCGATCTTTCTCAAAATGTGATATGCACAACCTGGGTCCTAGGGGAAACATACATATGAAATTTGAGAAAGATCCCTTCAGTACTTTCTGAGAAATAGCGGTAACAAACTTTAACTATCAAAATCCAAGATGGCCGCTGTTCGGCCATCTTGTTGAGCGATCGGTCCCAAAATGCAATATGCACAGCTAGGGTCCTAGGGGAACCTACATATAAAATTTGAGAAAGATCCCTTCAGTGCTTTCTGAGAAATAGCGGTAACAAGAATTGTTAATGGACGGACAGACGGACGGACGGACCACGGACGAAAGGCAATTTGAATAGCCCACCATCTGATAATGGTGGGCTAAAAATGTGTATTGATAGCCTAAAATGATGTAATCAAATAAATGCAAGATCCCCTCTGTAATGTATGCTAACAGTGAAATTCATTGCGCTGTTTTGCCATGTGGCACAGTGACAGTGATATTAATCTTGTTTTAAATTTCCATTTTAAAAATTAAAAGCTGTTTCTGTAAGGTAGTGGGCCTTTAATCAGTTAAATTTCCATTTCCTTTTCACCTGATAGCCCTTTCTGTGTTCAATTGAAAATTCCTAGAAAGCGAGTGGGTCTATCTCAAATTTCACATGAATGTTCCAAATTGTTTAAAGTTGTGCATACATGTATTCTATTTAAAGACAGATAGGAAAACAATGTGACTGACAGGGGCTATTTTTATTTTGATCATTGAAAATTGTAACTGCGTTTCCTCAGAAAGTACAGAAAGGATCTTTTTCAATTTTTTGTGCATGTTGCATTTCAGGATTGATTGAAAAACATCATGCCAGCTGACAGGAGGCAATGTTTTTGGATATACATTTGTAATTATACATTGTACATGTAGTACTGGTATTATAATATATCTTTGAAGTTTGATACCTTTCCTCACGAGGGTTTAGATGGATGCTTCCCAAATTCCATATGTAGTTTCAAAAAGTTTCTAGTTATGTATATTCTATTTCATGACAGATCAGAAAGCAACATTCTTAGGTAAATTACAGATAGCCATTTGAATTTTGATAATTGAAGCTGGTTGCCGATATTCAAATTTCTAAGAAAGTATTGCATGGATCTTTCTTAATTGCATGTAAGATCTCCTTTGTTGAACATTTTAAGATGGACAGGTTACTTTCTTAGATATACAGTCGTCTTGAATTTTGACAAAATTCATTTGAAATTTATTTGTGTAACTCGGATGTGCAGTTGGCCATCTTTCCTTTGATTGACATAAATGTATCAATGATTAGTACCAACATTATTCTGGGATCTAAATTGTACATAAATGAATAACAATCAATAAGTAAAATCTAAGTAGTTTTATTCACACATCACAGATGTATTTCATGTCTCAGTCACACAAATACACAACAGAACATTCACTCCAGCCTATCACATCACTCGTTTCTAACTCTTAATCCACACAGATTTTTAATAATCAGCGAGGCAAACCCATCTTCATTCCCATGGTAGATTTGGAATTAAATATTTAAGAAATATCCCTGCATTGCAACATATAGGATCCTGTTCATTGTAGAGATGATGTCTCCTCGCAGCCACGTAAACTATACTCCCGATTATGATTGGGAAATATAGTAAGTTGTTTTACAGCTATGAACTGTAGTCATATTCCTCATCTGTTTGTAGTAGAGGTAGCAGCTAGCCTTATAGCTATCCTCAGTGGTCAAACTTCTCCAGTGCCTAGAGTTTATCACCAAATGTTACACAATTAATTGTCATATACATGTACATAGTTACACTCGTGAGAAGAATTACCACCGATGGTTCAATTAAAACATTTTTATGTGATGTAGTCTCTATCTATAATTTCATTCCCATTTTTTTGAAATGTTTAATTGTTCAAGGTGGCTTTCTATGGAATAGTGAGGTCGCTTCTCCAGCCATTTCACTTCATTCTGTTTCTTTATCTTTGTTAACCATTCTTCTCTATATCCTGCTTCCCTTAGTGCTTTAGCAGATCCATGTTCCTCCTCCTGAAAAGGTGCACCAAAAGTTTGGACATAGATTTGAATAGTTCTTAATATCAATATTTGACAGAACATAATGTACCATACATAAATATAGATATATATATATATATATAAAAGAATAGTCAGCAGTTATTGTTTTTATTTCCATGTATGTAAATAGATATATTGATCTTTATATACAAAGAAATACATAATCATATATTTGCTGTATCAAATGTTTGCGTTTTCGTTCAAAATGCAAAATAAGCCAAAATATGACCATGTTCAAAATATCCCACTTTAATGTATCAGTATAGATATCCTTGATTGGATCATAGTATTCATCTAATGACCAAATTTCATTAATTCAGTCAAGATTGACACTTTTTAGAGACAGAGAGTGTATGTAACAGGCAGCCATACTGACATGGACAAACTCAAATAGATATCCCAAAGTTCGACAAAAGCAGGTGATAAAACAAGAGGCCCATGGGCCGTAATGATCATCTGACTATTAGCACAATACAACATAGTCGTTTAAAGATTTTAGTATTTGACCCCTGTGACCTTGAATGAAGGTCAAGGTCATTCATTTGAACAAACTTGGAAGCTCTTCATCCCAGCATGTCACAGGCCCAATATCAGGTCTCTAGGCCTCCTAGTTTTTCTCAAAAGACATTTAAAGATTTTAACCTATTTTACCCCTGTGACCTTGAATGAAGGTCAAGGTCATTCATTTGAACATACTTGGTAGCCCTTCACCTCAGCATGCTACAGGCCCGATATGAGTATCCTGGGCCTTCTAGTTCTTTGAAAGAAGTTGCTTTTTAAAGATTTTAGCCTTTTTGACCTCTGAGTCCTTGAATGCAGGTCAAGGTCATTCATTTGAACAAACTTGGTAGCCATTCATTCTAGCATGTTACAGGCCCAATATGAGTATCCTGGGCCTTTTGGTTCTTGAGAAGTTGTTTAAAGATTTAAGCCTATTTGACCCCTGTGAACTTCAATGAAGGTCAAGGTCATTCATTTCAACAAACTTGGTAGCCTTTCATCCCAGCATGTTACAGGACTAATATCAGGTCTCTAAGCCTCTTAGTTATTCACAAGAACTCATTTAAAGATTTTAGCCTAATTGACCCTGTGACCTTGAATGAAGATCAAGGTCATTCATTTGAACAAACTGGGAAACCCTTCATCCCAAAACAAACCTGGTAGTTCTTCATCTCAGAATGCTAAAAGCTCAGTACCCTGGGCATTCTGGTTCTCATTCTGGTTCTTGAGAAGAAGTTGTTTAAAAGATTTAAGCCTTTTTGACCCCTGTGACCTTTAATGAAGGTCAAGGTCATTCATTTTAACAAACTTGATAGCCCTTCATCACAGCATGCTACAGGTCAAATACCAGTGCCCTGGGCCTTTCAGTTATTGAGAAGTCATTTGAATGAAAAGTTTACCCACAGCGCCAGTTGACGGCGCACAACGACGGACGGTACATGATGACAATAGGTCATCCTGACCCTTTGGGTCAGATGACCTACAAATAATTACATGAATGTATCATTATTAAAGTTACCTGAGTAATATAAGGTTTGTTGAGCATTTCCATATTTCTTGCATTCTGTAGAATATTCTTCACAGCAGTTTTCTTGTGTGTGTTTTCAACTCTTCGTATTACTTTGTATTTCCTGTAACAGACATTTTATTATACTGATTAATCTGTAACAGAATAACATAGTTCTTACCTCTTGATGAACATATATTTGAATGTGTGCATAGAAAAATATCTGAGCTAGTGATGTTTTGTTCAAGTGTCAAATTATTCATTCCGATATATATGTAAAAAAATGTAGGTGAACCCAACTTGATTTAATAAGTGCCCCGATAAGGAATTCCAATAGGGATAAAAATGAGTAAACATTTAGTGGAATTGTACATGGTCAATTATCCGTGGCCAGCACAGGTAGCTCAATGGGTAGAGGATATAGGTAGTACTCAGAGGTTGGTAAGACAGGAACACAACATCTACTGGGACAGGTGAGACGGGAACAGATCTGTCTGGCTCAATTACTCTTCTTGAAATCGGGTATTTTTCTGCTCTGTGTGAATTGATCAATCTTGTCAAAAACATTTTATTACAGGTTAGACACAATGCAATGTCTCACAGAAGTCTCATCAAGCTAACCCTCTAACATTGTTGGAGTACTGTACTGAGTACTGTACTCCTACTGTCTTCTAATTGTAAGCTGAGCAGCTTCAATAAACTGCAAATAACGCCATGAGAGTGATTAGAGATTAGAGAATAGTGTTGGGAATCGGTTGAAATTTCATGGTCGATCATCAATTTTATTTAACCAATCAATGATCGATTAAATTCGTTTATTTTTTTTCCTTGGTGTATAAACAAGTCTCATATTAAAATTTCCTCCAAAGGCTTCCGATCCCAAGGCCTCTCTGTGCCGTCTTGTTTTCATGTTGCTTATTTTCTTCACAAATCATGCGTATCTGAACGTTTACATTACTATGTAGTGCTTATGTGCTCTTCAATTCGTCTAGATGCTTAAAATTTGAAATGATATGAGTGACAACCACACACAAGGGAATGATTTTAACAAGTTAGCTATGATATTTTTGCATGTTTTAGAGATCAGCTAACTTTATACTTTCGTTTATCATGGTGTCGGAAAATTCCAACAAACTCAATTTACAGATTTATTACTCGATTAATTGATCAAACACCTCAAACCAACGACATTCAACAAACTTGATTAATCCGAATACCACTAATAGAGAATCAGACTAAGTTTGCTTGGGAAAAACCAAATGATGACCATCACATGTATTTTTAGTTTTGGGGTACACAAACAGAAGAGCAAGCTTGATTTGTTCAAGGTTGGAAATGAAACAAGAAAATGTCTATGCGTGATCACTGTGATTCCATTCAGCAGATATAAGCAAAGTAAAGAAGAATACAGTAACACATGTTTACTTTATAATGAACATGTTTACAGCAAATACATGCTTATAAAAGAGCAATTTCCATCCCCCGTTAAGATTTCTTAAAGATGTATATATGTCTGCAATGTGTATAATAAACTTTACTTATAATAAAGCAATTTCATTGTTCCCATGGCCAAGAGGTCTGAGGTTTGGTATAACCATTTTTTACTGTATATATCCTTGGTGACAGCTATGCGTCTATAAGTGAATGGGTATGATTGTCTGGTCCTGTGGTCTGTAAGGTGAAGAATTTGACTATAGTCTATTGCCATGTGATGATGAATGATTTTATAGAATAATATTGTTAATCATGTTCTTTTTCTGCGAGTTTGTAGTGAGGTCCTGTTGAGGTTTTTCATCATGTCTAGTACTGAACTTGCGTGTTGTGTAGCATGCTGCTCTGTGTTGTGTTGGTTTGGTTTGTTTTTCCAATGCATGATTTGGTTTGTTTGGTGAGGTCCAATAAGGAGGAGCAGTTTGGGTCGGACAAGGACGTTAATGAAAAGGATATGTCCCACTGGGTTTGGGGCAAGTATGGCGCTTGCGCTTTTGTGTTTGTGCACTGACCGTGACGTTGGGCAATGACTGATTTTCCTTTTCCTCCGCCAGCGCAGCCTTTGATGTAGCTTGCGTGTCACTGTGCGAGGGTTACCGTCTTACTTTTTGAAGCGTGCTGTCATTTCATGAGCTGTTGTGAGAAAGTCTGCTGTGTATACATGTGTACTAGGCCTATACTATATAAAAGGACAAGGGAACCAACAGCTCGCTTGGAAGAGGTACACCTTTACTCAAATTTAAAGGCTCCCTGATTCATTAATATAATTCACATGGTAGGAACGTGAGGATGTGTGTGGGAGAGTGTAAGGATGTGTATATTAATTAATTTGTAATTTGATGTTTAATTTGTATTTATAGCATGTTGTACATTACTGGAAGAGGGAAATGGTTGATATAGTTTCAGTTCTCACATTCTAACGTCATTGTACCCAAATTGATACTGTACCCAAATTGATACCCTAATTGAAAAAATACCTAAAACATTTGTGTTGTTAAAGTTTACCTCATTTCTCAGTGGTGATACCAAAGATGCATCATTTATTGATAATTACGCTTCGTTTTATGTAACTATTTCTGTTATTTTCTCTGAAAGATAACTTTGAAATTGATAACTCTGTCTGAAACGTGTTAATCCCTAGAAATGTGGTCGTGCGACAATTACTATTTGTACTATAATAGTGTTTTTTTCAAAGCGTAAGGCCTTCTCAAAGAAAATTTTCTTAAATAATGAAATTTAAGATATAAACACTTAACAGAAATAGATAAAATATAGTTGCCACACATTATTTTTTTATTTAGTCACATGCAAATTGCTCTTTGTATAGCGTTATTTTGCCATCTTAATTTTTAATAAAACTGTTACTAGATTCAAGTATTTTGTAACTTGATTGATTCATAATTATGTATGTAGTTTTTTTTTACATTGAAATTTTTTACAATAATTAAAAATATTTGATAGTGGTCTTTTGACATATACACCACATTGGAACTATATAAGTTTAGGTGAATGCCACAGAAAACTGAATTTAAATCATTGAAATATCACATAAGTCATTACGTGGTGTTACAGAGTACCAAATTAGCACAGGTACTGTTGTGAAAACACTTGTACAATTTTTACAGTAAAATGTATAACTGTATTCAGTATAACTTGTTATAATAAACGCAACTTCGTCCCCTTTATAAAGTAAGTATAAATTCAATTTGGGTACACATCAAAAATCTATATAGACAAGGAGTGCACAAGATTTAAACGGAGTGCACTAGCGATACCCTTGTAGATCGTCTTTCATTAAAATATATACACTTTTATAATATTTTTCTTGCTATTTTAAGTTCTAAAAGTATTGTACGTAAAAATAGCTTAATCACATATTCTTTATTAAAAAACTGAACGTCTTTAAAAGATCATGCAGAATTAAATCCACTTTAAACTATATGACGTCCTCCACTAATTGGTGGCTAGTTTACCTACAAGTACCCAATTCAGCTTGTTTTGATTCTTAATTACGGTACACACAATAAGTTTATAATCCCAACCCCGCCAGTTATCTTGATCGTATATTGCGTCATGGTCCAATAATTATAACTTGTCAAACATACAGGTAAGCCACAGTATCCAGCGCGCACTATACAGGTGCCTCAAGGTGACCATCGATAGATGGCCAGAGGGCAGAATCGTTACCTTCTAGCTGTGTTTGCACGGTTTTATGAGAATGGGGGCAGTATCTTTATATAAGATGTGATTTTAGAATTGTTTCTATGGAAGTTTGTTAAGACAAACAAATATACTTTACCGTTTAAAAATCATATAGGTTCATTGGGATGAGGTAAAAACTAGCTGGCTAAAACATATAGTAAGTGATGCTGAGTACATCTCAATTATTGTCATGACAGGCAGCCGTGAAGTGGAGCTGACGGGAGCTGTACAATGCGTAAATCATGCATGTCTGTCACAACCATTGAATTTACCAATAACCACATGTATATATTATAATCAAAATTAATGTAGATTAGGTTACTTTATTGAACATTGTAATATGGTATTTATATATACATAGTCATGATAATCATCAGTTTCTGATATATGTCGTATAAATCATTCTAACTGTAAAAGGAGCGGGTCAACGGTGTGACTTGTAAATAGTGTTAAATACGGTCTCTGTCACTCAGCTGACGGAGCATGCTTCTTTGGCTCAGTCGGTAGAGCCGTTGATTTCCACACCGGAGACCCGTTCGATTCCTGGTCGGGGCACTCGACAGGAATGTGTATTTTCCCTGTTCTTCTACATAACAATAAAAATAAGCACTGTAATAAGAAAAACAAAACATCAAAACAAAGTTTGTATGCTCTTTTTGAAAACAAAACAGAAAAAAAGTGAAGCACACCATGCAACAAATATCATATAAGAGAAATCTACGTGTATTGGTATCAATTTGGGTTCAATGACGTTAGTATTCTACGTTACAAGTCCCTGTGCGACAGACCGGTTGGCCAAGGTAATCGTGGATAAATTTTTTAAACGAATTCGAAATTCACAAATACGAGAAAAAATCATATGTTAAATTAAATGAACGTAATGTAAATGACTTATTTACCCTGCAAATGGCTGTCCGCCAAGACTCTTATATCTTTTGAAATATCCTAACACACATGTTAGTCGCATCTTGACTGTCGAAAGTCGTCCTCGGTCGACCTTGACCGTGACTTACAGTAGTTTCGTAACACCAAATCTGATACGGCATTTTTACCATTGTATAAAAAAAACTGCTTAAATATGCATTTATTTATTTTAGAAGTTAAAAATCGGCATATGCCCTTTTTATCTTTTGTTAAAATTGCACATTTGTTGGAATATTACAAATGTATTCATTTATTCGAAACTAAACTCACTGACAAAAAAACAAAATGGCAGCTCGCATGTGCATGCGACTACAGCACATGAGAAAGTCGAAGTTAATTGCAGACTCGGCCTATGTAAAGGGTAATTATAGTATTTGGCTATGCCAAGCACAGAAAAAAATAGTCAACACATCCAATCAGGTCAATCATCGGCGAATTTGTTTTGATAGAATCCGGCTTGTGTCGTAATGTTTGGAGGGTGGCCGTTCGTAGGGTCACAGCACAGACGCCTGTGGTCACAGGTTCTGACAGTGAACCACTGTCCGGCAGTGCATTTTTCAGCACTAGACTAAGTACTTAGGCGTTACAGTTACCTCCGACCTGAAATGGCGTACATATGTTTGTAAAATATTCTGTATCCTAGGCCTATCGACAATAAGCCCCCGCCACTATATGAATGAAGGCAAGGCCTTAAAGGGCGCAGCCAGATGTTTCAGTAACCATTAATTATGCAATGTTAATACGTTCAATTTATGGAAATAAAGGAGCCGAATTTTCTGTTTATTTTTTATTCATATATTCACACCTCAAACACTTATTTGGTAAAGAAAATTCACACAAGAAAAATGAAGAAATTTTTATTTCTGTAACAGATATTCCGTTTTTGGCCAGTGGACTATATTGGAAGGTTGTCTATCACTTGAACGCTTGCAAATAAAGAGCAATAGTACTGAGCTTCTGTCAGATGAAGATTACATTTGTCGGATCATAAAAGCGTTTGGACTGCTTGATTATATATAATGAGCTGACTTAATAAAAAATGGTGGCCGCAAACTGAAGTTGTCAGTGTGTAGGATTGAATTTGAAAGATTGTGGTTTTTTTTATATTTTCATGTATGTGTTACCTTAGAAGTGCTTCACATTTCGTGCCCTTCGCCCTTGTAATCAAGATGAGTAACTTGATTGGCCTGATAAAACGACCCATTTTGGGGAAAACATGTTTCTGAAATAACCGTTCAAGTTATGCGGCTGGCATAAGTCTCGATTGAAAGAAAAATAATTTATCTTTAATTAGTTATATAGCTTAATTTGTTATATAGTTACTGGAGAGGAGAAAATGTAGTAGCCAGAACGGGATTCGAACCTGGGACCCTCCGAACACAAGCTGAGTGTCTTACCGAATGAGCTACCTGGTCACTGATGATCAACCCAGTCCAATCCCGCATGTTTAACACTTGGCTGAGAGTTATAAGAGTTGTAAACTCCACGCTGATTGGTTAAATGTTTATTACAATCAGCGTGGAGTTCACAATAACTCAGAAACCCATATACCTTGGTAATAGATTGAATACGAAAGTAGATATATAGAAATATAGGCTTTAGAAAGTTGTCAATATACCAGTATGTATGAGGAATTATTTTTCAAATGACATTTCTTTTATTTTATTGATAGATGTTTGTACTAGAACTTTAAAAAATCCGAGATGGAAGCGTCCTGTACTTAAAGAACTATTTAAGAAACGACAACAACTGGGACCCGAGCCGGAAAGGCACCCTTCTGCCTATGGAATTTGGTATGTTATTGTTTTACTTGCTCATTTCTTCAAATATTTATGATTCTCCTAATTGATTGAAATAATTTATGATAATTTCATGAACAAATATAAAGCTGTTATTTTCTGTAATTATATCTTATGAAGATATGTTGCCTATAAATCTGAATAAAGGGACGCGTTATCGTTGTATTTAACATCTTATCTAACTTATAGCAATTTAGATATGATTTGTAGCTTATCGGTAAAGAAAAACTTTTATCTACATGTTTATACTGTATATATAATCGTAAAAAATGTATTATTTTTTACAGGAATTATAATTCGGAAGTGTTTGCATTTGGCAAAAGATTAGGAGAAGACTTTAAAGATGACATACTGAAAAAAGCCCTAATTCTGAGGTAAGTTTTAGTCTATGGGGAAAAATAGATCAATTTTCATTATTAATCATTAGGTCATCTCACATTTTGAACTTTTTCTCAAGTTCTACCGGTTCGGTTTGGCTGAAACGTGCATGAAATAATCCTGATATGGTCCCCTCCAAGTGTTATTATTTTTTTTTTACGGGTCAGTCCAAAATCCAAGATGGCTGCCACAGCTGCCAAGGAAGTCAGATGACTGTTAAGGCCCATGTAATTGGTCAAAGTTTTAAAAAGCAACTTAGTTCATATGTTTCACTTGTGGCAAAATAGACATTTCATTAGTTGGACCTTGGTGTTAGCTTCCACTGTTCAAACATTTATAGAATAAAAGTAAACCAGCTCACTTGAATGTTAGTTTTACCTGCAGCCATAATTGTTATAAAACCTTTGATTCTATTTAGATCTTACCAAGAAGAAGAAGATAAAGTCGAACAAATCCTTTTAGATGATGAGAGTTTAGAGATGGAAGCAGAATCTGGAGGAAACAACGAGGAGCTGGCTGAAAAAGGTGAGTTATATGAAGCTAATGTCCCTATCATCTCAGTTTTAAAATATCAGTTAGTATGTTTAGCTATAATGACCAATTTCCTTTGAAATTTGAGCACCTTTGATCAGATAATTAAACTATCCGGGTAATGGAATTCTAATTTGTACAAAAGCCAGTCAAGTGACTCACAGGCTGATTATTTATATGTGTGGATCTTTTGAAGTATAATTCAGTGAGATAGCACTATAGATTTGACAATACCTAGTTCTAGTTCTCAATCACAAGAAAACTGTTAACAGGAATACTGTTTTTACCTCTCCCAATTCTGTTAAATTCATGTTACTGGGAAATCTTAGATTTGATCATCCTAATCAATTTTCTATCTCATCTGATTTAAAAAAAAAAATTATAGACATAATTATTAATTTTATATCTAAAAAGCTAATAATTTGTTGTTAACAGGAGAGAAAATAGCGTCAAGATATGTCAAGGCTTACCTTAGAGCTATGTACCCACAGATGTTTGAGGAAGGTATCTGGTAAGTAAAAACCGATTCCATCTTTTACAGAGTTACCTTGCTTGTGGTCAGGTATCCATTGGGATGTCATTATATTTTATGATCGAAACTCGAATTAATTTTCTATGAAAAATATGACGTAATCAAGGGAAGATAACTCTATAATATGCAAATTCAAAAGATCATATTCATGTAACTCTTTTCCTTTTACTTAAATGGGCAAAGCCTGATGTCTAATCTTATTGACATTTTGAAACATATTTAAATAAACTTAAGTTTTAAAACAATTATTTCAAGAATAGATCAATATTTCCTAGAATTGAAATTCAATGTTGATTGATGTAATCAAAAGGTCAATATAGAATCTGATTTAAAACATATATTTAGATACTTTTGAAGCTGCTTGACTTGTAGAAAAAATAAATATACAATCATAGACCATTCCAGTGACTTTGTGTGATGAACTTTTACGTGGTCTGTGACAGAACTAACCACAGCTGTGTTAATTTTCAGTGCTGTACACGACTACCTTGTGTCAGACGAGATGTATGCTTACATTGGCAGCCAGCTAGGTCTTAAAGACCTCATTATGAAAATGGTAATCTGCTTTTCTCTTTTGAGCTGTGCATGTGGCAAAGATGTCTTGTAAGAATGACCAGAACTGGTGCTCAGATCTGGACTGCTTTAAGATTTGTACTTACTGTGATAATTTAGTTTTAATTTGTTAACACACAGTATTGGTTTTGTATCTGATCTATAGCATATATATATGATAATAATTTCCCACAACAAAACCCTAATGGAAAAAAATAAGGAATGGTTTTATATATTAAAAATCAAAAGTTTTATTTTTGAAGAAAAACATGTCTTTAGAGACTTCTGAAAAATAATTTATGTTTGATAAAAAAGTTTTTTGGTTTAACTTCAGGATTATCCACCTACAGATGAAGATTACTGTATAACAATGAAGGCGGTGATAGGAGCTCTGGCAGAAAGTCAGGTAAGGACAAACATATCATTGGCATTGATTTATCATTAGTTTACATCTTCTTAATGGCCATAATCTTGCCAAAAAAAAAACACAAAAAAAACAGAAGCCCAGTTTTGAAGGTTGAGGAAAGCTGGAGTACTAGAAGAAAAAACACTGCCCTATGGTTAGTTACTAGGAATTGTCATCTTGGTTTTGAACTTACTAATGGTAGTGTATCAAGACTCCTTAACTATTTATGATCAGCCAATATACTGCAAAGGATGGAAGGCATATTTTCGAAATCTCATTAAGGAACAAATATTGAAACTTATTCAACTTAAGAGATCCTCATCATTTGTTTAAAACAGATGACACCACACTCCTGTCATATTTTGATGGAATAACCTGAAACTGAGGCTATTCTTCATCTTATAACAGAATAGTGACAACCCCCCTCTTTGATGAGACAATCAGAAACACAAAATAGCACTTAGGATTTATGTGAAACCCCTTTAATGGCAAAATAAAGCAAAAATATAAGAGAAGCAAACAAAAACATTGATGATAAACATCTTCTTTCCTGTGAACGTAAATATTCTTCGATGTTTTCAGGATGTTGCTAGAGCGGAAGCCTTTGTTAGAGATTTTGTTGTCGTCCAGCTCGTGGCTGAGGACATCAATGAGATCTGGGATGTCGTCAACCCTATGGGGTTACTTACAGCTGTTCTTAAAAAGATGGGCATGTCAGCACCAGAACCCAGGTACTCAACATTATATGGCTGTCTATTGGACATGTTTAAAACGCTTCAGGAAATTAACCTGATTTACATCTCGGTTAAATACAATGGTTCTGATTAGAGGAAATAATTCCTCAGATATCACATTTGTTTGCGGTAACCTGATATTATTTCATTGCATAAGAAATGTGTAAAACAATAAAGAATTTAAGTGACGTAATCAAATGATGAGTTATCATTTGATCATGATGATGGTAAATTGTGGTTCAAAATACTTTACAAACAATTAATTTGTGGGGTTGATTTTTTTCATCAATTCGTATTGCTATGGTCGCGAACATTTGAGAACCGAATGAATTATTTATGTTTATATACATGTATATGATTATAGCCAAATCAATTAAATTTTCTCATTTTTAGTCCAAATTACGACAATTTTGGCTCGTATTGATAACCAGCTCTATAGTATCGGTTGAAACTTTAGATATATTGGAAACCTAATATTATCAAATGTTGAATATGCAAGAGAGCATGCAACTGGATATTTGTTTTGTAAAATATATAACCTTTAACCTTTGGCATATCATTTTTGATTTTATTTATAACTATTTCCCCTTTTTGCAGGTTGATATGGAAGTCTGGAGCGTCAACAGTCATGTCAGTATATCATGTAGGGGTGTACAGCGACAGGACACTATTAGGACGAGGTAATTAAGAGTTTTTACTAGGCATAAAAAAAATTATATTTTCCACTTCAAATTGGATATATCTACAGGCAGAGAAAATATTGAGTATGTATAATTTGGGAACATGGAATGTCATTGATAGTTAGGGAGTTCTCTATGTCTTATCATATTCCCATTCAAACAAGGCTGAAGTAGAAAAATGTTCAAAGTGTAAATTTGAACTGTAAACCAACTTTATAGTATTGTCTCGTATGATTTAATAAGTATTTTCATTAATCACAGTTAAAAATATTTTTAAGCACATCTGGAGTAGAACCATACAAGTCTAAAAATCATAAGATATGCAAACACAAAATCTATTCATCACAAGCATGAGTCGGTTAGCTATAAAGTTTTGTATATGAGGAAGGAGAAGTAAATATTTACGTTTTGCATTTCAGCTCCTGGTGAAACTGTGTCAATAGCAGAGGACATGGCAGCGAGAGATGCCTTGAAAAAACTCATGAACACTCAGGACAGTCGATCACCAATGAAATTCCGTGAGGAAAATTTACAAATAGACTATAATAGGAAAAATGCCAGTATTAGCGATCTTCATGTGGGGTCCTGAAATTCAACAAACAATAGAAATTTTAAAGATATAGACTTCATATCAATTCACAAGTACATTATGTGATACGATAGATTTGGAGAAGGAATTGCCTCCCTTTTGTGTTGGGCATTGTATCGTGGAGATGATCAACTGGATGAGAAGTGAGAAGTCCGTCTTACTTCTTCCACACAGTTAAAACTAAATAAATGTAGTTTGCTTCTTGTTTGTGTGTCATATACTGTGGTTACCTCCCTTTGATATATGGAACAATGAAATGGCTGTGTTATATCTGTTGTGTTTTCATGACTTACAAATACATATTATTATTAGTAAAGGATGACCAAGATTGACAATTAAATAATTCTAATTTAAAGAACATGTGAGTTTGTTACTGTCTAACCTGTCAGAAGTTTGTTGGATGATTATCTGGGACGTTTTAGTTTAATATACGATTTGGACTGGTTTGACAGTTTGTAGAAGTGATTATTTCAAGTATAAATCCCGATGAACCTACAGATTTTGATATGAGCTTTTGAAGGTTTTGTCAAGGGTCGTCTGAAAACATCATAAAATCACTAAGTCTACATTAATTCAAAATGATTTTACATGTAATGACTAGGTCTAACCATTCTTACCATATAACGTTTATCGAAAGCAGACCTGTTACTTAGCCTTTGTATGGGATTTATAGCTACAAAGTGTGCTGAAATGAATTCAATGTCAGTATATAGAATACCAGTCTCTAGATACATGTAATTGTTTAGCTACATAGTTTTTATCCCTATCTTGATTCTAGATTCCTGTGTTTCAAACTAGGGAGAGGTAACTTGGTATTAGAATTCTGCGGAGAAAATCTTATCAATAACTTATAGGGTCTGGTGGCCAGTCTAATCCTTTCCAACTTAATATTTGGCTCAATTTGAAATGACTTGCTGAGAGAAGATGAAGAAAGAAGAGGTCTATGGACATGGAACGGTCAAAATGATCAAAGACAATTTGTCCCATCGCCAGCTTTCAACCCCTTGCTGTCAATGTGTACATGTATGTAAATTGAACCAAATGGGCTAGCATATATTGCCATATCCTGAAAATCTGATAATTAGGTCTCTCGGTCTATTATTGCAAAGTCATCAATTCAAATATTTCACCACAAAAATCATGAAAATCATAATTTTGGTAGTGCTGACCATAAAGTGCTGACGCAACAACAATCACCGTTATATGTTATTTCATACAAACAATTTTGTATCACATATACACGCTTGTTTCACAAATAGTTCCTTTCTTTATATCTCCAGAGATTTTAATAATACTTCAAAATTTACATTTACTGTTATAAAGTCTGTATTTTTTTTTATAAACAGAAAAATATATCAGGGAGTCAATTTTTACTCAACATCATATATGTAGATTGATTAGTTGTTGTACAAGTCTACATAGCTGAATGAATCAGTTACCGTATTCAACCCAATAAGCGCACAGGGCGTTTAAAAAATTGAGAAAAAAAATGAATAGGTACTTAATTATTGCAAACATATACAGTTTTGGTCTTTATTTATGCCCAGAGGCCTCAAAAGTGGGAGAAGTGCTTTATATAGGGACATGGGGCTTATAGTTATTGGGCCGAATCCGGTATGTGATATATAAGGATTAAAATGAGATATAAGACAACATCAAAGAGATATGTTTTACAAATAATTTTATTTCATTGTTAACAAGCATGAATGTTTTGAAGGAGAAGCAGCAGAAAAGTGGATTTCTTTGTTACATTCTCGTCTCCAGAATAATATTGCAGTCACTATATTAAACAGGACTAGAATCTGACTTTAATTTCATAAATATAAACTATAAACTTGTCTGACAGATTCCTCATGTCAAACCTATCAGATACTGGCATCTCTCCTATTACAGAGTTGTCTCCCCTTGTGGGTAAGTAATTATGGTTACATTCTGTGTGAGTGTGACATCACAATTTTTTAGCTGATAATGATACTCATACTTGTGTCACAATGGATACCTACCATTAAGAGCAGATAACTCTGTAATATACACAAGAAAAATAACAGTCAAATTCAAATAACAATGAAGTTCCTTTAAGGACTAGCTGTTTCATTCCATCCAAGTTTTGTAAAATGAGGGTCAATAACAAAAAAGTGTACTTTTGTTTTCTGACCACAATTCATAACACATATTAATCATGTACATTGTTCAATGAGGCTCTGTATTTGATAACATGTAACAGCAAGTTATTCTACTTTACTGACAGTAAGAGCTAGGCTACCCAAGGTTGCCTACACTAAATGTGTTTTCTGGAGAGAAAGAGTTAAATCTACAGAGAACATTGCCTTAAGGAAAAACCTTTCACTCGGGTTGTGATATCCCTGTCCACTTGACAGACCCATGTAATATTCTATTAGTCTTCAGGTAAATATATTCAAGACAAATTATCTGAATATGCTTCTCAAAAATGTGCATATACTATCAAAGATTAATTTGGTATTTCATGTTTTTCCTCTTTCTTATTTCTCTGAATAGATCTGTGATTATATTTGGTCATCTTTTTGGAGTAATATGATGTAGATGATTTATAGCATATGTTGACCACACAGCAAACACTGACCATATCACTGCAAGCTGATTCACAAGACATTTACAATAATAATATAAATGATCTTGATAATTGTACAACATTATTGGAAAAAAAAGTTGATATGAGGAGGAAAATTCTCAAACCTTCCAATTCTACATCTATTAGTACATGCAATTGATATTAAATCACCAAATTGATAACAAAATTAAGTAGACTACCATAGAATAACATCACCAATTAAAGTTAAAAATTAACAACTTTCATTCATACACATATAGTTTTGTAGTTAAAAGATCCCGGTGAGGCTATCTTATTGTCTTTAGAAAGTCTATTTGCAGAATAAACTGCATTTATGAAGAAAATTGCACATCAATGATTGCAGTTATTTTATCAACAGTATCCAACCTCGAGTTTTAAATCATATTTTTGATGTTGGAATAAAACAATCTTGAAACCTATACTGTTTTATGTTATGAACCTTGATGTTTTCACACTTCATTGTGAGGAATAGGGCTAGGGGAGAAAATCACAATTCCAAAACCATGATAAACATCCTTCCATGCAATAAATTATCATTAAAATTTATCTTTTTTAAAATAACTGATTAATATTTGACACTAAATATAAGCAATTTTGTTTCTATTTGTTACAACTATGGAAATATTTGGAAATAGTTTCTCATCTCTGAGAATTATCATGATCAAAAACATGTAAAATCTTCATAATGGAAATTAGTTGTGAACATGGGAATCATTTTCTTCTTTCGTTATCTTAACACTTTATTAGACACCTACAGAACTTGTTTTATGAATATATGTTTAATATATAGAATAACACAAAAATTCAAAGTCACATTTAAACCAAAATAAGCAACAAAAAGGCTAATTAACAAAACAATTAAAATTTAAAGAAAGGTCCTTAGTCTAACCTAATTAAAAAAATATGATTCAAATCAACAATGTTTTATTTTATGTCATTGAAAATCATTGTGTGGAGACATTCTGCTTTGAAACACAACATTTATTAATGAATTAAAAAAAAATTAAAAAAAAAATGATTATAAACTTAGTCTTCTAAGTAGGAAAGTAATTTTATTTACAGTATAAATTATTTATGTTCTAGTTCTAAGTGCTTTCCGTTAATGTCATTTTCTTGATCGTTTATATATTGCTAAGATTGCAGACAGATTTTCTTCATAATCTAAGATATTCATAACTTGTACATGGCAAGGACACCACATGTAAAGACTTTTGTTTCACAGTACATATATTACATGTATTAATTTCACAGGAATAAATGAGTATTAAAATGAGAAGTAAAAGAACTTGCATACCTTTTACCAACATCTGTTTTTGTGCAATGATGAATTGTAGGCTTATTAATCAAATAAACAAATTAGGAGCCATTTTTAAAATGCTCACAATGGTCAATATTAAACAATGTAAACATTCAGCTACAGTGTAATTTTGAGATGTTTTGACCTGATAGTTCAAATGTGCACAAAGCGTTGTGTCCTATGACTGATCATTATCAATTCTTTGAATTTGTGAAATAAAGTTAAAGGGACTAAAAATGTGTTCAATTAGACCTATACAAACTTTAGTGAATTAACACTTTCATTTCTAATCCATAACCTGTATCTTGGTAGAAATAAGGATGTCACATTCTATGGAATCTGATATTATTTTAACATTATTATGTCACATAGGACCAACATCACAACGAAATCAACTTGAATAGTTACACTGAGGCTGTAAAATGCCATCACTTTGAGTATTATTAACGTTTGGTATATTTGGTCCCGAGTCACAACCCTGATTGTCCGTCCGACTATCTATTGTCTCCATTGGTTCTGCGACGGTTTGATCCAAGCCCTCTTTCACAGTGTTGGTACATTCTAATGTAGAAACGGAAGCTACAGAGATTCGTTCTGGTAACATAGGAGACGGTAAATCTACACAAATTTCAGCGTCAATGTCTGCCTTTGTTTTAGCTGGTCGTATAATTAAAGGTGTACGGTCCAACACATTCTGTATTTCCTGTTTAAAGCTCTCCTTGAATTCTCTCATGTCCTGCTGCAGTTGTAGTGTGTCTGCCATCACTTTCTCCTGCCTCTGTTTTAAATCCGCCAGAGTTTTGAGGTTTTCGTACATCAGGCGAAGCCCCTCACACATGTATTCGTTACCAACTTGTGGTGGAACAGCCTCTCCAGACATGTAGCGGTCAAACTGTTCCTGAGTCAGAGCCAGTGATTCTGCGCCAAGGCTCTCAATGAAGGCTACAGCACAACACTGGGGAGAAAGGAAACACTTTATTATTAAATATGTTGAAATACATGTACAAATGACGTAAGTTTTTTGCCCAGATTTACAAATCATGAATCTGTGATCTATGTTTAATGGTACGAATACTCAGAATACTTCAGCAGATCAAAATCAGACAGATTTGTACATAAGGTCTTAACCAGTATTATAAAACTGGGTTTGTTTGTTTTAGTATTACAGCTCATCAACAGATAAAACAGCTGTTGATGGGGTGTAAAAATAACTAAAACAAACCAAGAAATGAAATAAGACATGGGCTTGGTGGTACATAACAGGAGATAACATACATTGGTACCATAGCTTCTCTCACAAAGAAGGAACATTCAATGTTAGATTCTAAACATTGTTTAAGACTACTAATGTTAGACAAAATTAACATAACGGTACCTACACACTCCAATATAACACTTACCAGGTTTGTGAAGTAGTACCCAGCCTCTCCACTCATCAGTCGACTGGGGTTGGCGAATCGTGTAATATACTGTATGTTAGAGTGAAGCAGTGGTGGGTTAGCCTTCAGTACCACGTAGATCAGAGCTGGCAGGAAGTCATCGGCATTAGCGGGGCCTGATTTGGACTGTTTTATCACCTCAAATATACACTTACAACAATTGACTACACACACAAGCTTATCTGGGGGAGACTTCTTAGCATTCATGTCTATGATCTCTGTAAAACAAGTTTGTTATTGGGTAATTAATACAATATGGTTTACAATCAACACTCAATTTCATGCAGTAGATGTATGTTTTGTTGTTAAAACTTCTACTACAATTTTTCGTCAAATAAGAAATTTTTGTAGGACATTGATGCGAAATGCCATTACCCCCATATGAAATCAGAATGGGACAACAAGGGATGTGATGTCAACTTGATGTGATAGAACATGACTAACCCAACGTTCATAATGGCGGTAATCAAGTTAAAGCATTATCCACAATACCTTCGCCTTCAATTGTCCCAGAACATCTTTATCTTTTCTAGGGAACACAAACCCAATACATGTATTGACCCTTACTTGTGATGGTGCTTTCAGACACTGGTATCATGGTATCACCCCTGACTTCATAGCGAGAGGATTATGTTAAAATGCTAAATGATCAGGACACCCTCATCTACAATATCATCCCTTACAGGGAGCATCAACCCAATATTTCCCCTTACCTGTAATGGCCTTATCAACTAGCTGTCGGACACTGGTATTTCCCCTTACCTGTAATGGCCTTATCGACTAGCTGTCGGACACTGGTATTTCCCCTTACCTGTGATGGCCTTATCGACTAGCTGTCGGACACTGGTATTTCCCCTTACCTGTAATGGCCTTATCGACTAGCTGTCGGACACTGGTATTTCCCCTTACCTGTAATGGCCTTATTGACTAGCTGTTGGACACTGGTATTTCCCCTTACCTGTGATGGCCTTATTGACTAGCTGTCGGACACTGGTATTTCCCCTTACCTGTAATGGCCTTATTGACTAGCTGTCGGACACTGGTATTTCCCCTTACCTGTGATGGCCTTATCGACTAGCTGTCGACCACTGGTTATTTCCCCTTACCTGTGATGGCCTTATCGACTAGCTGTTGGACACTGGTATTTCCCTTTACCTGTGATGGCCTTATCGACTAGCTGTTGGACACTGGTATTTCCCTTTACCTGTAATGGCCTTATTGACTAGCTGTTGGACACTGGTATTTCCCCTTACCTGTAATGGCCTTATCGACTAGCTGTCGGACACTGGTATTTCCCTTTACCTGTAATAGCCTTATCGACTAGGTGTCGGACACTGGTATTTCCCCTTACCTGTAATGGCCTTATCGACTAGGTGTCGGACACTGGTATTTCCCTTTACCTGTAATGGCCTTATTGACTAGCTGTAGGAAACTGGTATTTCCCTTTACCTGTAATGGCCTTATTGACTAGCTGTAGGACACTGGTATTTCCCCTTACCTGTAATGGCCTTATCGACTAGCTGTAGGACACTGGTATTTCCCCTTACCTGTAATGGCCTTATCGACTAGCTGTAGGACACTGGTATTTCCCCTTACCTGTAATGGCCTTATCGACTAGCTGTAGGACACTGGTATTTCCCTTTACCTGTAATGGCCTTATTGACTAGCTGTTGGACACTGGTATTTCATTTACCTGTAATGGCCTTATTGACTAGCTGTTGGACACTGGTATTTCCCCTTACCTGTAATGGCCTTATCGACTAGGTGTCAGACACTGGTATTTCCCTTTACCTGTAATGGCTTATTGACTACCTGTCGGACACTGGTATTTCCCCTTACCTGTAATGGCCTTATCGACTAGCTGTAGGACACTGGTATTTCCCCTTACCTGTAATGGCCTTATTGACTAGCTGTAGGACACTGGTATTTCCCCTTACCTGTGATGGCCTTATCGACTAGCTGTAGGACACTGGTATTTCCCCTTACCTGTGATGGCCTTATCGACTAGCTGTCGGACACTGGTATTTCCCCTTACCTGTAATGGCCTTATCGACTAGCTGTAGGACACTGGTATTTCCCTTTACCTGTAATGGCCTTATTGACTAGCTGTAGGACACTGGTATTTCCCCTTACCTGTAATGGCCTTATCGACTAGCTGTCGGACACTGGTATTTCCCCTTACCTGTGATGGCCTTATTGACTAGCTGTCGGACACTGGTATTTCCCCTTACCTGTGATGGCCTTATCGACTAGCTGTCGGACACTGGTATTTCCCCTTACCTGTAATGGCCTTATTGACTAGCTGTCGGACACTGGTATTTCCCTTTACCTGTGATGGCCTTATCGACATAGTGTCAGACACTGGTATTTCCCTTTACCTGTAATGGCCTTATTGACTAGCTGTTGGACACTGGTATTTCCCTTTACCTGTAATGGCCTTATTGACTAGCTGTCGGACACTGGTATTTCCCCTTACCTGTGATGGCCTTATCGACTAGCTGTCGGACACTGGTATTTCCCCTTACCTGTGATGGCCTTATCGACTAGGTGTCGGACACTGGTATTTCCCTTTACCTGTAATGGCCTTATCGACTAGGTGTCGGACACTGGTATTTCCCTTTACCTGTAATGGCCTTATCGACTAGCTCTTGACCACTGGTATTTCCCCTTACCTGTGATGGCCTTATCGACTAGCTGTAGGACACTGGTATTTCCCCTTACCTGTGATGGCCTTATCGACTAGCTCTTGACCACTGGTATTTCCCCTTACCTGTGATGGCCTTATCGACTAGCTGTCGGACACTGGTATTTCCCCTTACCTGTGATGGCCTTATCGACTAGCTGTTGGACACTGGTATTTCCCCTTACCTGTAATGGCCTTATCGACTAGCTGTCAGACACTGGTATTTCCCCTTACCTGTGATGGCCTTATTGACTAGCTGTTGGACACTGGTATTTCCCCTTACCTGTGATGGCCTTATCGACTAGCTGTTGGACACTGGTATTTCCCCTTACCTGTAATGGCCTTATCGACTAGCTGTCGGACACTGGTATTTCCCCTTACCTGTGATGGCCTTATCGACTAGCTCTTGACCACTGGTATTTCCCCTTACCTGTAATGGCCTTATCGACTAGCTGTCAGACACTGGTATTTCCCCTTACCTGTGATGGCCTTATCGACTAGCTGTCGGACACTGGTATTTCCCCTTACCTGTAATGGCCTTATCGACTAGCCTGTCGGACCACTGGTATTTCCCCTTACCTGTAATGGCCTTATCGACTAGCTGTCGGACACTGGTATTTCCCCTTACCTGTAATGGCCTTATTGACTAGCTGTTGGACACTGGTATTTCCCTTTTTACCTGTAATGGCCTTATCGACTAGCTCTTGACCACTGGTATTTCCCCTTACCTGTAATGGCCTTATTGACTAGCTGTCAGACACTGGTATTTCCCCTTACCTGTAATGGCCTTATCGACTAGGTGTCGGACACTGGTATTTCCCTTTTTACCTGTGATGGCCGTATCGACTAGCTGTTGGACACTGGTATTTCCCCTTACCTGTAATGGCCTTATCGACTAGCTGTCGACCACTGGTATTTCCCCTTACCTGTAATGGCCTTATCGACTAGCTGTCGGACACTGGTATTTCCCCTTACCTGTGATGGCCTTATCGACTAGCTGTTGGACACTGGTATTTCCCCTTACCTGTAATGGCCTTATCGACTAGCTGTCGACCACTGGTATTTCCCCTTACCTGTAATGGCCTTATCGACTAGCTGTGGACACTGGTATTTCCCCTTACCTGTGATGGCCTTATCGACTAGCTGTGACACTGGTATTTCCCCTTACCTGTAATGGCCTTATCGACTAGCTGTTGGACACTGGTATTTCCCCTTACCTGTAATGGCCTTATCGACTAGCTGTCAGACACTGGTATTTCCCCTTACCTGTGATGGCCTTATCGACTAGCTGTTGGACACTGGTATTTCCCCTTACCTGTAATGGCCTTATCGACTAGCTGTCGACCACTGGTATTTCCCCTTACCTGTAATGGCCTTATCGACTAGCTGTCGGACACTGGTATTTCCCCTTACCTGTAATGGCCTTATCGACTAGCTGTCCAACACTGGTATTTCCCCTTACCTGTAATGGCCTTATCGACTAGCTGTCGGACACTGGTATTTCCCCTTACCTGTGATGGCCTTATCGACTAGCTGTCGGACACTGGTATTTCCCCTTACCTGTAATGGCCTTATCGACTAGCTGTCGGACACTGGTATTTCCCTTTACCTGTAATGGCCTTATTGACTAGCTGTTGGACACTGGTATTTCCCCTTACCTGTAATGGCCTTATCGACTAGCTGTCGGACACTGGTATTTCCCCTTACCTGTGATGGCCTTATCGACTAGCTGTTGGACACTGGTATTTCCCCTTACCTGTAATGGCCTTATCGACTAGCTGTCGGACACTGGTATTTCCCTTTACCTGTAATGGCCTTATTGACTAGCTGTTGGACACTGGTATTTCCCCTTACCTGTAATGGCCTTATCGACTAGCTGTTGGACACTGGTATTTCCCCTTACCTGTAATGGCCTTATCGACTAGCTGTCAGACACTGGTATTTCCCCTTACCTGTGATGGCCTTATTGACTAGCTGTTGGACACTGGTATTTCCCTTTACCTGTGATGGCCTTATCGACTAGCTGTCAGACACTGGTATTTCCCTTTACCTGTAATGGCCTTATTGACTAGCTGTTGGACACTGGTATTTCCCTTTACCTGTGATGGCCTTATCGACTAGCTGTCAGACACTGGTATTTCCCTTTACCTGTAATGGCCTTATTGACTAGCTGTAGGACACTGGTATTTCCCCTTACCTGTAATGGCCTTATCGACTAGCTGTTGACCACTGGTATTTCCCCTTACCTGTAATGGCCTTATCGACTAGCTGTCAGACACTGGTATTTCCCCTTACCTGTGATGGCCTTATCGACTAGCTGTCGGACACTGGTATTTCCCCTTACCTGTAATGTAGGACACTGGTATTTCCCCTTACCTGTAATGGCCTTATCGACTAGCTGTCGGACACTGGTATTTCCCCTTACCTGTAATGGCCTTATTGACTAGCTGTAGGACACTGGTATTTCCCCTTACCTGTAATGGCCTTATCGACTAGCTGTCAGACACTGGTATTTCCCCTTACCTGTGATTGCCTTATCGACTAGCTGTCGGACACTGGTATCGTGGTCATTGATCATGGTGTCCAGTTGTTGGGCGGTGATCCAGTGTAGACTACGGATCCGGTCCTGTATCTCAAGGTCCTTTTGTTCGTCCTGTGTGTCCGGTGTTGAGAACACACATGCATAGAGTCGCACCATAACATACCTCTCTGTAAAGTCCATCAGCTTCTCCATAGTCTCACTACTGTGCCCTGGAAATTTCAATTTCAATATATAAATGACGCTCATTTTAAAAGGTTGAGGTCACATGAACCTGCATAAATGGCTATTAAATGCACAAATATTGACTCAAACAAAAATTGATTATATTTGCTTTTCCCATGATTGACCACTCTCACTTCTGTGGAAGAACATTTATTGGCTTCAAATCCTTACAGAAAATTTGATTATTTTGTGTTAAAAAAGGTGTTTTGGAGATACCGAAAACAAGATTGACAACATGTAGACTCGACATCCCTTCACTATGAAGGCAACCTTACCAATTACAATTGTTAGCTCTTAAAATACCATTTAAATGACATAATTATTGTGACATCATGATTGTCACATCGGTCATATGACATGAGATATATGGCTGTTTGTTTAAATATTACAGATCTACACTCAATTGTGATAACTTTCATAATTTGAATTAGCAGTTCAATGTTTAGACTTACAGTTGAGACATATTTGTTAATTAAGATACATATTTACCAGTATGCATGTAGTACATGTAAATTTATATATTTCTGCGAAATGTTAGTAGCAATCTTTTTATAGACAGTATAATGTTATGAAATCATCTATACAGAAATTTTAGCCTCACTGCACATAATGAACCCATATCAAATTTTCTTCCAACAAAACATTAAATCTTTAATCATATACAGAATACTTTGAGTCAGGGCATCCAATAAAGACCCATGGTCATATGTTTTTGACTCTCAAAAAATTAGATTTGACGCTTGATTTGAGGCAAATGCCAATTTGTCATATGTTTTGACTATTCAGATTTTTGAGAAATGGTTATTTCCGTAGGGATGGGTATCACGAAAAATTTTGTATTGCGATATATCACAATACATCATAAGTGTATCATGATACGTATCATGATATTTTGGTATTATTTTTGTACAATAAGAATCGCATGTTTTTTTCTGTCAATCACCTAAAAAGAGTATGAAATAAATTTGTCAATTTATCACTTTTATTCTTGTTTTTATCTGTAAAATGCAAGATAATGTCTGTGTTACTTCTGCTCGATGTTTTGCACACACTCAGGCTACTATTGGACGGGACGCTAGCTGCAAGTGAGTCGTCAGGTTCGATGTTTTCCTAGCTATTTATTTCCCCTGTACATACTATAAGACCAAAATGCTGCCATACAACCACTTTTACTTCAGGATTTTTTACAAGGTTATAATCATCCGTGCCTATGAAGGCCGCCATTTTGAAACGTTACTAAGCACAAGATCGATCGTAATCTACGTATAACAACATCCCAAAAATCCATCTTAACCTATACATTTGGCTGAAATGTTGTTAAAACATATATTTTAGTTTTAATTTTTATATAAATGGTCATTTTTTAAATATATCCCGACAATAACGAAAATTTCACGGAAATATACGGAAAATCCAAAATGATTCCGAATGAACCGATACTTCTAAATCGTACCGCGATACATATCGTTTTCGAATTGAACTTGGGATATATCGGTATACCGATAATACCGCGCACCACTAGTAATTGACTTTTGAAACAATGAAGTGTCAAGGGTCAACTGAACGCCCTGTTGACACTATATACATTATAATGTTTCCCTAGTGGTTGGTACTGACCTTTGTAGATTGGGTTATTATTGACTCGGTCACCGAGTGTCTGGTAAAAGTCCTGTACGAACTCGGCTAGTTCCTCCACAGGAGTGTCGGACATGGTCTGGACACGCTCTACCACTGCCTTTATATGCTTAGACACATCTAGTGCTGCATTCTTTCGGATTTTCTTTAAAAATTCTGCAAACTCTGTTCCAACTTGTTGGGATTCCAGACAGACTCGACGACTAATCTCAGTAGATTTGGCCTGTTGAGGAACTTGTTGGGATTCTGTTAAAATTAATACAAAGAATACCAATGCTTCTTAAAACTCTTTTTAAAGTTTTTTAAGGATGTAACTATATTGTTGTCCTATTCCATTGGAACTTGTTGGTAAAACAAAGACAATTTTGTCTTGTTCAATTATCATATAACTATGCATTTTTTCGCAGTTTTCTGGCATGTTTTATTTTCAAGGTTACCATTGTGCATTAAGTGAACTAAAAGTTACCAATATCTAACACATGGTTAAACATCTAGATATTATTAAATATTAGATCACCAAAGCAATTAAACATCGCAGTACCAACATATCATCAATCATCAAATAGTTCTACCTTTTGATGGTGTCTTCCGAAAAATAGATTTGACAGTATGTGATCTTTTATTGGCATGTTGTGTTTTCTTCTCTTCAAATTTTGAAAATGATGCAGGGATGACACTGAAACCACCAAAGTCTGACCTGCATAAGAAAAGAGATCATAACATGCTTCATAGTATAATATGTAACATATATATATACACACTGAATAAACATAAACATTTTGGTTTGAAGAGTCCTTATATAGCTGGTTATTTTTGCAAGTTAAAAAAATTTAGATTTTAACCTAAAACAAGGAAACAAATTTAGCAAATTAACATTTGGCAATTATATTTATCACATCACTAGCCTGTCCAGTCATATCATAAATATCGTAATACACATGTGTAATAAAATAATTATGATGTCACAGGTAGTTTTGACGTCATAATATATATATGATGTCGCATGATTGCCCCAGTAGATGAAAACATCACATCCGAACGGGATTGCTACTGTTTTATAAAGTAACAAAAGCGTAAGTTTTACTTATATTTGTATTATTCAAAGTTATATTATAAATAGACTCTTACACTAGTGACTATGTAATATGAAATTTATCAAACTCGCTAAATTATATGATTTGCCTAAAGGCTTGTGTCATATCAAAATATTGAACTTGTTTGATATATTTCATATCAAATAGTCACACATGCAATATCCTCTATAAATCCCACATTTCTCAATATGCCACACCAATTTCCGCAGCCAAAGCAAAGTCCTGCAAATTTTTGACAATATCATCATTTCCACTAAAATACCTGGCTATACAGTATTGATCAGTTCATGGAATGCATTAGTTTTAACCAGTTCTAAAGCAATCTGATTCCAAGATATATATACATATATAAATGTTTACAGTCAAGCTTTTAAATTATCATTATCATATAAACTTTCAAATCTGATGTCTCATTTGACTCTGGAAATACTCAAAGGATTTAAAAACCACTGAACAACATTACCCTTTAGACTTTTCAGCTTTTGGCTGTTTCATAGTGTCATGCTCAGCTTGTGCTTGCTTGGCCTTTTGGTAGACTTCTTTATGGCATTTGGAACAGAACCCCTGCCACGCTGGGTTACCATAGAAACCGCAACCATTTTTGCACAAAAGATCAGATTTGTCAATATGGATCTTTTTATTATGGCTTGCTTTACGTGAGGAACTCATGTTGTTTTATTGGCAGTACTTAGCAATATTCCTGGTGACAGCTTATATAAGTGTCATGGCCATTGACTGTCAGCAACTAGATCTGTTGAGAGAGGGACAATTAATGCATTACAATAATAATCACAAAGGTAAGAGATTTTGTGATAAATCTTATCACTGTCAAAATTATTTTTTGTTGGATATCTTTTATTTTATATCTAATTTTACGTGGCATCATTTTCAAATTTCTACTTTGTCTTTTTTTATGTATAGCACTTCGGAGTCAATGTACGTTTTTGTATGAGCTTACACTCGGTACAGTATAAATTAAGCTCTAGATAGTAGATATAGGATAGTATAGTAAAATTGTGTTTAATGGTGATAAGTTTGATAGGATAAATAGTAAATATTACATTTATTATGAAGTAAGTTATAATCTTGATTCATTGTCAAGGATTGCCACAATAATTTTTGTCATTTGATTCTGACTCAGCGAACAACAACTGAACTGACAACAGAAATTTTTATGTTTACAAAAGTATATAGCGCAGATAAAAAGTATATAAATGATACTTACAAAGTACCCGAGACTTAGATGATTCGTGGCCGACTAATATTATCGATCACACAGCAACAGTCAGCAGATATAGGCTAGCCAGTCTGCAGCTTTCTCGTCACATGAATAAACTCTAAGGGTCAAGGTCACATTGTATCGATTGACAGGAGTCAGCAGCTATACCTGAAATATTAGTTTCGTATTTAGGGTTCGTTTCTTTTTGAGAATAGTGCATATTTTATAAATAAAAAATCAATAAATAAAACAATTTAGAAAGGACTTATTAAGCCACGTACCGTTGATTTTGTAGATCGAGTTTAAATCTAAGCTGAATAATTTAGTTTCGTATTTTGAGGGGGCGTGTCATTGTTGACACCTGTCAACACGTGTGTTGACAATTGTTCAACAATAATAACTGGTTTCTTATCTAAACTATTGCATCAAAAGTTCTTGAAAACAAGAGGAACTCACAGTTTTGCTCAGTTTTCTGTGGTAAGTAATATAAATGTGTTGTTCTTTAAAATGACTGATCGTGCGTGTGGATTTAAAAATCTATAAATAGTTTGTTTATAATGCTACGTGTTATAGTCACAGAATATTTAATTAGTTATTTGCCACTTAAGAAGTTAACAATTTGTTTCAGTCAAACACGCCTTTCCATTCATCAATATCCAAAAGTAAGAAAATGTCATGTTTGTTGCTGATGCCGACTTATTTATGGGATAATTGATAACTTTGGAAACAATTATAATATACTGTAATTAATTATCTATGTACGTGGTGACCTTTACATATTATGACGTGAGAACATGTATGCAATGTATGTATCGATCGATAAACAAAACAAAATTCGCAAAATAAAAATCGAAACCATGCAAGTATGATCGGAAGTTTTTTCTTTACCAGGGAACTAAATAAAGGAAACCATACACAAAAGAAAGAAAAAAAGTCAAATAACAGTTCCTTGGGAATACGTTGGTGCAATTACCGAGTTCATCAAACTAATTTAAATCAAACCAAACTCGCTAGTGAACTCGATTACGTAATAATGACCACAGGCGTTTGACCCTATAAACATTTTTCTCTCGCAGTATTACATATATATAGAGAGAAAAAATTCTTTAGAGCCAAACGCCTGTGATAATAACTAAAATAAATTTCAATTCACCTATACGATATTACATCGTATTTCGTATTTTGAAATTTGGACGCTTTAGCTGCTTTAAACACGTTTCTGCTAAGATTATGTGTTGGAGGATGTTCATTTTTTATAAGTTTTCTCTTTAGATTTTATTTCATTTTCTAAAAAAAAAAAAAAAAAAAAAAAACAATACATCAATTAGCAGATAAGGCATTAATTAACGATTAATCTTTTTCTGATATCGGAATTGCCAGTTTTTCCCACTTCTTGACCGCCTCCAGTTTTGTTATGACATAGTCCAGGGGTGGATATAATGTTAGTGATAGTGTATTAATGCTGTCATTTTTTTGGGTGAATTTAGTTTGTTATAACTTGAATCTGTTTTATGTTGTATGTAGAATGCCCAGGACCCCGAGCCAGTATCAGTGATTTGAAGGCACGCGCTTGGTCATTTTTTTCTCTCCGGATATTCCTTCTGATTTACTTTTATGTAATTCAAACAAATATATGGTGAATATTATACCAGCTTTTAATCGATTTTTGTGTTTTGATGTTTTATTTCCGACAAACCTAATTATTCGATTAGGTCAGCTATTACCCCTGGTGATATGTATTTTTCCATATTTCAAATGCATCGTGCACGTTAAATAAACCGATTATCAAGAAAAAAAATTTCATTTATCTATGCGAGATGTTTCTTTGATGTAAAAATGAAAACTTTTGGTGACTATCACGTATCACTCCCTGCCCGATCCTTACATTGACATGTACTTAAGAGACCGTGCCAATAAGCATCGAGCTTCGTACACTATATTAGTGGAAAGTGTGAAAATCACAGAAGTTGATGATTGTTTGTTTATTTGTTATATATAAAGAACTAATCATAAAAAGTTGGTTGATATGAAAAAATATTTTTTGTATCCATGGCAACCGGGGGTATATACAATTATGTATTTGAAAAAATGCATTAATCTAAAAATAACGAAATTTCTTAAAATTTATGCCATGTTTCATAATGCACAACATTTTAAATTGATTAAATCCTTATAGGCGTGTGAAAAATTAACAAAAAAATATGTTTTCATAATTTTCTTAAGATCCAAGAGGCCGGAAACCCCCAAAATATTAGTTAAAATATGTTGAAATGTTGCTAAAATTAAAGAAAAAATTCTCAAAATCCATACATTGCTTGATAATGTTTATTTATACTAAAACAATAAGCATTAATTGGTTAAAAATAATCAATAATAAAATTGGGTAGAAAAATGAAATTGAAAGAATAAATTATATATTTTTCCTGTGAATTTCCTGAAATTTGGCATAATTTAGCATTTGGATTATCTCCCTTGCCAGTGATTGAGTATATAATTACCTCCCTTGCCTGGAACTCTCCATTCATGAAACAACAAAAGGCGATCTATTTACAGAACGGCATGTTTTCAAGCCTGCATAAATGTGCTGTTAACTATGTTTTTGGCCTTAATATGTGCGGAGGAATGGAGAAGAAGTGACAGGATTACTTTTGGTAAGTTTTTTTTTATTATGCAAATGTTTTAATGAGACAGAAATTGAATGAATTCCAACAAAAATCACTTCATATATTTTATTCTATTGCCGGTTCCATTCTTTAATTTCTTGTTAGTTGGCCTAACAGTTGTATGTTGTACTTAATGGAAAATACTTATTTTCATAACATAACCTTATAGCTATATATATTTTGTTGAGAGTACATTAATCAGTGGCAGAATCAAAGACAATTCCGGTGGGGGTGGAGGGGGCGGTTGCCTGATTGTCAAAACTTTTTCAACCCTTCTGGATCCATCACTGATTATGACCATATGGTAAAGATAAATTGATGAAAATTTTGAAGAGAAACTGACTATTTTATAATATCTAGAATAATCTAGGTGTATAAGTTATTATAGATATACATGAAAAAATAAAAATTAAAAAACATGCAATATTTAGTAAGTGTAAGTAACTTATTAAATTATTAATATCTTGAATGAATGATTGTTGGATATTCCTTTTCTGTTTTCAGTTTCTGTACGTCCTTTAAGTGCTCTACAGCTATTTATTACTGTAATTCGTTAGTAGTACAGGAATTATTTCTTATGTAGACTCTATATAAATGCACTATATCATGTATTATGTAGAAACATTTACATACCGGTATATAAAATTATTTTTATGTATAGTCAGACAAAACAGAAATGATTTCAAGTACTCTAATACTAGTAATATAGGTTACTGATTGTTCTCTTAACAAGAATATTTCATATTGTGACATTTTAAATATTTAAGATAACGATATAAAAGACTGACACCCCAGTGCTTAAACCAATATGTGTTTAAAACACCAACCTGGAAACAGTCGGTACAGTCTGTATAACTTAAGTGTCAATGTTTCTTGAACAGTAAAACACGGATGAATTGAATCATTGGATGTTTTACTGCAATTTATATCATTTAATTGTTCCACCATAAAACATACACAAACGTGTACCTACATATGTGTGTGTGTGTTTTTAATGTAGTGTCCCTCTGACCATCCGTACAAACTTTTCTGTCTCTAATTCTGATTCTATTAAGCTTAATTTGTTAAAATGTTGACTCTGAAACTTGTGCTGCCCATGGCAATATTATCTGTATCATTTCATTTTGCAAACATTCATTCTGTTTTAGAAATCAATTAGTAGTAAATTTTAAATATTTTTTTTTCTATTTTTACTTCTAGAATGACATCTGCATTAAAAGACTCAGTGGATCAGGTATTGCTGATGGACCAATTGTCAAGGCGTACCAAGTTAAGAAAGTTCCACAAAATACCAGTGCGAGACCCATAGTACTTGTACATACCACCGAAGGCGCTTGTTCTATACTTAAAATACATGGAGTTCTGTCTAGCAGACATTTTATCACTCTACTTTCACCAAGCAATTGATATGAAGCTGGATACTCTTAATATTAGTTTAACGTCCTTTTAATAGCCAGAGTCGTTTAAGGACGTGCAAGGTTTGTTGGTGGGGGAAAGCCGGCCTACCCGGAGAAAAACCACCAACCAGCAGTCAGTACCTGGCAACTGCCCCACATGGAATTCGAACCCGCATCCAAGAGGTGGAGGGCTTGTGGTAATATGTCGGGACATCTTAACCACTGTGCAGACTCTTAGTTGTGAACTGACCAACACAGTTTGGTGAAGTGTGTGATATCAAAAGACCAAAGTGACCAACACAGTTTGGTGAAGTGTGTGATATCAAAAGACCAAAGTGATGCTTATTAATTCAGATAAATTAATAAGCTTAGAGTGTGTTGGTTGTAATTTCAGTTTGGAACAGATACTTTCACAAAATGAGTCTACAGAGATCTGTTATCAAGCCATATGGACAAAACATTTTAGTTGAATTTTTTTAATGAGGACATCAAATGTTGTGAAAGGATGTTTAATAAAGATATTTCAGTCTGGTGAGGGTATGTTGAATGATGGCATACAAGTTTATAGTGTGATGACTGATGTAATAAGTGTATGTTTACAGTCAAGTAATTATGACTGATGAGAAGCAAAAGTTATAGTGTGATGAGGGCATACGTTTACACTCTGATGACTGATGTCTCAGTAATGATGAGGGCATAAGATTATAGTGTGATGACTGCTTAGGGCATAAGTTTACAGGGTGATGATTGATGAGGGCATAAGTTTACAGTTTGGTGACTGATGAGGGCATAAGTTTATAGTGTGATGATTGATTAGGGCATAAGTTTACAGTGTGATGACTGATGAGGGCATAAGTTTATAGTGTGACGACTGATGAGGGCACAAGTTTATAGTGTGACGACTGATGAGGGCCCAAGTTTATAGTGTGACGACTGATGAGAGCACAAGTTTATAGTGTGATGACTGATGAGGGCATATTTTTATAGTGTGATGACTGATGAGGGCATAAGTTTATTGTGTGATGACTGATGAGGGCACAAGTTTATAGTGTGATGACTGATGAGGGCATATGTTTATAGTGTGATGACTTTTTTATTATATAAGCTGAATAAAAGTTGGCAAAAGAATTTCTATTGATGCAGTTGTGTCTCTATATCTGCCTTTTCCCTCAAATCCATTTACATATATATTATATGGTTTGGTGAAAGGAATTAACTGTATTTTTGCTGTCAAGTAATGTCACAGTTCACATATTATAGTGACAATATAATTATTTCTATTTGAAAGAGGAGGCAGTAGAAATATAAGTAATAATAAGCTGTTGCTAAGGAATAAATAGTGTTGCTAGAGATATTTTCGATGACAAATGGTCCTAAAATTTCACTTTTTATATATAATTAATCAATTTTAAGCATACTCAATAAGCTTCCAGCAGTGATATTTTTTTTTTGAATGAAACAAATACAACATTGAAAGAATAACAAACAGAAATGACCCTATTTTTCTAATAAAAATGTGTAAAAATGACCTAATTTCAGTCATCCATTAAGAAAACAGATTAAATTTTCTACCCAATTTTATTTTTTCTTTCATTACTTAAACATCCATTAATGATCCTCAGTAATATAAATTGCATGGCAAATGTACGGATTTTCCATAATTTTTCAACAAAAAGTACACATTTTTCGTCAATTTTTGGAAGTCAGGGATGTGGCTATTTACTGTTACCATAGCAACCATCCTATAATTTTGGATTGTTTATTGATGATTTTTTTTAATCAAATATACTTCATATTATGAAAATATATTGTTTTCATACAAATGTCATTTTTATAAATGCTTGAATTTTCCATACAAATATCCTGCTTTTTCAACATTTTTCCAATTATGAGACCTTGTTGCCATGGCAACCAAATTTCCATGCCAATCAGTAAAAATGGCCTTCCAAACATCTTAATTCTTTATGGAATTTGTTTCTTAGCCAAAGGGGGTTACTTTAAAGTATATAATTTGAATTTCTATTTTTTTCACTTTCCACCTAAAGCTTGATGCTTATTGGCACGGCCTCTTAATTGTTCATTCAAATGAAGATAAATAACGATAAAAGACAGTTATAGGTCTTCCTAATGTTACATGTATGATGTCTTTCCTAACACAGATTATCAGCTATCTCCGTCATGCTGGTACGGCGTTAGAATTACATTGAAGGCGACTAAATTTGTGACATATATTGCATATATTTTCTGTTCTATGAAAATTATGGTTTTTTTCCATTGCATCCTCTTTGTAGCGCCTCGCTTTTGGTGTGAACCATAAGACCATGCGATGAAGGCTTTGGATTCTTTTCAGGTCAAAAAACAACTTATAGTCCATAAAATGACATTTTTTAGCTTGGGCGTTTTCATTTATGTAGTTGGATCAATTATGCCAAAGTTATTCTTTTAATACATTACAGACGAATTTATGATTTAACACCGTTTTCAGGCGAGTTTTGAAAACACTCGTCCTTGTTACTGCAGAACCGTCAGAATACAAACCAGTTGTTTCCCAGGTTCTAATAAAATCTTCAGTGGAAGAGGAGTGCAGCAGTTTGAGCAGTTAATGTGACCAGATGGGGCGTTCGTTAGGTGTCTAACACTAGTAAATGGACACGAGTCCCACTCATACCGCAGGATGAGTACCACTTTTACCGTGACACATATAGTCCTCCAAAACAGATTATGTACACGTCGCATATATATTAGGGAAGCGAGCCTGTAAGAGGACTTACAGCAAATTCAACTACCCTACATGACTGTATATTGGATCCGTAGCCACACTGCATACTATAAATCTATTTGATAAATGTTGGTTGGTCTTTTTGTTGTCATCTTCACATTATTTGATTAGCTCCCGCGCATGTGTCACATCTAGTAACATGGATAGTGACACACCGTAGATGTACCTATAAAGACAGTGGTAATTGCTGGTAACATCTGTTTGATCAATGTTAATAAACTTGTTACATGTCTTCTGCTTGAAAGGCTGGGTTCTGGGAAGCTCGCTATTTATAGATCTGCCTATGTATTCATACTACCTTGGTAGCACCTCAACATTTAATTCGCCATCCGTTGTGATAATGAATGTTTTGGGAAAGAGAAACCATTCCAGTAAGCAAGGATTTATAAGTGAGACGTCCTTGCAGTAAGTATAATTCCATTAACAAACGTATTGATAATTCACTATCGTTTTATTTTAATAATGTCTCTCTTGTTTTCATCAATATAAAAAATATATTATGTTTCAGCTGTGAGGTCCGGATGCAGTGAAGCGTAACAATGGTGTGTATCACTAGTGTGCTTCAGGCCCCAATCCAGTCCTTCCTCCGTCCATCCATGTGGGTACCCGGATGTAAAAAGTTACACTCCCACACAGAAATGTAAATAATTTAGAAACGTTTATATTTATAAGGAATATTTATATATTTTCACACTAAAAGCACATTGTTTAAATGTGTTGCACTAAAAGACGTTGGTGTCACATATTGAATTTATCTTTGAACTATTTGTTGAAATTTGAAAACAATTCAAAAGTATGGCCATCCCAAAAATGCATGAAAGTATAGTATATCAGTTGAGACTAACTTCCCATAGAGCAATGGAATGGGAAGGCCAACTATTATCGGTAATGTCGAAAGGGCCAAACCAATGTTGAGGTAGAGGGATGGTCAAACTATAGATTACAAATGTAAATGTCTGCAAAATAAGTAAAGTTTTAGTGGGTTTTTTTATTATTATTTTCATTTAAACATTGGAGATAACAGAACCAAATGCTGGCGTAAGTCACATCGATTAGGTAAATGTTGCAAGGACAACGAGAGATTGACAAGAATTTTAATTGAAATCGATCATACTAAGTTCGGAGACATTTCAGATTAAACTTACCAGAATGTCACAATTGACAAAATGTCAATATTAGGCTAAGCAATTTAATGTATAACTTAAGAGATTTTTTATTTTAGGTGGAGATCCGACTCCGTCGGGTCAGACGCACTACTAAAGGACATTATCGACACCGTCCCTGAACTGACTAGCAACGACTCAACCAAATCGACATACGTAGTGAACAAGGTAAGTAAGGCGCTGGTCAAAATAACCCAGAATCAAACGTCAATCATCTATAAATATATTGACTATTTGATGTATATGTTGGGTGAAACAGTATTGTGACAGCATGAATTATATCCTCTTGTCATGTCCTTGACAAATAAATACATTTGAACTAAAAGCGATCGTTTGCCATCTATTTTTGCTGTAGTAGCAGATTATATGACAAAGGAAGTGGGAGTAAGGTAATCGTTTTGGCTTATGTTGCCCCAACTTCGCTAGGCAAGGGTATTCGGTACGATATTTTCATTGTTTCAGGAAGAGTATCGTACTGAATGTCCTTGGCTAGCGAAGTTGATGTTGCCCAATATGTTGTACAAACTGATTGACAGTAACATCTTGCAAAACATGTTTAACAGACGTATTTATAAACGCTTTAACAGACGTATTTATAAACACTTTAACAGACGTATTTATAAACGCTTTAACAGACGTATTTATAAACGCTTTAACAGACGTATTTATAAACGCTTTAACAGACGTATTTATAAACGCTTTAACAACGTATTTATAAACGTATAACAGACGTATTTATAAACGCTATAACAGACGTATTTATAAACGCTTTAACAGACGTATTTATAAACGCTTTAACAGACGTATTTATAAACGCTTTAACAGACGTATTTATAAACGCTTTAACAGACGTATTTATAAACGCTTTAACAGACGTATTTATAAACGCTTTAACAGACGTATTTATAAACGCTTTATAGCATTCATGAATAGGGAACGACATGTAAATATTCTCTGAATCATTAGCAATACATTACCTTATATATAAATAATACCTTTTCCAGGTCCTCATTAAAAATGTCTATTGATGGGCAAGTAGGCGAAATATGAATCACCGTACGTATTTGGAGGTATTCACTCCCAAAGAAGACAAAATAGAACTCCTGGTCCAACCAAACAAATTTAGTTTCATTTCCCACAATGTTCGGTTACAAGAAGCTGTTTTAAGTTGTGCTTTAAGAGTAGGTTTCGTAGTGAAATATTTCCTTGTTAAACTTTTGTTTATTTGGTTTTGTTTGTTTGTTTGTTTGTTTGCATTTGCACCAGGTGGACGAGGAAAGAGGTTATGTAAGGATATTTGCATTTACCCGGGCGAACTGGCTAGATGTAATGGAATTTACTTTGAGGGGAAACAAATTACAGGTAATTCGTTATAGATCGTTTCTCTTGCTGGAAAACATTTGTTTCAAAAACCAATGCTTTCGTTTTTAAACCTACTGTAAAAGTCATGCATTATGCATGTACATATTTGATGTTTTCTATTTTATTCGATTTACAGGCGCACTCATTTTCTAGTGGGTTTTTACCTCTGTCCATCCCACTCGCAGTCATTTTGAATTGTGTAAGTATGCGAACTCTTTACTTTGGGTATGGGTCGAGGGGCAAGTACCTATGAATTCACGATGATCTTATCCGTGAAGTGTACTGTATGACCTGTTGACTGTTGACTGTCGTGGAGGACTTTGATTGTGTCGTCAACAGCTCTGACTCATTTGTAGTTCGTGTGTGGATTATCTCTTTCAAATTAATTAACGAGTGGACTTTAAATGGTTGACATGTAATATTTTTATGTAGTTTTTTTTGTGGTTTGTTGTTCGGTTGTAGTTGGTCTATATAGCTGTAGTTGGTTCTGAAATAATAGTCAAGCCATCAATAAGGTTCAGAGGTTTATTGGTCATGATGTTTCATAATTCAAAACATACAATCGAAATTAATAAATCATAATTTACATTGTAGTAGTTCAATACAAATTATTTTCTAAGTAATATAAACTGATTACAATATTGAATAAACAATTCTTTTGTTCTGGGGAAATACTCATAAAATGGGGGGAAATAATTATTTTATGGTAGAGTACATAATATACGCTTTGCGTGAAAGGAGCCGACGGGAAAATTAACAATATTAAAATCTTAATTATAAGTAATTCAATAAATTGACCAACTACAGATTTTAGCAAAACAAGATAATTTCTTAATATGAAATAATCAAAGCAATAGCAATGAGCATTTAATGACATTACTTCCGAAGATGACAACATCACCGATGCTCTTAATTATAATAAAATACAGAAAGATTTATGAGTAAATATGCTAATTCTAAAGACAATAACCTAGTTATGGCTAACAATTCCATGACTACAACATGTAATAATTTCATATTTACAACAAGTATTAAAAACAAACAGGTCACGGCTGTTGTATCAAAATAATCATGTCTGTTCAAGAAGATTTATTATTTAAATCCTAATGATCTATATTCCTACAATAATTAACATATGCCGATATTATTATAATTAAAATGATCATATTTACAAAGATAAACCATTATAATTAATCTGTAAAGTTAATGTTACACAGCGCAATGTAAAGAGACGTATACGTAACTCAATAGGTTTAAATACAATATGGCGGTCTCCGCTTTGCGGGACCTTATCAAAGATGGTTAATTACAATTATATTATCGACTTCCATAATTAAGATAGATTTCTAACATATAAGTAACTTAGGACGATAATAAGATTAAATTATCATCAATTCCAATTATTTACTTTTGAGTTTGAAATACATTTTACAATCATAATACCTGATTAATCGCATTGTGTTATTAAGTACAAAAATAATAATTAAATCAATGAATAATTGACAATTTGAAGATATACAGTTAATAAGTAATCATAATAGTAAAAATAGGTTATAAACAAATGTATACAATAACATAGAATTTCTTACCTGAAATAATAGTCAAGCCATCAATAAGGTTCAGAGGTTTATTGGTATTGACCATTTAAGCCTCTACTCTTATATAGACACTGGATGGCTACAGGTGATAATCACACGCAAACCGGCTTTTTCAGCTAAAATTTTGACAGCCGACACGAAAACAATGGTGACCGCTGTACGGTGCCAAAGGGTAAAAAACATATTCCATGACAATAAGATAGGTTCCGCTATCACTTAAGTAATCTTCACATTACGTGTGATTTCCTTTGATTAACAATTTCAAGATGACCGAAACATCCGGAAGTTAATCTCCCTTTTGAATTCATACGTGTCGGTCAGAACGATTTATTGACTTCAAATATATTGATGGCTAATTGATAAGCCGACACACTTTTCTCATATCAATGTTTAAATGAAATGTGTTACACACACTGATAAATATATATACACACAATATACCTTAGCTATAAAATGATACTTTTGAAAGTTCAATGTGTTTACAAATAATCATTAGTTTCATAAGGGTAAAATATTCCTTATGATAATACAACGATAATGTAACAATAATAAGTTGATTTTATATTTGCACATTCTATCAAAAAATTTTCAGATGATTTTGTAATAATTAATTTTCTCGTTGTTTCTGGCTTTCTGATTGGCCTATTCATTTTTTTATCATTCCACGATGAAAAAAAATATCCGAGAATGGCGCGGAAACCCGACGTTATCGTGACGTCACAATAGAAACATTGACGTTGCGTATTGATTTGGAAAAAATAATCCCTTGGAAAAAATCAATGGAATCGTACGTGTAAACGTATTTCATTTTATAAAGTAGCCTGGAAAATTAATTATAAGCGTTGAAGTCACTATTTTTTAATTTCATCGGGGTATGAAATAAATTTTGTTTGCAAACTTTTGTGAGAATCTGCTACGCGGATTCACACAGTTTGCAGACAAAATTTCTTTCATACCCCGATGAAATTAAAAAATAGTGACTCCAATGCTTAAATGAACATACATCTCAAGCTTATGAGTCAAAAGGCTCTAAGTCATTAGAGATATTGAATGTAAAAATCTGTGAAAAAATAATGTATTACACTGTACAATCAATATTTTTATTAATTGCGGAAATTTTTATTATCAATAGACTTTTTTTACCAGGAAATGATACCTGTTGTACCGTTTACTATTTAGGTTTAAGAGTGTTGGTATATACCGTGTTCCTGGGTCTTTTGTTGTGACAAGCATAAATCAACAACAAAGCATGAAAATAGTCTGAACATAATACGAAATCAATCTTTGAGATAAAAACATTATAAATTAATGAAGGGATGTGATTTAGTTTTGACGAAGTGTCCTGTGTTTTCCCCCATGTGATGGACAACCATTGTTGCCATGAAATTATAGACACTCATTCAACATTACATTACTTCCTTATTACGGTTTTTACGTTTAAGCCTACCGACACAAAAGAAACCCGAACAATTGATGAGTTTTATGTTAATACGGTGATGAATGGATCACTTTATCATTGGAACACATTTCTCTCTCAGCTGTTTGTTGTGTAGCAAAATGTAACGCGATTGATCGTATATTCGCATGTGCTTGATTTATACGGTATGTTAATCTTTGAATACATATATTGTATTTATTCTTATATTGAAATATATTTACATACAAAACATAGACTATTTGGGAATTGGAAAACAAGCTTAAAGCTATTATAAATTCCTGTTTTAGATTGAGTAACATCATAACGCCTATTTTATCATTTATACAGTGTATTAATCTTTGGATACACATATTGTATTAGATTACCTACCATCCCCTAAAATATCACCTATTTTATCATTTATACAGTGTGTTAATCTTTGGATACACACATTGTATTAGATTACCTACCATCCCCTTAAATATCACATATTTTATCATTTTTACAGTGTGTTAATCTTTGGATACACATATTGTATTAGATTACCGACCATCCCCTATAATATCACCTATTTTATCATTTATACAGTGTGTTAATCTTTGGATACACACATTGTATTAGATTACCTACCATCCCCTTAAATATCACATATTTTATCATTTTTACAGGGTGTAAATCTTTGGATACACACATTGTATTAGATTACCGACCATCACCTATAATATCACCTATTTTATCATTTATACGGTGTGTTAATTTTTGGATACACATATTGTATTAGATTACCTACCATCCCCTATAATATCACCTATTTTATCATTTATACAGTGTGCTAATCTTTGGATACACATATTGTATTAGATTACCGACCATCACCTATAATATCACTTATTTTATCATTTATACAGTGTGTTAATTTTTTGATACACATATTGTATTAGATTACCGACCATCACCTATAATATCACTTATTTTATCATTTATACAATGTGTTAATCTTTGGATACACATATTGTATTAGATTACCGACCATCACCTATAATATCACTTATTTTATCATTTATACAGTGTGTTAATTTTTTGATACACATATTGTATAAGATTACCGACCATCACCTATATAATATCACCTATTTTATCATTTTTACAGTGTGTTAATCTTTGGATACACATATTGTATTAGATTACCTACCATCCCCTATAATATCACCTATTTTATCATTTATACAGTGTGTTAATTTTTGGATACACATATTGTATAAGATTACCTACCATCACCTATAATATCACCTTATTTTATCATTTATACAGTGTGTTAATCTTTGGATACACACATTGTATTAGATTACCTACCATCCCCTATAATATCACCTATTTTATCATTTATACAGTGTGTTAATTTTTGATACACATATTGTATTAGATTACCTACCATCCCCTATAATATCACCTATTTTTATCATTTATACAGTGTGTTAATCTTTGGATACACATATTGTATAAGATTACCTACCATCCCCTATAATATCACCTATTTTATCATTTATACAGTGTGTTAATTTTTTGATACTCATATTTGTATTAAGATTACCTACCATCCCCTATAATATCACCTATTTTATCATTTATACAGTGTGTTAATTTTTGGATACACATATTGTATAAGATTACCTACCATCCCCTATAATATCACCTATTTTATCATTTATACAGTGTGTTAATCTTTGGATACACATATTGTATTAGATTACCTACCATCACCTATAATATCACCTATTTTATCATTTATACAGTGTGTTAATTTTTGGATACACATATTGTATAAGATTACCTACCATCACCTATAATATCACCTATTTTATCATTTATACAGTGTGTTAATTTTTGGATACACATATTGTATAAGATTACCTACCATCACCTATAATATCACCTATTTTATCATTTATACAGTGTGTTAATCTTTGGATACACATATTGTATAAGATTACCTACCATCACCTATAATATCACCTATTTTATCATTTATACAGTGTGTTAATCTTTGGATACACATATTGTATAAGATTACCTACCATCACCTATAATATCACCTATTTTATCATTTATACAGTGTGTTAATCTTTGGATACACATATTGTATAAGATTACCTACCATCCCCTATAATATCACCTATTTTATCATTTATACAGTGTGTTAATTTTTGGATACACATATTGTATAAGATTACCTACCATCCCCTATAATATCACCTATTTTATCATTTATACAGTGTGTTAATCTTTGGATACACATATTGTATAAGATTACCTACCATCCCCTATAATATCACCTATTTTATCATTTATACAGTGTGTTAATTTTTGGATACACATATTGTATAAGATTACCTACCATCACCTATAATATCACTTATTTTTATCATTTATACAGTGTGTTAATTTTTTGGATACACATATTGTATTAGATTACCGACCATCACCTATAATATCACTTATTTTATCATTTATACAGTGTGTTAATTTTTGGATACACATATTGTATTAGATTACCGACCATCACCTATAATATCACTTATTTTATCATTTATACATGTGTTAATTTTTGGATACACATATTGTATTAAGATTACCGACCATCACCTTATAATATCACTTATTTTATCATTTATACAGTGTGTTAATTTTTGGATACACATATTGTATAACAACCTACCATTTTTTATTACCTACATTGTTAGATTACCCCTTAAATATCACATATTTTATCATTTATACAGTGTGTTAATCTTTGGATACACATATTGTATAAGATTACCGACCATCCCCTATAATATCACCTATTTTATCATTTATACAGTGTGTTAATTTTTGGATACACATATTGTATAAGATTACCTACCATCCCCTATAATATCACTCTTACTTTATAATGGTATATCAATGTACATGTTTTAATTCTATATATAACTATAGATGCAGATAATATTACTCCGTGTTAAGGTGTTATTAGTTTTTTCATGTGTATATATGGACCCAGACATCAACTTAGATTCAAATTAAGTAGCTGATTCATGGCGTATGACAACATATGATTAACGTATCGCCTATATCCATATACATGGATGATTTTTATCTAAAATCCAGCGACAGATTGGGATCCTGGTTAGTCTGTACTTATAAATATCTCAAACATGAATATTAATATCATCATTTGATACACATCGCTTCGTAGTTAAATATGGATAAAGCGGAACTTTGCTAACTTTTCTCTCTAGAAACACAGGGCTATAAGTTATATATTCAAATCGCGAACTTCATCGCCTCAAAGATGAACAAGGTATGTTAATTAGTGTTAATCTCGAAAGACATAAAATCGCGAAAACAAATTTCCGCGTAAATGGTATGATTTATGGTACGACTTTAGAAAAGATTTTTGGAGTCCACATCTTATAGAGATCATCTATCTTTTGCTGTACAGTTCACCTTTTTGATTTCTGGACAAAGCATATAATCTTCTCAACATCTCTTTGATTTATTCTACAAATTTTGTATTCAGTTCGTTTAAATCAGTTCCGTACACATGTAATAATATCGTTCCCATGGAAGCGAGCAATATAACTTCGAATCTTGCAATAGCGTGCAAGTTTTTATTGAAAGGTCCGAATAATAGTTGAAAATATTATATATCCTTACATATACATGTGTAGATATGTGTAAACAAATTATGTGATAATATATAATATTGTATGTTTTATGGTCTTAAATAGTAAACTATAATATACAATATGGTATGTTTTATGGTATTTAATGATAAACTATATTATACAATATGGTATATTTTTATGGTATTTAATGGTAAACTGTGATATACAATATGGTATTTTTTATGGTCTTAAATGGTAAAATATATTATACAATATGGTATGTTTTATGGTATTTAATGATAAACTGTAATATACTATATGGTATTGTGATATACAATATGGTATTTTTTATGGTCTTAAATGGTAAAATATATTATACAATATGGTATGTTTTATGGTATTTAATGATAAACTGTAATATACTATATGGTATGTTTTTATGGTATTTAATGGTAAACTATGATATACAATATGGTATGTTTTAAGGTCTTAAATGGTAAAATATATTATACAATATGGTATGTTTTATGGTGTTTAATGGTAAACTATGATATACAATATGGTATGTTTTAAGGTCTTAAATGGTAAAATATAATATACAATATGGTATGTTTTATGGTGTTTAATGGTAAACTATGATATAAAATATGGTATGTTTCATGGTGTTTAATGGTAAACTATAATATACAATATGGTATGTTTTATGGTGTTTAATGGTAAAATATATTATACAATATGGTATGTTTTATGGTGTTTAATGGTAAACTATAATATACAATATGGTATGTTTTATGGTATTTAAACTATGATGTGCAATATGAGTTACCAATTGTCGCGTTTAAAAATTTAATTAAAGAGACAATTCACTCTGGTTAATTCTTTTACATAACCAAGAAGCAAACTATGGCATAAATGTATTGTTCTACATTTCTTATGAAACATATAACATAAAATATTGACAAATTCCACGTCAATGTTTAGTATTTTAATTGATACCGCTGTAATTACAAATCGTTGTGAGGCAAGATAATTCACCTAATAAGGTAAACACACTACTGTCAGAACGATTTGAGCAGTACTAGACAAAAGTAGCATTACTCTACGAGCAAGGGACAGGGTTCGGCATACAAGATGTTCGACCACAATGTGTAATGGCGGACAGCGAGCGAGTTTGAACATTTCACACGCATTTCACCACCATGGGCTTTTCTGGCATATCACAGTAAAACCGACTTATTTAATTTCCATTAGAACAGCGTTTTTTTCGATATATGTACACATTTTAATGTTCTCTTAGACTGAATTGTCACTTTTTACGACAGTAAATGGTAAACTGTAGTGTACATGTAATATACCTTCCTTTTCGACGTTACGGATTGTCGTTTTATAAAAAAACACCCTAAAAGGATTCGAGTAACACTATGATTATTATTACTATGTAAGTAAAAGATATTACACGAGATAGCTTAATGACAAGTAAACGAGTTCAATACTTATATCGTACAGGAACGTCCAATCGAATGAAATATCTTATTATTTAACGATTGAAATCAACATTTAGATAGCCATACGAGTGTAAGATTCTCTTTATCACATAAGTATTTTTTAAGTATGATAAATATATTTTGGTTTGTTCTATTTAAGTAGATAAAATATGGCTTGGATAGGTTATGTCCGTCTAGTGAGACAATGGTGTGAGCATAAAGTATTCATACATTTGCTGCTCAACCAATAACGTGGTATACTAGAACAAACCAATCATATTAACTATATTCAAAGTACAATGGCTATATTGTATGTATATCTTTTGTAATGAATATATGCATGGATTTACAAGTAATGATTTTTTTATCGTCTGCGCAGGTTTTGTTCTGGATACCGTTTTACGACAAAAGGTTTAACAGATCGCGATTGGACGCGTTGCGAGAGGCTATGACGGCTGATGTGATATCACAGGATATGTGAAAGTGACATCATAGTTTTAAGACGATTCTATTGGACGAAATGTTGAAAGCAATGGCAGCACAACGTGTATGAATGGTGATCATGACGGCATTTTACACAATGATTATATAGTTTTGCTTCTGCACTATGAGCTGAGAATGATTAATTATTTTCATTAAAAGTATAAAAGATATTATGTAAATACTTATTTTTACAATCATTCGACTGTCTATTCCGTCTTTTCATATTACAGAGTTAGCTCCCTTGTAGGTAGATATTGATTGTTATGTCATTATTTTGAAAGCGCAATCCCGTCGTTTTCTCTGAAAAATATGACGTTACACTCGCAAACACATGACGTCACAATTAATACCTACCCGTAAGGGTAGATAACTTTGTTATATGCAAATACAGAATAAGGTCTTTTAAATTGGCTGAAAATATCAATTTTAAAGATTTTTGCCAAAGATTTTTTATTATAATTGATATCTCAAATGTGTAAAACATGACTTGTTATCGCCCATGTTATTTAATGCCGTTGATATTAATCTAGTCTTCTGATTATTTGATTAAAAATCGAAAATCTAACTTAGAAGATATCATATTATCATAGATATGTGATTATATACATGTTTTATATACATGTTTAACTTACTCTAGTCCAGTTATTGTATTTCAAAGTTCATAGTACTGCAGTGTTTATTGTTGTGTCGCGATCCTTTGATAACCTGTCTATAAAGACACCTCTCTAATAAGACACATTTTTGTCTGTCCCTTGGGGTTTCTCATTACACAGGTTTGAGTGAGTATATTATTTACAATCATATTTACAAAACAGTTTTAAAAGCTTTAAGTACCAACGGACATGAAATTATATATTGTATGTGTATTGTTTTTTATTTTGTAACAAATGTGTCTAGAATTGATAATGCACATTGTATCTGCTTGCCAAGGAGTGTAAAAACAGGAAAGTGATAAAGCGTATGGAATTATGGAATTTAACTTCTTCGAAGTGGATTTTCATTGGTTGTCTTAAGTGTATATTTTATTCAGAATTTTCATAATGGTATTATTACGTGTAATTGCAATTATTGCACGTTTTGCATATGTGCGTCATATTTTTAACTGTATTTCAAGGATGCAAGTGTTTGGAAATTAATACAAAATTTGTGTTTTGAAATTAGTGGCGCATTACGCAGATAATGAAACAAGGTTAAAAAAAGATTTTTTTTTATATTCTTTCCTGTTCTGTTGGTTGCAAAGACGTATCTTAACCACTCTGCTTAAAATCCTCTGTCCATGATTAAACGACCTTGCTGCATTGGAGGCGTCATACAAGTAATTGGCCAAGCGTCATACAAGCCACGGATCGATGATTTTGGCGTTATACAAAGTCATGGATCGAAGATTTTGGCGTCCTTAAAGTCATGAATCGATTATTTTGGCGTCATATATTTCATGAACTGATGTTTTTGGCGTCATGCAGGCCATTGATTGATGCCTTTGGCATCATACATGTCATGAACCGATGAATTTGATAGATATGTATCTTACTTACATACAATGGCACGCAAAAGAAATAATTCAAAATTTCATAATTTTTTTTTATATTATACTTTAAATTTATTGCATTTCATATTTTCCATCCTTGCCTTATAACCAGCTATCAAAATAAGTGTACAATTTTCGATGTTATGGAGAGAACGTTGATATATGCTTAAGTCTAATGTTTAATCCAATTGTTTTTGTGATATTAAAATTTGTTGAAAGGAAATGCGTTCTGTTATCTAACACTACTCACACTTTATAGTTATTAGACCAGATTCACTCATAATGATAAATTACGTAGTGTTCTAAGCGCGAAAAGACAACAACCCTCGATTTAGATTACTGTAACAAAATGGATTGTGAAAAAAAGTTTCCGTTTAGTTTGAATGATGAAGGTGAAGCACGTGTTCGTTTTAATTGCAGTATGATATACGGACTTTGTTGTGATATTAGGTCCTTGTGATGTATAGACTGTACAGAACAGAATGATAAATGACCAAATAAAGATGTTAGATTAATATGTGTGGTAATTTTATACTGGCGAATCAAAGAGCGTTTGATATTTTATATTTACAATACTAACAATGCATAGGTTTTTCCCCTAAGTGAAATCAGAGCTTACAATTAAAAGTGACAATACTGCCAAAATAAGGATATTTAATCACAGAGCCATTTCATCATCGTACATGTGTTCCTTTTTTCATTCGTATATTTTTTCTTACATGATTTATTGATACATATCATTTTATTCTCATTTTAACAGTTTGATTGTATTCTTCTCATTTATACTTTTTCTTACTTTAATAAAACCCTATTTCAAATTTGTTATAATGCTGAAACATTCTCTCTCTGTCAGAACATATCCATTTACTCTCTATCACCCTTCCTCTATAAGTCTTCGTGTGGGTGTTAATAAAACTGATGTTAGTAAGTGAATATTGCCAAGTAATTAATATTAACATGATATTCAACAATAGAAAGATGAAAGATATATAGAAACATTTCCAGTATGAAAATATATTATTTCCAGCGACTGCGGGCCCAACCTGCATTGATAATCCAGTTTTCATACAATGAAAAAGAAAAGAATCTCCAGAATTAGCGAAATGCAGCTGGTTTTGTTTTCTTCAATGTTTAGATTGTAGGTTAAGTTTTACTTTTTATCAGTGAATTTCGTACTAAAGGTTTAAATATAGTATCTGATGGGAAAAAAAGAAAAATTTTTGGTGCTCTCGTTTCAATTTTGGTATATTATGACTATAGGAACGATAAAATACGGGTTATACAAAGATCACATTTAGACCACTTGTGGGAGCCATGTGATTGTGGCCGCGATGGCCGGGAGGTTAAGATGTCCCGACAAATTACCACTAGTGTAGATAATGGGTTCAAATCGTACGTGGAACAGTCGCTATGTACTGGTTGTAGGTACTGTATGTGGTTATTCTCCGAGAACTTTGGCTTTCCCCTTGTTTCTAAACTTACCAAGTTCATAAATGGACCTGGTTGTTAATAGACATATTGTGTGAATCAACAACTCAGGAAAAATGAAAACGAAATATTTTTGTACTAAAATACTGAACAATTTTACTGTAAATATATGTTTAAATATATACAAACATTCATGCATTCTGCTGACATGTGAACGATGGTTAATGAATAATGATGAAAGCAAGATCATTCTCTGTGGTAACGATGGCGTTGTCTGAAAACATTATCAGTTAGTATTATGTAGTATACAAAAGGATTAATAATTACAAAGTGACAATGAACATGATTATTTTTATATACAGTGTATAATTATATATTTACAATATAAATACCCACGAAACATAAGCCTCCCAATATCACATTAATTTACGTAATTTAAAAAGATCTCTATTTCTTACTACAGTTATTTATTTTACATACTCTCAATCTACGTCTTTGCACATCCTCCCTATATCACAATGTCAATTACAACTTTCCATGCATCTTTAACAATGTATGGTTTTGAGGTTACGATGTAAATAATATTTATGACACACGTCAGTATCTATATCCCTATTTATTTTTTATAAATACCCCCAGATCACCCTCGATATTCTAGGGGTTACTATAACTGCCATTATATAAACATATGGACTATGTAGTTGTAAAACTGAAGGCTCTTTATGCAGCAGCAGTTGAGGCAGGTAGTTTGTTCTGTTGATGTATATCAGTAGAATCGTATAAATGATACACAGTGTCACTTTAGGCGTCAATCTCTGTAATCGTCAAGGAAATATGTAAAGTAGGTCTGTGATTGGTCAGTTTTTTTCTCGTAAATTGCATTCAGTTTCGATATGACATAGTCTAGAGTGAATATTACTAGAGTGATAGTAACCCCTAGAGTATAAAGGATGCCCGTATACATACATACATACACATTTTCATATCACTGTTGCTTTACGGGTAAACATTTAAACTTCAATAAGCCCTTATATGCAGATTCTTTGGAATGCGTAATGACAATTAACAATTAGAAACACCAAACAAATGTAACACTGTATTAGTAAACGAAAAGTGACGCATGCCTCAATGCATTATACACATGGCGACATATGATATTTCAAATCTGACCTTTTTGGCATACGCTGTCAGTCAATGACTTATTTACATATTTGCATCCATCAATCATGTCGATTCAATAATTGAAGCTTTTTTCAACACGAGCAACCTCATATACAATGGTATTGTTTCGATTAATTGATTACCACCAGTGGCAGTATATTATAACAGAAGTTATTGCTCATGAAATTTAATATCAAATTAAAGTCATCATTATATAATATCAAATTTTGAGTACCAAACAAAGTGTGATTGATGATTATTTAACGAAAGTAGGAGACATCAAATTAATTCTTCAGATTAAAAGTAATAATCTCCTTAGTCTTGTTTAATGAGGACACGATAAAAGACTATTTTGAAAATCGACGAATAAAAGTACGCTTATACTTATACTGCAAACCAACTTATTTTCGTGTGTTATCAATTATCGCGTCTCGTAGATATCGCAAAAATTAAATGCTAATCAAATTCAAAGTTAAGTTGCCACGAAAAGTTGTTTTACAGTAAGCGATGGTGATATTCTATTCGTTGTAGCGAATTCTGTTCTTTGAAAGACATCGGATACGAATTTCAGCCAATAATATGCATTTTCGATCACTGAATCAAGACATGGCGCTAATACGCATGCCCGGAACTGGCATTATGGGACAGTTAGCCTCCCTCTACATTTAGACACTCTCGCTAGGACGGGTCACGTCATTTCCTTTCGCTGGAATCATCCTTAAGGTTAGGCAGCTCGTAGATATCTTTGGTTTCCACGCTAAAGGACGAATCTGAATTGGATACTGAATCTGTGTAAAAAAGAAAGCAATATTATAAATCAAAAATATAAAAATGTGTTTGTTTTTTTCTCATTTAAAAAAAGTGTAATTTCAATAAGAAATAGTTATTATTCCAAATGGAACGACCATGCATTTGCAAATAATATTAAAACATATGTATACATTAAAATGCCAACATATATGATAAATCTCAGGTATTTTGAAGTATTCAGCTGAGTATCTATTTTATTAGAGTTCCATAATTCTCTAGTAATCACGCGTAGTTAGCATACTATACAGAACCGTTAAATTCACAGGCGAATATTTCATAGTTTACTACATAATGCATATTTACTAAATACGAAATATATGGCATATCAGCGAAGAAACGTCAAATTTCGCGCTTTACATAATCTATTCCTATAATACAATGAACTCGTTGTTCTGACGTAAGTCAAAGAATTTCTTACTAGTTCAATGTGTAGAAAGCACAGATTTCAGTGGTTACGCGACTGAATACCAGTATATCGGAATTATTTCACCTCTTTACACTGTGTTTGATGATGCCATACATCAATAGTCATAATAAAATATTGTAATAGTGAAATATTGATAACAATCGACAATACATTTTCGGCTAAATTACTCATATTATACAGAAAAAAGTATGAATCACTTTTTAGACGGACACCTGTGCAAGATGTATCGAATGTGTTATATGATACATTAACGACGTACGACATTTCACCGTGTATCGTTTGTGTTAACGACGTACGACATTTCACCGTGTATTGTCTGATGATCATTTATCATAGTATGACGTAACGTTCCAAATTTTTCCGGATTTTTGCAGTGAATGGCAAATTGCACAAGCCAATTTGTTCAAAGATGAAGGCAGGGACAATAGGCAATAACAGGTATCATTCAACATATGTAGCACTTTTCCTAACTCTGACCCTGGCTGTTAATAGGTCGTTTAACTATTAAAACTAAACCAATACTAACTCTGGCGTCTTGCGATTTGCAATAGTAAGTAATTTTTTCTTCCATTTTTAAAGTTACAAATAAATAATTGAAATAAATTGATGATTGATGTGTACATCTATATCTTCTCAGAAACTTGTACTTTAATGATGTTGACCGTTCTCCCTTGTCAATCAACTTTAATGTGCTTCTTGACGTATGGATTATGTGTGTGTGCTAATGACGTATGGATTATGTGTATGTGCTAATGACGTATGGATTATGTGTGTGTGCTAATGACCTATGGATTATGTGTGTGTGCTAATGACGTATGGATTATGTGTGTGTCTTAATGACCCTATGGATTATGTGTATGTGCTAATGACCCTATGGATTATGTGTGTGTGCTAATGACCCTATAGATTATGTGTGTGTGCTAATGACCCTATGGATTATGTGTGTGTGCTAATGACGTATGGATTATTTGTGTGTGCTAATGACCCTATGGATTATTTGTGTGTGCTAATGACGTATGGATTATGTGTGTGTGCTAATGACGCATGGATTATGTGTGTGTGCTAATGACCCTATGGATTATTTGTGTGTGCTAATGACGTATGGATTATGTGTGTGTGCTAATGACGTATGGATTATGTGTGTGTGTGCTAATGACGTATGGATTATGTGTGTGTGCTAATGACGTATGGATTATGTGTGTGCTAATGACGTATGGATTATGTGTGTGTGCTCATGACCCTATGGATTATGTGTGTGTGCTAATGACGTATGGATTATGTGTGTGAGCTAATGACGTATGGATTATGTGTGTGTGCTAATGACGTATGGATTATGTGTGTGAGCTAATGACGTATGGATTATGTGTGTGAGCTAATGACGTATGGATTATGTGTGTGAGCTAATGACGTATGGATTATGTGTGTGAGCTAATGACCCTATGGATTATGTGTGTGTGCTAATGACCCTATGATTATAGACCTTATTATTGTGTGTGTGCTAATGACCCTATAGATTATGTGTGTGTGCTAATGACCCTATGGATTATGTGTGTGTGCTAATGACGTATGGATTATGTGTGTGTGCTAATGACGTATGGATTATGTGTGTGTGCTAATGACGTATGGATTATGTGTGTGTGCTCATGACCCTATGGATTATGTGTGTGTGCTAATGACGTATGGATTATGTGTGTGTGCTAATGACGTATGGATTATGTGTGTGTGCTAATGACGTATGGATTATGTGTGTGTGCTAATGACGTATGGATTATGTGTGTGTGCTAATGACGTATGGATTATGTGTGTGTGCTAATGACGTATGGATTATGTGTGTGTGCTAATGACGTATGGATTATGTGTGTGTGCTAATGACCCTATGGATTATGTGTGTGTGCTAATGACGTATGGATTATGTGTGTGTGCTAATGACGTATGGATTATGTGTGTGTGCTAATGACGTATGGATTATGTGTGTGTGCTAATGACGTATGGATTATGTGTGTGTGCTAATGACGTATGGATTATGTGTGTGTGCTAATGACCCTATGGATTATGTGTGTGTGCTAATGACCCTATGGATTATGTGTGTGTGCTAATGACGTATGGATTATGTGTGTGTGCTAATGACCCTATGAATTATGTTTGTGTGCTAATGACGTATGGATTATGTGTGTGTGCTAATGACCCTATGGATTATGTGTGTGTGCTAATGACCCTATGGATTATGTGTGTGTACTAATGACGTATGGATTATGTGTGTGTGCTAATGACCCTATGAATTATGTGTGTGTGCTAATGACGTATGGATTATGTGTGTGTGCTAATGACCCTATGGATTATGTGTGTGTGCTAATGACCCTATGGATTATGTGTGTGTGCTAATGACGTATGGATTATGTGTGTGTGCTAATGACGTATGGATTATGTGTGTGTGCTAATGACCCTATGGATTATGTGTGTGTGCTAATGACGTATGGATTATGTGTATGCGCTATTGACCCTATGGATGAAATATAACGTCTAACACGATAAAATCTGCTGTGGTGATGGATAACCATGGCGACCACGTTTATACAAAAAGTATAATTGATAACTTCAATATCAATCTTTAAAAGAAACAATAAAAATGTTTTCGTAGTCGCCTTAATTATGTTGAATTGAAATATAAGAGATGGTATTAAGAGCTAGATTATTGCTAAAAAATTACAATGTATCTACATTTGTGCTAATATGTAAATGAGATTGTTTTTATCATATTACGTACTATCAAACTGTGAATATGTTAAATACATTTCGTATTTGGTTTTATTAGAAAGGACAGCCATTTCAACTTTGCTATCAGCGTAAAAAACTGAAGTTTTTTTTTCGTGAAATTGACACCAAATTAAGTTTTTAGATTTCATTTACTGTTAATTTCTACCCAAACAATTCAAAAAGAAAATTCACGTTCTTGTTCCATATGTATGCTAAAACATTTGTTATGCCTTACTGTGTGACAAAATACAATACGGCAGTGGGTACATCATCCTAGAGTTTCAGCGTTCAGTTACACGTTGTAGTTTGTGAATATTGCTCTGATTTAAAAAGGAAGCCTTTTTGGTACAAACACATAATTCCTTAAGAGCATTGTTAAATGGCTTTAGAACGATTGATTAATCATTAAGTATGTTATTTAACCACTTCAATAAATTATGCAATGAGGCATTCCTTTTATGAGTGCCTTACCTTTAACTTCAACGTCGTTGTATACGACTTTCGCTTCCGCAGGTATTTTGAAGGTGGCTCTCGGCTTCTGGTCTGGGACTAACATTGCATCCAACAAATTGTCTGGTTGCATATGTTGGTTTACGAATGCCTTGAAATTATCTCCATTAGACTCGACATTCGGATCAATGGTTGTACTTTGCTGACTCTTAATATTGCCTGAAGACTGTTCCTCTGGCATTACCACGGGTTCTAGCTTTTTACCGTGATTTTGTTCGACATTAGCGTTACTCTGTCCGTTATATTCACTTCGTTGAGGGAGACCAAGAGGTGAATATGTATTAATTTCCCGTACATTATTCTGATAGGCTTCATTTTGTACTCCGTTTTGCTGATTTAAATTCAGTTGATTTAACTGAACAACGTTTTGTCGACCTTGCAGCTGTTGCAGTTGCTGAAGTCGTTGTAGCTGTTGTAGTAAAACTTGCTCGTGCTGCTGTTGTTTACGAGAATTTTCTATACGGTTCCACGCTATGTCTCCTGGTTGCAATGGAGAGCTCTGCGATAGCAGAATTACTGGCGGTTCCGTAGTCGACGGAATGGCCCAGACCGGTCCGTTAAAAACAGCTCGATCCGGGTTAATTTTCTCAGACAATTCGTAGGCAGCCTTAATATCATTATAAAGACGGAGTTTGTCTTTGGTCAAGGACGGCTCCTTAGTATTGATAAGAGCCTCTGGTGTCTGTCCGAGAGATTTCAGAGGATCACTGGTTGGATTAGGCATTTGTTTTACCCTCTCAACGAAATTCATTTCTTGGTTCAGAGGCGGACCTTGTTCTGGTTTAAGGATATCATACGGCTCCGTGCTAACGCCCTGCAGACTGTTACCTTGCCGACCGTTGTCATAAATAGTTGCCTGTTTCAGTGATGCCACACTGTTTTCATACATACTGTTAGAAATGCTGTTACTTTTGCTCACTAATGATTCCATCACAGTCTTGAGGACTAATTCATCGGGGTTAACGGTTGGTGCCATGCCTTCCACGGGGAATAACGACGACGTTTGTTTCTGGCTTGACTTCATCTCTTTAGCTTTCTTCAGCATCAACTGTTCTAACGTATACGGATCCATAAACTCAACCGTTCTCTGTTTGATTATAAAATCTTTACTTCCTTGAGAAGGCTTTGAATCTGTTATTCCGTTTTCTTTGTCAGGTTTTGGATCTGATGGTATTATTGGATGAGTCATCTTTTCGCTTGTTAATGACGAGACCCCAGCAGATTTTTGTAAAGGTGTACGTGCAGTAGGTGGATCTCTGTAGTCCTTTAGCTCCCGAAACACCTTTTCGATATCTTTGTTATCTAAAGGACTTATGTTACCAGATTTTTTCTTTTGTTGCTTTCTTTTCTTCAAAAGTTGTTCTCGTATACTTTTATATACACTTCTTTTAAGTAGTTTTGTCGATTGATTTGGATATCTAATAGACTTTAATTTGCTTTGCAACCTCTTATAATGATTTCCAAATTTATCTCCAGTTTCAACAAAGCTCAAACCTGGCGAAAGTGGATAGGATCTAGTTTGGATCTGTAATCTGTTGATGCCCTTACGAGCTGGCTTGAAACTTGACATTTTTGTCTTCATGCTATTGAGAATCAGAATGAGTTTCCAGAAAGCATGATCACTGAAGGGCGCAGGCGTTGGTGGTTGTTTCCATTGCATGGCAGACTCAAATGTCCTTGGTGCTTGAAATAATCTGGATTTGGACATACCAAAGTTCTGATTCGTTCTCGAGGTTCGGGCGCCATGTCCATGCATACAGAAACAAAGTGTGGCTGGAATAGATATTCGCGTTATTACTACAAGCTAAGTCTATGGACAAATATCTGTGTAACAATGTCAATGTCATTTGTCATTATTTAAAGATTGATATTAATTTTGACTGCGTATAATTTGAACGCAAGGTGCAATTTACATGTACATATTCGAAAGAAAAATCTCACACGATTCTTCACACATACAACTTTACCATGTTTTAATTAAAGGCATGAATATAATTCAACTTCTAGATTGAATCAGAGGTTACTCTCATTTCGAGTAATACCGTGTAATCGCATATTTTCGCAGAGATGATATTTTTCGCGATTTTTGCGGACCATTGCTGCAATCTAGATATATGATAAATACTGATTCGTGAAAGGTTGAGACATGTTTGAAACGTTCGTACCCTGAAAGGCAGATTGTTCAAATTTAAAACCTCTAAAATTTAGATTTCTTTTTTCTTGTTCTTAGAATCGTGGAAATTTTGTCAGCGAAAATAACTATCTATACCATATATCTACACAGATATAAAAAAAATGTTTTCGATTCATTAATCTATTATAGTTAAGAGATATGTCACAATGAGTTTTCAGTATTAGCAAATGAAAACGAAAAATACACAGAGATTTAATGTTAAAACGTCTTTTTTATACGGTGGCTGATTTGTGCCATTTCGTCTTTTCGTCTTTTCGCCCCGAAAAGACGAGAATTAAGAAACCTTAAATTTCGTCTTTTCGTCTTCTCGCCCCGAAAAGACGAAAATTAACAAACCTTAAATTTCTTTTTTTTCGTCTTTTCGCCCCGAAAAGACGAAAATTAACAAACCTTAATTTTCGTCTTTTCGTCTTTTCGCCCCGAAAAGACGAAAATTAGCAAACCTTAATTTTCGTCTTTTCCCCAAAAAAAGACGAAAATTAACAAACCTAATTTTCGTCTTTTCGCCCCGAAAAGACGAAAATTAACAAACCTTAATTTTCGTCTTTTCGTCTTCCGGTCCGGTGTGGAAGTCATTTTAAAATCTTTTTATCTTAATATTGACTTAATTGTTCAATATGGAAGCATCAAAGTAGTTTATGATAACAATCGATTTATTAAATATTTAACAAATTTAAATTTCGTCTTTTCGTGGCGAAAAGACGAAAAGACGAAAAGACGAGATTTTAGAAAGCGAAAAGACGAAAATTAAAGGCGCTAATTAGCGTGCTTCACTTTCGTCTTTTCGTGTTTGACTTTTCGTCTTTTCGCCGCGAAAAGACGAAATTTAAATTTGTTAATTTTCGTCTTTTCGGCGCGAAAAGACGAAAAGACGAGAATTAAGATATTTAATTTTCGTCTTTTCGGGGCGAAAAGACGAAAAGACGAAATGGCATAAATCAGCCACCGTATTTTTACATCTTGTTATTATCTATATACCTCAATGATTATATCTGTAATCTGAAAGTATGATATCACACGACATCTAATACTAGTTAAAGTTGAAAAATATAGTAACGTGACGTATCTTGATACTGTCGAAACAAATACTTATAAATAGGCAATTAAAGAAAAATACGAAGAAGTCTGCATTTGAATCGCTTATCCATATTTCTAATTATGCAATTATTAATTCATGATAATGTCACCTACCTTGTTGGAGGAAAAACACTACTATGAAGTAAATTGTTCCGGCCATGTTGATTCGGCTACTTATCCATAACACTGCTGCTGTACGAACACTCAATCACAGAATGTTAACCAGAGAAGACGAACGCACCTTTTTGTTCGGTGTTACGGCACAGCTGATGAGGTGACGCCCCTTCTTCAGTATGTCGATACGTCATCATGTCACAGGTAATCTCAGGTAAATATATTAGGTTCCTTCAGAACATGATTTGTTTATCTATATCAGAACTAATACCAGTCATTAAAGTGTACCTGTAGTAGTAATTTTAGTAATCAGAGTTTACCTCTAGTACTAATTTTAGTAATTGGAGTTTACCTGTAGTAGTAATACTAGTAATTAGAGTTTACTTGAAGTAGTAATTCTAGTAATTAGAGTTTAACTGTAGTACTAATTTTAGTAATTAGAATTTACCTTTATGAGTATTTCTAGTAATTGGAGTTTATTTGTAGTAGAAATTATACTAATGAGAGTTTACCTGTAATAGTATTTCTAGTTATTATATCTAGTTTGCCTGTAGTAGTAATTCTAGTAATTAGAGTTTACCTGTAATAGTATTTCTAGTAATTAGAGTTTACCTGTAATAGTATTTCTAGTAATTAGAGTTTACCTGTAATAGTATTTCTAGTAATTAGAGTTTACCTGTAATAGTATTTCTAGTAATTAGAGTTTACCTGTAATAGTATTTCTAGTAATTAGATCTAGTTTGCCTGTAGTAGTAATTCTAGTAATTGGAGTTTACTTGAAATAGAAATTCAAGTAATAAGAGTTTACCTGTAATAGTATTTCTAGTAATTAGAGTTTACCTGTAGTAGTAATTCTAGTAACAAAAGTTACTTGCAGAAATAATTCTAGTAATTAGAGTTTTATCTGTAGTAGTAACACTGGTAACTTCAGTTTATTATGTATAATTTCATCTATTTTAGGTATTTGATAATCATTAGATTATTGGTTGATATCTAAAAGATATCACATTATTTTATTTTACGAAATGAAATGAAACTCATAACATCTGAAACAATCACAAGGCTGCAAAGATTTCCTTTGAAGACTATAGAGAGAGCGAAGTCCAACTTCAAAGCAACTCAGTCAACCACAGCGTACCGTTATACAGCTCTATTGGTGTACATCAAAGGACTAAATTACCTGTTCTGTTGCCTCCAGTTTTACTATGAGTCCAAGGTTGTAGAGATCGTATGTGATCGGAACCCTTGGAGTATCGAGGATGTTATTTACCTACAACTGCAATAACTCTACAGTAAACATGGATATTTTCACAAGTGTTTAATTTCGCAATTAGCACCGATAAACATTTCAGTATGTTATTAATTTAACGATTAATACAACAAAAAATAACCTTTTACTACATGATTTCATACATGTATCAAACGTAACGCGCGGAAGATTTTTTTCGCGTCGGGGAAGCGTCCTTCGCGTAACTAGCGTAAATTTTCCCTCGCGTCAATTTCCACAATTACATATTGTTTTTGTTTTTTTTTTGTTAGTTATTTTTATGTTGTTGTGTTCAAATTAATTATATTTTGGAGCTAGCCCACATCTTTGACATTTTTTCCTAACTTTGACAGACGTGACATCTCTATGCAGATAAATTATACAACAACGTAATAACATATTTATCCTGTCTTCCTTGTATCGGGGAAATGATTGCAACAATCGTGATTCTGGTAATGGGACCAAGGAAGTATCTCCAGAATAGGTATGGTCAACACCTGCAAATACAAACCATCACCCTCCAAAATTAAACATTGACTATTTCACATTTATTACTTTTTTTTGCTTTTACATATAAAATAAACTAATGAGATAATTTAGAGAAATTTGTCATAATTTGCACGTGACTGATATGGATTTTTCATCGATTTTGTCGTATCCATAATGTTTCCGGCAGGATAACAGAAAATCCCTCTCATTCCGTGTGCTTTCCTACAGAAGGGTACTGTCACAGACACTGATTAGCATCGACTATTCGTTATATATTTATGATGCTAAATAGTGCGTGAGTGATTGATTATAACAAAACTGATAAAACTTAGGTAACATTTTGACTTCTTTGAATCCTAGACATTCCTCGACAATATGCTGGAAAACTTTTGTCCGTGGTATGTTTTTTTTCAATGCTAACATGCTTTAGCCAGTACCCTAGTATTACTATTTAACGTATCTCGTAATCAAAGGTTTACTCATTTTTGTTGACTTATATGATTAATAATGTTTAAAGATGCTCCACCGCTGACAAATTGTATTTTTTCACTATCAAAAACAGGAGCAGGCGATTTAGTATTTTTCTTCTGTTACAAAAGTTACTTACTTGACACCATTACTACCATTGAAAAGTTTGAGCTTCTAATTTTACTTCAAGTTAAAAATATGAAAAATAGTTACTTGCATCCCGAAAAAAATCCGTGGCACTATATTCTATATGAAATGAAGTACTGATTGCGCATGCACCAAAGGCGAAATAAATTATTTTATATTATTTTTTGTGTTAATTCGGCATGCATATATATACACGATTAAACACAAATTATTGTTCGAATGATGAATATCATTTATGCTCTGTCGGCGGTGGAGCATCTTTAACAAATTGTTTAAAATGTTAAGGTAATCCTATCATTTCTTAAAGTAGACTTGTCCGCTTATAATATGACCAAAAACATAAAACATGGATTAATCTTAGATTACAACGCGATTTCCTTGTCAATTTCTGACAAGCAGAAATTCAGTTAAAATGTTAAAATCAAAGTCTGATCAAAATGATGTTTTGATAACGAGTATTAATCAACAGGAAACATAGATCCTACATAGTAGTTGACTTAACTTTCAATAAAAAAGGAACTAATTCTACTTTGAATATTACATTTCCAATATTCAAAGTTGCAAGTACTATATATTTTATATAATTCATAATGATAGATTAAGTAATAAAAGACACAAATCACTTTGACCTATTAAACAAACCTATAAAGTATTTCTAACCTCTTAACTATCACGATTAAGCGGTATGAAAGGGTTTATATGTTAAAAAGTAAGCGAGCATTCCACAATTTTTAGATAATTTTATGCGGAATTTGTTTATGACACACATTGTGTGTACTCCATCAAAAGTATTAAGTCATGTGTAATTACATCACAGACATACATGTATCTGGTTCACAAACAGATACTTACCACAGGCTGATTTATACAATCAAGGGACTTTGACAGTGTTATAAGGTCAAATTTTCACATCCGTTTTACAGATTAAGACGGTGTGTGCAGATATTATACATTATGTTGATATCATTTGAACAACGTTTGTATATAATTCTTGTAACTATTGTATATATTGTTTATTTTATATTTATCTTGACCATTGGTGAGACGAGCTAAGTTCAACATGTAATCAAGTTTAAACAAAGTCAATAATTGTTATTATTATTATTATTATTTTGACAATTAATTTCTATTATAATGCATCAATTGAAAGGATTGAAAGGAAATTTGAAAAACAAACTGTGGCGTACTGTATAAATTCTATCTATACATGATTTTGTTTTCTGCTGCAGATGTTTTCGATGTCCGTAATTGGGGTCGGTAGCATTTTATACGATGTTGATGTTACAATAAATAAGATTTACGTAACATGTCTCCGACTCGAACTCGTTAACATGATATTTCAATTAATGTTAATTAATCAAGTGTAGCATGTTTTAGCTGATTCATCTAAACTGTTTTATATAAAGTGAATGTCCCGATTGTTGTGATCACAAACAAGGAAACATTAACATCCAAAACTGAATCTACATGTAAACTTGTAAGTTGTTCTTATCAGCTGAAATGCGCGTAATATGATTGCCATAAATATGACATTAATATAAGTCTTACACGACAAAATATCCATAAAAAGTTCACAGGTGTACTGTCATATACTGATCTATTGTTCCCTCCAAATTAATGAATTATGTACTATAATGAACTACTTTTCACTCGCTATTCTGCACCGATCTACACCTCACTACATCATTTTACTTCATCTCCCACACTAAACACAAAAAATCCCTGAAAAAACACTATTATAATTAAACAATACCTGATCATATAGAACCACAGTGATACAGATCAGACTAGACTAGACATGACCATGTCACGTCAAACCACAAAATGACATAGAATAATACAGACCAGGCGAGATAGTACCACATTCGACAGTAGCATACCGCAAACAACTTAATCATTCTAGACACCGTCAATCAACCACTATATGACACAGACCAGGTATATGGATGACCACATGAAATCTTGCCACAAACACCATACCATACCCCACCAAAGACTAGTCGACACCACGCAAGACCAAATTACACTGTTAAACCCGATCAGCACACTATACAAGCTATTTCACGAGGAACACACAGCACCATGTCACATAACACCTTGTATCAATCCGCATCGCACCGTTCCAATTACAATAACACCAAATATCGAATCAAATAGCACTACAATACAATACCACCACACTGCATGACATCACACCACTTCACAAAACAATATTTACATTTTAGTGCAGCCCTACTATGTAGCCCTTCCAAGCGCAGTTGGCATTCATCAGTCAATGAACTGTCATCCGCTTAATAATTATGACGTTATTTATCATTGTGACGTCACAATTGTCGTGTCAGCGATCACAGAAGATGACTGTTTCGTCTTTGACCATAATAAATTGTTTATTCATTATAGATGCAAAATCCCTCGGGATTCCATCAATAAAATTGTTGTCAAATGTAAATATAAGCATTGAACGTCTTTTAGTTGCATTCATAGCAACATATAATGTATATAATGCTTAAGTACATAATAATAATGTATATCATATAACACAGAATACTACACTCCAGACAATACCAAACCATACCACAACATTCACATCGCCCTTTCGCACTGTAATGGACCACACCGCAGCACAATACATTGCACTAAAATAATTAGACTAAATTAAACAATAGAAAATTATGAACTATCAATATTCCTAATTCAGTTCAAAACTTCAAAATCTCATTGTTTTAATTGTGACATATATTATGATTGTTTATGTTTGATATCAAATTGCATCAGGTGGAACGGTTAATTGATGAGTAGCATTTATAGTCGGAAAGCCTCGTGACAAATAGGCGACAATTAAGCCATAACGACAATCAACTAATATATCAAAAATATACATAAGTATCCATTGGTATCACAACGTACAAGCTCTGTTCAAAGGTATATAATCTCTATGTACTCTATATCTCTACGTTCATTGTCTACAACATGGTAATTATCATCAGTTAATTATCGGGGAACTAATTAAGCTGTAACCTTCAACGATTCATCAATCACAGCTGTAAATACAGCCATTGATTTCATCAGGACTTCAGTATGTAATATGCAATCAATGAATATTTTTGCACCTTTGTTTTTTCCCGTGTTTTTTCTAGTTGATGTACTCAGTGATTTTGAGGACTATTTCGTTTAATGGAATGTATTTATGTTTCACATACTTTTCGTCTATTTCAACATATCTTATAAAAATGAAGCTAATATTATACTATATTAGAGCAATGAAAAGGTACCGTTTATTTTTATTGTGTGTAAATTAACCGTACGTTTTAGAATCACCAAGTGCCAAAACAGTTGTCCATGATCTGAACCACATTGTATTATACAGGTGTTTTCTATTGCTGTCATTTTCACTCGAATGTTGGAATGAAATCTACGAAATCGTTCTACAAAATTCCATGATGTATTAAAACCACCTTTATAAGTAATTGAAATAAAAACAAAACAAAATTATAATGTTGAGGTATTTATTTCCAATGTTCGATATCATATTACATGTCAAATAATATGATTATCAATGTTTGTCTGAGATGTTTTACATGTATTTAGACTGTGTGAGAGTTCCAATGGCCAAATGTTCATTATAATTCCATATATCATAGAAAAATGATAATAGATAAACATGAGTTCATTAACGTTATCTATACACATGCGCTAACTTCGAAGTCTTTATTCCGTATTCACAAATTGCAGCATAATTTGCCATTGTAGGTAGGTATTGATTGCGTTTATGACGTATGTTTTCTTCACGAAATAATGAATTCACAACCAATACCTAAGTGCAAGGACAGATAACTCTGTAATATGCCGTTGTTTGCTCTGCACATACATTCCTAGGCTATAAGAGCGCTATAATGTCACCGCACATTTACATACAAAATATTTGAATTTCATTACATAAAATGACGTCATGACACAATTAGATATTTATTATGCAACAAGATGAATCGATTTTCAAGGACGCTCATGTGTAAAATAATTAGATGATATAACAGTTTCTGAAATAATGTCAGAAATACAGAATAACTGAAACTTGTATACAGTACTATGGCTTTGATTGATGGCGACATAAAAAATTGATTTATATATATATGTATCATATGCACGCACAATACATAAAGTCGGAGTAATATTGTTTTGTATTGATACGTTTTCAGCAAAAGAATGCAAATAAATATTGGTGTTAAACGTTCATCAATCATCAACTGGCACCATGTACAAAATGTTTGGTGTGTGGCCAATCAGAAATTATGTGTCATGACATTGACAGCTGTAATGTGCGAAATAGATAAGGATATAGCAAGTTAAAAAATGAGTCGTTATTTTTAAATAAGCGACATCATTCAGTTTACAAAAGAGTAAAAAAGAAGAAATAGCGCTGTATTAGAAACACGGGAAAATATTGTCTACACATATTAATATATCTACAATTTTGCTTAGATATTTTATAATATGATTTTGAATCACTAGTTTGCAAAACCTTCATATACATGACATACACTGTCCCCAAAATGTCTGTATTTTATAAACATAATACAACATAATTATGCGAATCTGGCGATTATTTCCTATGATCTAATTTACCAGTAATTTATCATACAGTTTACCAGAAAAATAATTTGTAATAGAACCATTGAAGGTTATTACAGTAATTAAATTACCTTTTATGTTACTAGCGAGAAGATTGATGAATGATACGTATATCATCAAATATAAGGTATATATATATTTGAACATTCCTAATTCGGATAACTTAAGTTTAAAACATAGCCGTACATTAGACACACTAAATGAATTGAGATTCTTCATGAGTATGATTTGCGTTAGATTTGATATTTGTCTTCCTCTTTTAAAAGACTTACTTCTTCGTGATGTCGTCTTGGCCTTAAGTTAAGCGATTTTCACTGTGAGGAAGACTTTAGGGTTCGTTCCCCTAGTACAGACACGCCATAGTTAATAAAACTGGTAGTTTCTGCACCTGTTTAGCTCTCAACATAAAGGGAATGGGACGACTGGTTTGTAGTATAATGTGATCGGTTGGAGTGTGTTGACCGTTGAATTTGGTCGTGTGCTGTAGTGAAATAGCACTATAAAATGGGTAAAAGATTTTACTATTACAAGGAGACACGACGCGAACGTCAATCGGTCTCTTATTTCCTGTTTTTGAAGAGATTGCTACTACAGGTAGGTCAGAAGATTACACACAGTTGATAAACTCAAACATCTAGACAGGTAAGAGCAAGTCAGGTTTTTTTTGGAAAATGTTGTCTTGCCTAATTTGATGTTTCAGTAGGAGAATCCTAAAATTGTCATATAACAGTAAAATATCTAGTGATTCATCTAAATTAGCTGCCACGTAAGTTTTTACATGCGTTTACACATGACCAGTTATGTTTTCCGGTTTAACAATGTGATGGAACATGTTCCACATGAATAGTAGTTTAATCCACTTGTAGACCCAATACATCCTCAAACACAAAATATTGATCAACGTTACAATACGTATCCAATCAAGTCGTTATGTATGTTGTAATATGAATATCTCCCGGGGTTGTTTTGTATCTTACTGTATTAGTCACAATAATAATTAAGTACGTAAGTATAATTTCATCTACCACTTATACATCATGCGTTTGAAGTTGCATTCTGTCACAATCCTTTTGACGTTTTTCTCACAAACACATGACGTAGCAATCAAATCCTAATGACAAGAATAGACAACTCTGTGTAATAATAAAAAAAAACACGATTCATCCGTCTACCGTTTTTGTCTATCCAGAGACATATCAGTTCCTGCTTTCTGTAGACCTGAAGGTTTACTCCTTGCGAATGATTCGTAAGTGGAGTGATCCACAACATCTCCCTGTTCCATGGTTCGTTTCACCCAAGTCCGATCATCAAGCGATAAGCTAGTCTTGCTTGTCCAGCGGTAGGGGTTACTGCCATACATGGATGGTCTCTTATTTTCCTTAGAGTGGGTCGTGGGACCATACTTGTCCTTGGGTAAGTCTAATCCAGGTTCTGATGCAACTCGTTTAAAATTACTGTCCAAGTCAGTCTTTGATTTGAGACGGTCTTGACGAATCGCGGCAAGTTTGCGTTCTCGGGATTCGGAAGACTCAATGAACACTCTTCGTTCCGCTTTCTCCTTCTTTTCTTCTAGATTCTGTTTAACTACCATCGGAGTAAATGCCCGTGGCGTTTGTTGCTCCCTGAGTTTTCGTAACCTCTTCTCTCTTTTCCTAGCATTGTTCAGAACCGGTAAAGTTCTCTTGTCATCCAAACTAGATTGCAGACTGCTTTTACTCACAAATGATCCCGCAGTTCTCTTTGACGAGGTATCGGTCGTGGAAATAGATCCACTTTCTTCATCTCGGGACGTTTTGCTTTGCTGTATAGATAGTGTGTCCAGATACTCAAGTCTCTTTTTAATCAGCATTGCAGCCTTTTCCGTTTTATTCTCATGTGCGGGTGCTGTTGTCGGGGCAACGACGCGACCATGAATCCTCTCGCGTACATCTGGCGGAGATAGAGTCGACCACGACCGTTTCATTTTGGCATATGGCCGTTCGGAATGCCGACCGAAAAACCCGCCACCATAATGTACAACGTTCTTGGTCATTTTGAGGTATCCTAGTTTAGATAACGATGCACTAAGATCCGGGAGTTTGTCGATAGAGCGCACTATAGCTTTCTTGACGTCATCACTGTACATAGCGTTATTAGAGGAAGACGTTGAATGTTCCGCGCTTTTCATCTGGTTATATATGTTACTCCCTATCCGCAGGGCTGTAGAATACGTAACACTTGGGTCCTTAGCACGCACATCACTTACCTCACTCGAACCTAATAACACTCGCGATTCCAAACGTTGCTTTCGTTTAAGTTTCTTAAATTGTATTGTCTTCAACTTTCGCCCCTTTTCAGTTTCACTGTTTTTATCAATCATTTGAAAATGTCCTCCTTCGTCTGGAGATTTTCTGTCATCCTGGTCCTTTGGGATTTCTTTACTGCTATGTCCCACTTTGACCCTGACCAGGGCACCTCTGTTTTTATGTTGGAAATCCCATAGTGTCTCCCGCCTTTTTAATCCCTCATCCCGAGGATTGTCAATGACGTAACGCCGTAATTTACCCAGGTGTGTCTTTGAATGATCCAGGTTTCCAACGTTCCCGACATTGAAAGCCTTGTCTATTTTCGGCAAGAGTGGTCCATTTACAGTCGCCATTTTGCTCGTCTACTGCACCAAGCACATACTATTAGCCAAAGGTGTTGCAATCATCTCCCAAGGTCTTCCATTTAAAGGGAATCTGAAATTAAAAAGAATAGTCATTAAATGCTTGCAGCACGAAACTTAATAACAGTATTGATGGGGCAATTTGTCTTCATGACACACACAGGGTCATGGCGCAAATGTTAAGTAACAGTTTTACCTAGTTACTGGGTTATCGACTACATGAATCCATCTATTACTTGGCTTTGTCTCACCTACTTAAGTCAGTAACAGTTTTAGTTAGTTACTGGTTCATCGCCTACATGAATCCTTCTATTACTTGGCTTTGTCTCACCTACTTAAGTCAGTAACAGTTTTAGTTAGTTACTGGGTTATCGCCTACATGAATCCTTCTATTACTTGGCTTTGTCTCACCTACTAAAGTCAGTAACAGTTTTAGTTAGTTACTGGGTTATCGCCTACATGAATCCGTCTATTACTTGGCTTTGTCTCACCTACTAAAGTAAGTAACAATTTAGTTAGTTACTGGGTTATCGCCTACATGATTCTGTCTATTACTTGGTTTTGTCTCACCTACTAAAGTAAGTAACAATTTAGTTAGTTACTGGGTTATCGCCTACATGAATCCTTCTATTACTTGGCTTTGTCTCACCTACTTAAGTCAGTAACAGTTTAGTTCGTTACTGGTTCATCGCCCACATGAATCCATCTATGACTTGGCTTTGTCTCACCTAATAAAGTCAGTAAAAGTTTAGTTAGTTGCTGGTTTATCGCCCACATGAATCCTCTATTACTTGGTTTTGTCTCACCTACTAAAGTCAGTAACAGTTTAGTTAGTTACTGGTTATCGCCCACATGAATCCATCTATGACTTGGCTTTGTCTCACCTATAAAGTCAGTAAAAGTGTAGTTAGTTGCTGGTTTATCGCCCACATGAATCCGTCTATTACTTGGTTTTGTCTCACCTACTAAAGTCAGTAACAGTTTAGTTAGTTACTGGTTTATCGCCTACATGAATCCGTCTATTACTTGGTTTTGTCTTACCTACTAAAGTCAGTAAAAGTTTAGTTAGTTGCTGGTTTATCGCCACATGAATCCGTCATTACTTGGTTTTGTCTCACCTACTATTTAAAGTCAGAAAAAGTTTTACTTAGTTACGGTTTATCACCTACATGAATCCGTCTGTTACTTGGCTTTGTCTCACCTACTAAAGTCAGTAACAGTTTAGTTAGTTACTGGTTTATCGCCTACATGAATCCATCTATTACTTGAATTTGTCTCACCTACTAAATTCAGTAAAAGTTTAGTTAGTTGCTGGTTTATCGCCCACATGAATCCGTCTATTATTTGGCTTTGTCTCACCTACTAAAGTCAGTAACAGTTTAGTTAGTTACTGGTTTATCGCCCACATGAATCCGTCTATTACTTGGTTTTGTGTCACCTACTAAAGTCAGTAACAGTTTAGTTAGTTACTGGTTCATCGCCTACATGAATCCGTCTATTACTTGGTTTTGTCTCACCTACTAAAGTCAGTAACAGTTTTAGTTAGTTACTGGTTTATCGCCTACATGAATCCTTCTATTACTTGACTTTGTCTCACCTACTAAAGTCAGTAACAGTTTAGTTAGTTACTGGTTTATCGCCTACATGAATCCGTCTATTACTTGGCTTTGTCTCACCTACTAAAGTCAGTAACAGTTTAGTTAGTTACTGGTTTATCGCCTACATGAATCCTTCTATTACTTGGCTTTGTCTCACCTACTAAAGTCAGTAACAGTTTAGTTAGTTACTGGTTTATCGCCTACATGAATCCTTCTATTACTTGGCTTTGTCTCACCTACTAAAGTCAGTAACAGTTTAGTTAGTTACTGGTTTATCGCCTACATGAATCCGTCTATTACTTGGCTTTGTCTCACCTACTAAAGTCAGTAACAGTTTAGTTAGTTACTGGTTTATCGCCTACATGAATCCGTCTATTACTTGGTTTTGTCTCACCTACTAAAGTCAGTAACAGTTTAGTTAGTTACTGGTTTATCGCCTACATGAATCTGTCTATTACTTGGCTTTGTCTCACCTACTAAAGTCAGTAACAGTTTAGTTAGTTACTGGGTTATCGCCTACATGAATCCGTCTATTACTTGGCTTTGTCTCACCTACTAAAGTCAGTAACAGTTTTAGTTAGTTACTGGTTTATCGCCTACATGAATCCGTCTATTACTTGGTTTTGTCTCACCTACTAAAGTCAGTAACAGTTTAGTTAGTTACTGGTTTATCGCCTACATGAATCCGTCTATTACTTGGTTTTGTCTCACCTACTAAAGTCAGTAACAGTTTAGTTAGTTACTGGTTTATCGCCTACATGAATCCGTCTATTACTTGGCTTTGTCTCACCTACTAAAGTCAGTAACAGTTTAGTTAGTTACTGGTTTATCGCCTACATGAATCCTTCTATTACTTGGCTTTGTCTCACCTACTAAAGTCAGTAACAGTTTAGTTAGTTACTGGTTATCGCCTACATGAATCCGTCTATTACTTGGTTTTGTCTCACCTACTAAAGTCAGTAACAGTTAGTATTACGTTATTCATAACGTCTATACTTGGTTTTATGCGCCTATATCGATGAATCCGTCTATTACTTGGTTTTGTCTCACCTACTAAAGTCAGTAACAGTTTTAGTTAGTTACTGGGTTATCGCCTACATGAATCCTTCTATTACTTGGCTTTGTCTCACCTACTAAAGTCAGTAACAGTTTAGTTAGTTACTGGTTTATCGCCTACATGAATCCGTCTATTACTTGGTTTTGTCTCACCTACTAAAGTCAGTAACAGTTTAGTTAGTTACTGGTTTATCGCCTACATGAATCCGTCTATTACTTGGTTTTGTCTCACCTACTAAAGTCAGTAACAGTTTAGTTAGTTACTGGTTTATCGCCTACATGAATCCGTCTATTACTTGGTTTTGTCTCACCTACTAAAGTCAGTAACAGTTTTAGTTAGTTACTGGTTTATCGCCTACATGAATCCTTCTATTACTTGGCTTTGTCTCACCTACTAAAGTCAGTAACAGTTTAGTTAGTTACTGGTTTATCGCCTACATGAATCCGTCTATTACTTGGTTTTGTCTCACCTACTAAAGTCAGTAACAGTTTAGTTAGTTACTGGTTTATCGCCTACATGAATCCGTCTATTACTTGGCTTTGTCTCACCTACTAAAGTCAGTAACAGTTTAGTTAGTTACTGGTTTATCGCCTACATGAATCCGTCTATTACTTGGTTTTGTCTCACCTACTAAAGTCAGTAACAGTTTAGTTAGTTACTGGTTTATCGCCTACATGAATCCGTCTATTACTTGGTTTTGTCTCACCTACTAAAGTCAGTAACAGTTTAGTTAGTTACTGGTTTATCGCCTACATGAATCCGTCTATTACTTGGTTTTGTCTCACCTACTAAAGTCAGTAAAAGTTTAGTTAGTTTCTGGGTTATCGCCTACATGAATCCGTCTATTACTTGGTTTTGTCTCACCTACTAAAGTCAGTAACAGTTTAGTTAGTTTACTGGGTTTATCGCCTACATGAATCCGTCTATTACTTGGTTTTGTCTCACCTACTAAAGTCAGTAACAGTTTAGTTAGTTACTGGTTTATCGTCTACATGAATCCTTCTATTACTTGGTTTTGTCTCACCTACTAAAGTCAGTAACAGTTTTAGTTAGTTACTGGTTTATCGCCTACATGAATCCGTCTATTACTTGGTTTTGTCTCACCTACTAAAGTCAGTAAACAGTTTAGTTAGTTACTGGTTTATCGCCTACATGAATCCGTCTATTACTTGGTTTTGTCTCACCTACTAAAGTCAGTAACAGTTTAGTTAGTTACTGGTTTATCGCCTACATGAATCCGTCTATTACTTGGTTTTGTCTCACCTACTAAAGTCAGTAACAGTTTAGTTAGTTACTGGTTTATCGCCTACATGAATCCATCTATTACTTGGTTTTGTCTCACTACTAAAGTCAGTAAAAGTTTAGTTAGTTACTGGTTTATCGCCTACATGAATCCGTCTATTACTTGGCTTTGTCTCACCTACTAAAGTCAGTAACAGTTTAGTTAGTTACTGGTTCATCGCCTACATGAATCCGTCTATTACTTGGCTTTGTCTCACCTACTAAAGTCAGTAAAAGTTTAGTTAGTTACTGGTTATCGCCTACATGAATCCGTCTATTACTTGGTTTTGTCTCACCTACTAAAGTCAGTAACAGTTTAGTTAGTTACTGGTTTATCGCCCACATGAATCCGTCTATTACTTGGTTTTGTCTCACCTACTAAAGTCAGAACAGTTTAGTTAGTTACTGGTTCATCGCCCACATGAATCCGTCTATTACTTGGTTTGTCTCACCTACTAAAGTCAGTAACAGCTTAGTTAGTTACTGGTTCATCGCCTACATGAATCCGTCTATTACTTGGCTTTGTGTCACCTGCTAAAATCAGTAACAGTTTTAGTTAGTTACTGGTTCATCGCCTACATGAATTTGTCTATTACTTGGTTTTGTTCACCTACTAAAGTCAGTAATAGTTTAGTTAGTTTCTGGGTTATCGCCTACATGAATCCGTCTATTACTTGGTTTTGTCTCACCTACTAAAGTCAGTAACAGTTTAGTTAGTTACTGGGTTATCGCCTACATGAATCCGTCTATTACTTGGTTTTGTCTCACCTACTAAAGTCAGTAACAGTTTAGTTAGTTACTGGTTTATCGTCTACATGAATCCGTCTATTACTTGGTTTTGTCTCACCTACTAAAGTCAGTTAACAGTTTAGTTAGTTACTGGGTTATCGCCTACATGAATCCTTCTATTATTGTTTGTCTCCTACAAGTCAGTAAATTAGTTAGTTTGTATGTGAATCCGTCTATTACTTGGTTTGTCTCACCTACTAAAGTCAGTAACAGTTTAGTTAGTTACTGGTTCATCGCCTACATGAATCCGTCTATTACTTGGTTTTGTCTCACCTACTAAAGTCAGTAACAGTTTTAGTTAGTTACTGGGTTATCGCCCACATGAATCCGTCTATTACTTGGTTTTGTCTCACCTACTAAAGTCAGTAACAGTTTAGTTAGTTACTGGTTTATCGCCTACATGAATCCGTCTATTACTTGGCTTTGTGTCACCTGCTAAAGTCAGTAACAGTTTAGTTAGTTACTGGGTTATCGCCTACATGAATCCGTCTATTACTTGGTTTTGTCTCACCTACTAAAGTCAGTAACAGTTTAGTTAGTTACTGGTTTATCGCCTACATGAATCCGTCTATTACTTGGTTTTGTGTCACCTACTAAAGTCAGTAACAGTTTAGTTAGTTACTGGGTTATCGCCTACATGAATCCGTCTATTACTTGGTTTTGTCTCACCTACTAAAGTCAGTAACAGTTTAGTTAGTTACTGGGTTATCGCCTACATGAATCCGTCTATTACTTGGTTTTGTCTCACCTACTAAAGTCAGTAACAGTTTAGTTAGTTACTGGTTTATCGCCTACATGAATCCGTCTATTACTTGGTTTTGTCTCACCTACTAAAGTCAGTAACAGTTTAGTTAGTTACTGGTTTATCGCCTACATGAATCCGTCTATTACTTGGTTTTGTCTCACCTGCTAAAGTCAGTAACAGTTTAGTTAATTACTGCGTTATCGCCTACATGAATCCGTCTATTACTTGACTTTGAGTCAGTATTTTGTCGGCGTGACAAGCCATGGTTCAAATAGTCGCACTAATAACTAATGATATAACATATCGAGTGACGATTGAGGATTGAATTGTATCCGGACTATTAACCACGATCCACTCAATCGCTTATCCACATAATCACAGCACCATGTAAAGTTTATGATTATGGAAAATTTGCCAAGCTCCAGCTAATACTTAACAAGTTGTAGACATTCATGTTATTTGTCAGTTAATGAGAACGGACGGTATGAATAAAACTGACCTTCAATGCTGATTACCACTGGTATCGACCAATCTAGTATCAGTATTGATGATTAATCGGAAACGATTCCATCAATGAATAACAATCACAATGCCCCAGGGACGCTAGAATGGAATTATCAATTTACATTTGAGACGTAATATTAGCATTACTTTTTCCACACAATACATAAATGATGCAGTGTGAAGTGTTATTATGGAACACTGGTTTTGAGATTGAATCAAATTTTGTTGATCATGTAATAACATAATGACATGAACAGTGTTGAGTTTAGCATAAAGAGAAAATATCACATTTTAATGACATAATATGCAGAATAAAAGCGATGGTAGTGTCGGAAAAAATAGGAGGGTTATTATATATATCGAGTATTATTAGTAATATAAAGTATTCGTCAAGTTTATAAATCAGATAAAACAATACCGGTTACCGGTATAACAACAAAATAACAGAATATACAAAGGGATAAAAATTGTACCGAGACTACTTAATTTTTTTTTAATTGGCCATCCACCAATCACTTGATTCATTCTTCAACGTTAAGATCACCTCCTGAAATGAATTACTGCCCTTGAAAGTATGATTGATTTATAAAATGATAAGTGGGTAAATGCGGTTTTATCACTACATTAAGTTCATTTCTATATCCCAATTCAATCCGTAAAAATACTGGAAAGAATAGGTAAGTAACAAATGTATAATGATAACATCCATATAATTCTGGCCCCAAGATGGTGAAACAGTTCTAAGTTTAAACTTAGCCAATCGCAGATGACGTTACAAAACGTTACGTCAATTTTGATTGACTAAGTCTGAGACAGTTTCATGATCAATATCTCCAGGCCAAACATTTAGGGAAAAGGTGGAAATACATTACTCTTTTAGAAAATTCTCAGGAAAACAAAGCCTCATCAAAATAAAAAAATGAAAACAACTCTGGATCCACCACTCAACATTCTAACACTAGAGAAAATATGTTCGCTCTATGGTGTGCTTTGTATTGCTCTCACAATGTTTTGTCGAAAGTCAAATCTTTTGATCTGTGTTTTTAAGATGGATACGTACCTAATGTGCTGAAGTATAAGTACTCGGAATATTTTGTCTGTATAATAAATCCAGGTCAATATCGAAGTGCTCTTACTCAAGTGCCATTAAAACATAGTACACCAATCTACATTCGGAACATTTTGTTGAGTGATTTATATCGTATGGCTTTATTACTATACAAACGTCGGCATATTCATATTCTAAATACCGAAATAAACATGTTGACATTCGCAAGATAAATTTTAAATCCATAATAAAACTATAACAAAAAAGACATTTTAAAATACACCGGCAAGCACTTTATTCCTCTATTCTCCAAAAGAATCAATCTATTCAAGAAAAGCTCAGCTAAACAAGCATCACAAAGATGTAATACTTTGGTATGAGGTCTAATATCGATCAGACTTCGTGTGAATATTTGACACCTTCACTGAAATGTAAACACACTCAACACTCCAATGTCCAATACACTTCAAACAAGTGTCACTTCCTCAGCGTGATACAAGTGTCAATACAGTCACACAGGACCTCGGTACGATTTCCTCATGCAAGTGCCAATACAGTAACACAGGACCTCGATACGATTTCCTCATACAAGTGCCAACAGGACCTCTGTAATTCTGTAATGCTTCCCTATGGAGAATTTAAAGTTTCCTTAAATTTAAGGAATGTTTATAAAACTGGGCCCTGGACCGATAGATGAAAACTCATGCCAAGCTCCTTGACATTTGTAACACTCAACCTTTACCTAGTAGGAACTCCTTGAAAATGAAACGTTTTTTTGAAGATACAAGCGTTGCAATATCACGATTTGTAAAGAGAAAAAATGATTTTCAATCTATAACCGAAATCTCAATGCCATTATTTAACACATTGAATGGATTTTAGTGATAAAAGATGATTGGCTAGTAGTGGTAATTACAGTTTTAATTAAAACATCTTTTATGGTTATATCTCTTTGTAAAAAGGTCATCTTTACACATATATTGCCTTTTTGTAATCAAAGTTTTTGATTATTATTATGACTTTCAATTCTTGGCTTGGTTTTTGTTTCTGCATAAGGCCAAAATGAAATTATCGTAAATTCTACATTGATTTTATGAATGAATTTTATTTGCATCGGTGATTAACCTACTAGGTTAATATCAAAAATATTAAATATTAATCAAATGCCTAGGTTTAATTAGAATTATTTATTGGAGAAAGAAGTTCACTTTCTAAATGGATTATCAGGTCTGCCGTGAAAAACATAAAGTGTTTAGCAATGCACGATATCTTAAACATTTTATGTACGTACCTATGATTTTAATTGAAAAACGACTATATTAGCTAATCTGTTTTTTAAACGCGTACATTAGGTACACAGCTAGGGGTTACTGTACAAGGTTTATAACGAAATGCAAACGCCCTTCAATAAATATTAAATTCCATACCTTGTCAAATCATTGAACGTCTTCAATAAATTCGATATGGCCACGATAAGAAATGAGAATAAATGAATAAATTTGAATTATTTATCTTCCCCAATTAAGGTGACCATGATTCAGTATTTTAAGACCACCAATTTACATAACTGCTGAAGTTAGATACATTGAAAACCAATATCCAATGACGTAGACAATGTTTCCGATGTCTGTCTGGAGTATGGAAATTTGACGGAAAGACAAAAGGATCGACGGAATTCAGGAAAACCACAAAGTAGAGTTGATTAGAAAATGATTTATACACATGTTCCATGTAACATCTACATACATTTTGTACACACTAATAAGTGACCCCATAGGTTTTACTTTTGATGCAGTAAACAGATCTTTTGCTTCATGAACTTTGAATACATAGTTTACATTAAAAACGTGATCCGAGATTACGTTAGTTGATCAGTGAGGGACCATCAACTCACGTATACCAATAAATGAATAGAGTTACATGTTATGGAGATATAATACAAGCACATACGAATACACTTCTGTTTTGTGTTATATCTCTATAACATAAAACATTTATTCAAACTAATTCTGATAATTCAATTTATTATAGATATTCTCCTTACGTTCATTGAGACGTAAATTGACCAGGAAATTATAACAATAAGCTTTATTTATTGTACTTAAAATTCAATAATCTGTACATGTATATATTTCAAGAAATATAGCAACGATATAAACTAGTTATTGATATATATAAACCTATTATTTTCGCGAGATTTTTGCCTGATTTTTCGAGATGTAAATAATTTATGTATTCGCGAACATATCGGAATATTAACGAAGACGTGATATATTGTATAGTTGATAAAAATGTGGTTTACCGTATCTGACGAGATAATAAAGTACTGTCGGTCACAGAGAAAAATAAATCAAAATATGGTGGATCACCAACTAGCCCATTACAGAGCGAATGACAAGGTCATTATCTTAGTAGTTCAGTAAGAGCATTAAGTGGGAATGACAATAGAAGTATATCAATGCAGTCAGTTAATAGGACTATTAAGATAAAATCATAGAGTTTTCCATCTTATTAATAGTGATTAATAGTAATCGTTTGATATCGGTCTAATAAATAAAGGGTTATAAGAATATAGGGCTACAGGAAATGATATTCAAGTATTTGTTATTTTGGTGGGAAACTAACGTGTAAAAATTCATTGTGTCAATAACAATATACATGTACATACATTATGTGATCAATGTTATTTCATGTGATGTTCAATCTGATAAGGATTAAATATAACAGAGAGAGAGTGTGCGTGTGTGTGAGTGTGTGTGTGTGTGTGTGAGGATGTGTGTGTGTGTGTGTATGTGTGTGTGTGAGAGAGAGAGAGAGAGAGGTGTGTGTGTGTGTGTGTGTGTGTGTGTGTGTGTGTGTGTGTGTGTGTGTGTGTGTGTGTGTGTGTGTGTGTGTGTGTGTGTGTGTGTGTGTGTGTGTGGTGTGTGGGTGTGGGTGTGGGTGTGTGTGTGTAACGCCTAATGCATGAGATCTAATTTATTAAATTCTCACCCCTGTTTGTCAGTGTAATAAATACATCGTTGTAATGTTAATATAGTGACCAATATACATGTACCTCTGTTGACATTGTTATCAAACTGAGCTACATGTACCTTGTTTATAAAACTGTGACAATGTAATATTACCTAACTCGTAATCCATTGATAATACTTTCACTTAAAACAGACGTGGTATTAATATGTTTGAATATGTAGGTTCGCGTTTCATACAGCTGTCGAACAACGTAATACTTTCACATTCCTATTCAACCAATTCCATTGTAAACTCACAAAAAAATTCTTACCCGAATATAAAATAGCGTTACTTCCCACCTCTCTAGCTCAAATACCACTTTATTAAGAATTGGGAGATAATTAGACAATATCATTATTAAAACAATTTTCATATTAGTGTAAATATAAATTTTTAATAATGTGACAATGGCACAATGTGACTTGACAAACGTTTTAACCTAATTTGCCGGAACTAAGTATAACCCTAAGAATTGGCAGGTAGTGCAGTATATATACCCATTAATTAAATGATATCTTAATATGCCATCAAGCTAAATAATTGAATTCATGGACAATATGGAAATGGGAATCGAATTCGGGATATAATTATATTGATTGTGTTGTAATGCTTGCATAACTACAGTGTATAATTGTATCATATTCTATGCACGAAACGTAACTACAAAACTAGGACAAGATATATTTTATGGAATTACTTCTAGAACTTACAGAATGATATGAAGAACATATCTAATAAATATTTAAGAAAAATGAAAAAAGACAAGTGCCAAAATAACAATGTCAATAACATTTAAGATAAATTGCAGTAAATATTTAGGATAAATATCAGATAAATATCAATAAACATTTAAGATAAAAGTAAAAAAACAATTTAAGAATGTCAATAAGATATTATATTAGTTGTTTTTACTGCTGATATTGAGCAGATAATATGTCCGTGCTTCACTTACCGCAGTCGTGTCCTGTCTGTCTCCATACGGAGCCATAGTAACATTTGTACTGTAGTACTATCATGGGAATAGACCTACCCTATGCATTACCCTAGTAGACAGAACCGTCCTCCCGACCTTTGACCCGACCCAGTCCAGCCTATCGGGGTCATAAGGCAGTGTTCGGGTAAAACAATGTACTCCTAAGTTAAACAGAGTACAAAACAGTAAAATGATAATCAATTACCTGGACAGGTAATAATAACTGGACACAGGTAATCACAGGTGAGTTCCTCGAGTGCAAATATATCCTGTCTGAAGATCAGGGTATTGGTCTATGTCGTATACACAATATACATGTGAAACCCGTGAGTCCGTTTGGCTATCAGACCACTGTATTTAGGGTAGTCCTCTATCAATGGGCAGGTGTATGTACTGTGTCATATTAGCCAAACATATGGTTGAATCGTCATGAGCTAATGACGAACCATATTTCGTCCTTTGATCAAAATTCATAAAGAATCATATACTGTGGTATTAAAATCTTTGGCAAGAGAATATGATTGAGATTTTTGATCCGTGTTGACTAATGAGTGTCAACATGGCCACATCTTTACCAGATCATCACACAAGTATAATGTACTGTACAGAAAACTAAACGACCATCTGTCAGCAGATCACTCATACACTGTAATGCACATATGGTCCGTGCAAGACCTGCCAATTCTGTGTATCGGAATACTGCAATCCAGCCAAAATTTACAGAAGAACCAATATAGCATACCATAAAGGGTTAACCATTATGGACGAATGGGGTGAGTGTATCGACTACTACTAAGTCAGTGTTGTAGATACCACCGATACCCCGAAACTGTAAAAATGGTACTATCAATGGATAGACCCAGGTGTTATGTTGAGATCGTCAGATTCCCCAAATGGTCAGAAGGAATCACTGGATTACTTACTTATACCAAAATCGTCATGTATCCAAATTGGTCAGAGGAAATCACTGCATTACTTTCCTACACCAAAATCCAATTATCGACACAAAGACTCCCCTATTCACCTAAACGTCAGGTTAACATGGCCAGAAGGAATATAAAATGCCATCCAAACGTAGAGAATCAGATTTCGAACGTGGCAGGAGGAAGTTGAAGTTGATTTTTAAGTACCACATAACTAAAGAGACAATCCATTGTATCAATGGATATAGATGGCAATAATAGAAAGTACCATCGGACGGCATACAGTATTAAGAAGTAACTATTGATATGTCATAATGCTCAAGCACAAGAAATGGATGTCCAGGATGCACACATGCATACATGTATATCATTTTATCGATCATCAGATTTCCAACATCGTTAATGAGGGAACAGTTGAAACAAAAGTTATGCAGTAGACTAACTGACCTGAGAAACATAGTACATCATTATCATTTACACCAAGGAAGAGATCAGAAATCATTTTTGATAAAATTCCTTTTTGATAGTACAGATATTTCATTAAAAAATTCAAAATGTCATGGTGTACATTGCAACTTAGTTAAGCGCTATCTGTAAAGCAAATATAATTCCGTTTGTCCCAGTTTGGATATCTCAACTGGAGTTGAAACTTATGTGAACCAAAGGACAAAATCTACATAGACGAATACGGGCATTGTCTGAATTTTAGGTATATATACAATACATATTATTCAATGTTTTTAATTGAATTGAAAAAAAAAATCATACGTTAATTGTTTCACGCGCCGGGCACGTGGGTGAACTTTGCTGATGTCAACTTTATTGATAGTCCTATCATATTACTCTAACTCGTGCCATTGTCTCATCAAGAAGGTGGCGACAGCCTACATTATATAGAACTGGCCATCCGTAATATACAGGTACAGAAGACTATATCGAGCCAATAAACGTTCAGGGGCACACGTGGGTTAAAGTTTTTCGGGGATCAGAGCATTTTTCTTTTATGCATAGGCTACAAGGACATTATATCAAGTAGCTTCTCTAAATTACATATATTTTTTAATCTTAAAGTAAACAATCAAGCTATTGTTATCAGAATGTTTAGTTATGCAACCATATATATCCTTTTGATGTTGTATGCACCATATATAACCCAATACACCGATTCTATAAATCAAAGTTAATGCGCTTGTCTTTCGGTAATCCTAAACACCATCACTAAGAACAGAGAGAGAACATACGAAAAAAGAAAACAGCAAATATACATTAGTGGGGGATAAAAAAGCAAATGATATTTATAAACGCCAGTAACTGTGCTTGGCACTAATGCATTATCGTCACTTTTAAGATACGATTTGCAAAAAAAAAAAAATAAAAAAAAAATAAAAAACTTTTCTGACAGGATTGTTTATAAACTAGAAATACAATGCACATTGTACCCAGAAAGTAATTCCAAGAAGAAGATTTGAAAGACCACCGTCTAATCCATTAATGCTTTGTTTTTGAGTTTCGAAATCTTCACTGACTCAATAACCCATGCATTTGATAAGAAAGAGATACATTTTACATGTAAGCAAAATAGAATATAAATATAATAAAATTTAAAATAAATCACCAGCGGAATAATTGTTTATGTGAATGGAATACATGTAGTTATAATGTGTAAATCGTTAAAATCATATTACCACTAAAAGATGTAGATGTACAGTATATTTATTAAATCAGACACATAGCTTTGACCTCCTTCATAAGACAATAGTTACTAGTGTATCAAACCTCTATTGTACTTTTAATCGTAAACAATCATATAAATGACATGCACATTTCGGTATTGTTTGAGCCGATCTATACAAACCTACCAGACATTGCTATGTAGATTGTGTGGATCAAACGATTTCTATAAAACCCATTACAATGGACATTTAAATGTATTAAGGATCATAAATAATAAACTTAATTGTTTAATAAACACCAAATCTGAGTGTAACTGTTCCGTCTTACGCCGTCCGGGATTGTTTTATCATACAAACATTGTTAAAAAGGTATAATAATAATATCATATTTGATTTAGCGTATCATACTCCATGCCCCTAGTACATATATAGATATTACGATATTAAATGTATATCCAGTAAACAAACTACATAATAAACGTTCTCTGTCTAACCACAAACTAAACAAACTACAAACATTCATACATTTGAGTGAACCTTCAGTCAAAATAATGATTTATATGATAGCATTAAACAAAATACATTCTGAACGATACTAAAACTGAGTGATTCAAACCCTGTCTCGTTAAATCACTCGTGTTGAGTGAAAAATTACAAAATAAAAATAAATTAAGAAATAAATATTTTCTTTCGAAGGTTTTGGAAAGGATCCTGTGTATCGGTTAACGAGTTTGGGCGGCCATTGTTATTTTTAACTCTTTCCGGTTGACGTGAAATTCAAGTAGTGAGCAAAAAGCTTGAAAAAATATCGTGTTTAGTGTTAAACGTCTCTACATCTATTTTGGGATTTGAACCTTACTAAGCCCAATAGGACCCAGTCACCCAGAGGAGTATGAAAATGAAGAAATAAAAAATGACAATAACAATAAATAACATATATGAAAGGATGACGACCAGAGACCGAATAATAGTACACTTGTAGACAATTACATGCTTTCATTTTAATGTGGTAGCTTATTTACGAAGTGTAGTATAGCCGGTTATTTATGTGTGTAAAAAATCGTGATTGAAACTGAAATCAAAATCATCAAATTTTAACAGTTTTAAAAGTTTTGCGATCTAGCTTTCAGGACATCTATATTTTCTCAATATTTCGCGGTTCAATTTTCGCGATCATTGCAATATCCCGTGAAATCTCGAAAATAGCATCCCCGCGGAAATATTCGGCTATACGGTATTTGCAAAACTGCCTTATGAAAACGAAACGTTATCAGTACCGAGTAGTACTAATAAAACAGAACTGTTCATTGCTTACAATACTATTGACCCAGAGATGGGATATTTGCATGATTGACATGTTTTCTAAAACCTTCAAAGTTTGAAATCAATTGCACAAATCAAAAAAGGTGTCAGCAACATCTGGATATAGAAGTTAAATAAAATATCTAACTTTGACTGTTTGACAACAAATATCACACCAGGAATGCGATATACAATACATTTACTATGTTAAAAGTTGATTTATAAGTTAAATAAAACCCCGGATTTAACTGTATTTGATAACAAATATCACACCATATGTAGATATTCAATGTACAATGTATTACGTTAAGTAAATCGCTGAGATATATAGATGAACAGTAGAACTTATTTAAGGACATAGGCCCAGTGGATTTAATATTTATTTATAAATAAGCTCTTTCATCTCCTTTATAGAAACATGTAAGGCATCGAACGTACCTTATTAACTCATTTATCCCTGGATACACATTTGGACTCTTCTAGTTCAAAGGCCGGGAAAGTTCATTATAGATAACAGGTGTGAACGTCTACATCATAACCCACATCAAACAAACCGCTACTCTGGTCCAATAACGCAATAAAAGAAGTATTAATTTCATTCACAGTTACATAATGTAAAATTATGATGCGAAAAAAATGTTTTGATATACTTCATTCGTTTAAAATTGTGATAGTTTATGTCGTAAAACCCTCGTAAAATACTTATAACGGAGCACAAGTGTCCTACTTTCGTACGGGACGAAAGGGAGAACGCATCATCGGAGAACCACGGTTAACCAGTGTGCTAAATCTAGCGTGAAAGAGTTGTATATTTTCAATATTCATCGATTTTAATGTTCAATCAAACCTCATTAAGTCGACGTCACATGAGCATGGTAAAATCTCGAAATACGTCCCAGGTTTAGATAGTTATATGAAAAGACTACATGCAAAATTTCGGTCGTTTTTTTAAAATGTTTTTATAATTATAGTTTTTGAGTTAGGAATGTTAAACTTTAATTTACGTTTACACTTAGGCCTAGACTAACTCAAACATACCTAAAACTTGCAATAACCATAATAAATGTATTCTCATGACAATTGATATACTAAAACTAAATACTAAAAGTTCCAGATCGAGATAATTACTATCATCGTTCATTTCAAGAATAAGCGCATTGTGTATTTGGAAGTAGTTATCTACATTTTAATACTATTAAATGGTATCAGATGGTTTTATATAAAACTGTAATTTGTATAACTGGTGATATCAATCAACATGCGTGCGAACACGTATCCTTACAGCTTCAAACGTCTATCTTGATGTACAGTTTAATATTAAAAATCTTAAGGTGCATCTAATGTCTATATGGTAAAATGGAACTCGATCTCCTGGTATCTACATTTTGAGGAGCACACGGGATAGCTACCTGCCTTGGACTTACTGTTAACTATCAACAAGACCAGAGAACACCCTTTGTTCCTCTTCCATGTGCACGGACGGATAACGTACTTGTCAGCTTAAGATCATGAAATTATGAATGCTAACGTATTTCCGTCAGTAAAGAAATAAGGAAAACTAAATAGATATCAACTGATAGCGTTATGTTGTATTAATACAATACTTATTAGTTGATTAAGTTTACACTTTGATGCATGTACCGAATACCTAGGTTGTTTCTGTACACTATTCTTCAGGCTAACACACCTTTGACTGCACTTACAAATGTCTTTTTGCAAATTAATATCATAAGCTAAACTTATTAATTAAATGATGATAAAATACATCTAAATTTAATTATGCGTACTCGCCGTAAATCTGTGTACGTAATTCATGAATATAGCTGTTATGGGTATGTTACCTAAGTAAATCAATCATTTATGCTTTATGTCAAACACACCCACCCGGTCACATTATACTGACAACACGATACAAAGACAAATGTCTTTACGTCTTTACATAAGGAAGTATATAATTTGTATCTATCAAAATAATGAAAGTTGTGAAATAAATTGATATTTGTGTAATAACGTCTATTTAATGAGTCGTGTTTTATAAATATGACTATTATCAAATAATTACAAGACCAACTTACAAGTGTCCTTCTGCAGGTCCATTATGATGAATCAACGAAAACTAAAACAAGTTAATCCGATTTTGGGTCCGTTCTCTCCTAAATAATACAGATACACTTCTTTACCACTGACAATAACTCAGGATTTCCAGTCAATAATCAATACACTATTTGAATGTAAAAGTACAGTTTCTTTTTAAACTTTCTATTTTAAAACGGCTTTACTTAGATGTCCGCAAGATAAACTTTGACATTTAAATGAGTAAATTAGTAAAACTGAATACCTATGTGTGTACCGTCACAAACATTACTGATACCCGGTAGCGTACCGCTCTTTCCATTGTTAAGAAAGGTTGGTTTTCTCAATAAAACTTCTTTGTATACCAACACGAGGCATATTACGAGGGGTCGTAACTAGCTTCGGGCACCTACTAAGCATATTATACAATGGCGAGCTTTAAGTCTCTTTGATAGGTAGGAGACGGAAAAGCGGATAATTATGTGTCGTTGCACAGTAAGGGGTATCTGTCAATTTCAGCAATAAATATTCGACCTTAATGACCTTGAGTAACAGTTTACAAAGAAACAGCTACATACCAGTAATATAGGAAAGATACTGACTCCAATATTATTCTATAACACATTTAATTTTAAAATTCAAGACCTTTTAAAATGAGGCCTTCATGAAAATTCTACAATCCATTTCGTTTTAACTTAACATTCGTTTAACACCCGTGGTTTTTCAGTGCATGTTAGGTTTCTGTAGTTAAGACCGAAGTACCTGAAGTTTGTTTTTATTGATTTAACGTCCTATTAACAGCCAATGTCATGTAAGGACGTGCTAGGTTTGTTGGTGGAGAAAAACCACCGACCAACGGTCAGTACTGGCAACTGCCATACATGGGATTCATGGGTCATTAAATAGTGTCATGTTTAATTGATGGAGGAAAGCCGGAGTACCAGAAAACCACCGACATACGGTCAAAAATAAAATGGCGAAATTATCTCCCCGCGACATTCAACACCTAGACTCTATACATTAGTCCGTCTTATTATTGATCACGGAATCCTACAACTGCAATCTATAAAAAATACATATCAAAACTATCCTTTAAGGCACGAATGACATTAATAAGAAAACGAAAGGTTACATGTCATATGCTGGAACACTGGCAGGCTGGCTATTTAATCTCAAATAAAGTTGATTAAATGAGTAATGCAATCTTAATGCACCTTTCGTACGAGTAAATGTTCTAGATTTATGATGTACATGTATGTGATCAGAAGGGAAAGTTCTTAATGTCGTGTTCGGTACATGTTTTGACTGGGTCATCTGCAAATTGCATTAAATATGACATGGTCATACTAGACTATTGCTCATGGCATATGTGAACTTATCAGATGTCGTAGAGAATCCAAATTTCTTCAAAAGTGTCTAGAAGTTTAGAAAATTAAGGAACACGTTCATTATGCATATATCATTAAGTAAATGTTAAAAACATATAGCAGGGGTTTGAGCAAATCATGAGTGAGAAATATGTAACATATGTACATAACCCCACAACAAAGAGAATATAATATTTATTTAAAAGATTATTCCCGAAAAGAATCGGGTTTTGTTGAGGATACGTTTGTGTATCATTAGACACCGACATTTACACTGTAAAGTAACTAATGAATAAAAATTACGTATGTGAGATCTCAGAGAGTCTCCTCTAATCTCAGAGAATCGACCTTTTCAATATTCAAATATTCAAAATAAGGAAAGAAAGAAAGACGCTCAAGAATTCCAATGCATTCGTGCATGATTTAAGGACATTTTATTAATACATATGGAGTTTAAGCATTCTTAACACGGTTGATTGACGAATTAATTGATAATAAATTAATCCCATGTCTGTAACAATTTTTTGTGAAAAAATGAAATATAGTGCTGAGTTCATAATAAACTGATATAAAATGTCTTCGCTCTCTAGATCTTTTATCAAAAAAACTCTGCAATATGATGACTCGATAAGGCTCGATAGGAGAAAGACAGTGCATAGGTGTATCTTATGAGTTATGTTTTTAACTTATTAATCAGCAATGAAAGTCTCTAATAATCATACTTACACTCTATATTGAAACCAGACCGCTTTAATGGTTCTTATTTTCAAAACATTAAAAATATCCTAACAATATTGATATAACATTCATAAAAATAAAATTTATATACTATTTTACATCAACAAATATCCTTACTTACCACAAGGGACCGTTTGCAGTGGGGACTGTCGTTATGTAGAATAACTTACAAATAATTAAATCGACATTTTATAGCTTAAACCAAGTATGGAGTCACACCTGCATACCTATCGATATACAAAGTTTTTAATTAAAGCTAACCAATTTGTATACAAAATAGATCACGCGAATAGAATGGTAATATGATAGAAAAGGACATTTACCAAACAAACACGCATAGCAATATACATATATATATGAATAAACAAACAAAGTAAAATTCAGCCGGGCTAATGACTATTGTGTTTTCATGCTCCCTTTAATAAAATCTCAATTTAGAAGTAATTCTATTGAAAGAAAAAAGTTTTATTCAGACTGATGTGATAAGGTCATTTTGTAATTTGTTACCCCCAAAATGTGTATGTTTGAAACGGAAACTAAATAGCATGCACAAACTGTAGAAACATTGATACAAAAATTGTTATTGATTGGATGTGGATGATTGGGTCAGGAATTACAAACCAAAAATTAACATCACAAGTTAAGCATAGACCTGCATCACAAATAAAAAGAATTAAAATAATAATAATAAAAGGACCTAATAATAGAGACAATAATTCGCTGTATCTGAAACCATGGTGATAGTAAAGCATTGTCACAATAGTGGTAATATTCTAAATATGATATTTGAACTATATAACAATAGTTACCTTTAAGGAGGTATTCCCTGTCTCGTGTGCGGTCTTCATCAGACAAGAAATCTAAAACGAGTTTGTTTACATTAGGTTGGTGTTTAAATATAAATATATTCATCTGTATTGTCATTGTCCGTTCTCTATAGACTCTGTTTAACGTGGCTGGTATCTTTTTACGTTCACAATGAATATATTCATGTCCATATGCATACCTACGTATCTTTAATCACGGAATACATATTGATACAAAATCTCAAACCTAAAGAAAAAATGTTCATTATCGAGTGGTGTATCTGGAATTTAACGGCAAACAAACAATCAAAACAAATAAACACCATTGCAATGTGACACCTGATTGCCTATCGGTCTACTACACAGTTCGGTCTAATTTACTATTGGGGGATTACGGTAATCCTACCTGGGGATTGACACGAGGTGACGTAAAGAGGAGTTAATTAGTGGGTCTCACGCATTAATTCACGACGAGATTAGCAACTGTATAAAAGGATTATAAAAGGCTATACAAACAATTTTGTAATAATAGGATCTATAACTTCGTGAAAATAAGTGCATCACTTATGTCATTAAACCTGGCAACATTGAGAAAGCATAGCAAGGTTTTTTTTGTATTTGTAATACGTCCGATTATCAGTCAGGGTCACTTAAGGACGTGCCAGATCTAGTTGTTGGAGGAAAGTCGGAGTACCAGGAGAAACCCCATCGATCTACGGTTAGTACCTGGCACCTGCCCACGCGGAATTCCAGTTTAAAATCAGATGTGGAGGGTTTGTGGTAATATATTTTAATATATTAACTCGGTCATAGCAGCTCCAAGATAAGACGGTATAGTTTTGGCGTACAATACACATAGGTACAACCCGGTCACCAAAGTACTTTAAAAAGAGCTACAAATGCAGAGTATTACTGCTTTAATCAAGCTAGAAAAGGCAACGTTATATAGGTGTAGAAGAACAGGGAAAATACACATTTCTGTCGAGTGCCCCGACCAGGAATCGAACCCGGGTCTCCGGCGTGGAAATCTACGGCTCTACCGACTGAGCCAAAGAAGCATGCTCCGTCAGCTGAGTGACAGAGACCGTATTTAACACTATGTACAAGTCACACCGACCCGCTACTTTTACATAGGCATAGAACCAACTAACTGCTCAAAAGACGGAACAAAACTGAACTGTTATTCGTCATTGTAATGAAAGATATACCGTATAACCGTTTATTTTGGCAGAGATGATATTTTTGCGATTTTGCGGGAGATCGATATGATTTACTTTGAACGATAACTGCTACAATACCAGCTAATATTCTTACAAGAGTTTGATAACTGCTACAATACCAGCTAATATTCTTACAAGAGTTTAATAACTGCTACAATACCAGCTAATATTCTTACAAGAGTTTGATAACTGCTACAATACCAGCTAATATTCTTACAAGAGTTTGATAACTGCTACAATACCAGCTAATATTCTTACAAGAGTTTGATAACTGCTACAATACCAGCTAATATTCTTACAAGAGTTTAATAACTGCTACAATACCAGCTAATATTCTTACAAGAGTTTGATAACTGCTACAATACCAGCTAATATTCTTACAAGAGTTTGATAACTGCTACAATACCAGCTAATATTCTTACAAGAGTGTGATAACTGCTACAATACCAGCTAATATTCTTACCAGAGTTTGATAACTGCTGCAATACCAGCTAATATTCTTACCAGAGTTTGGTAACTGCTACAATACCAGCTAATAGTCTTACAAGAGTTTGATAATTTATAGGTGGATAAGCAATCAATCCTGACGATAATATCAGCTCAACAGTAAGTTAAATAACCTTAGGATATTTCCTAATCCGGTAATAGTAGGTTGCTGTAATGTTTGTGAACCTACTAACACTTTTATTGATATTCAGCTTTATTTTTCTACCGATAAATACTTCAGTGTCTAGAGATTCCGCAGAATGTGTCTCTCTAATGCTCTCAAAGAGCATTGCAAAACATGAAAATCTGATGACAGATAAAATATATTTAAATCAAAATCCAAATATGACTGGAAAATCAAAACAGTCTAGGGTTTAGATATATATCGCTAGACAACTTATTGATTTTCAATTGTTAATGAATTAAATAAAATTTAGTGAGGACTCGAATACCAGGACCATACCAGTCTTTAATTGTAAAATACCGTTTATTTATACCAAAATTCTATCTATCACTGACTACCAAACAAAAACCAGCGAGAGCAACAACTCTGTTACATAAAGGATCTGATAACATCCCATACGGGTTCCCATCATGGTGACCTTTATACTATAGAGGATCTGACAACATCCCATACGGGGTCATGTTCTGGTGACCTTTATACTATAGAGGATCTGACAACATCCCATACGGGGTCATGTCCTGGTGACCTTTATACAATAGAGGATCTGACAACATTCTATACGGAGTCACATCCTGATGACCTCTTTACTATAGAGGATCTGACAACATCCCATACGGGGTCACATCCTGGTGACCTTTATACTATAGAGGATCTGACAACATCCCATACGGGGTCACATCCTGGTGACCTTTATACCATAGAGGATCTGACAACGTCCCATACGGGGTCACATCCTGGTGACCTTTATACCATAGAGGATCTGACAACATCCCATACGGGGTCACATCTTGGTGACCTTTTTACTATAGAGGATCTGATAACATCCCATACGGGGTCACATCCTGGTGACCTTTATACTACCTGTACATTTGTACTTCAGTTCAAATGCATTTTTTTCCACTTAGCTATATCAACTGAAAACGAAATTTTCCCAGCCCACATGTATATTTAGAAATACTCATTGACTACATACACGAAAATGAATCTGACAGCTCTTTGCAAATTATATCGTCCCCAATTATTAACTTTCACACTTCTGAGATTCTGGCAGTAGCAATTTAATTGGCCAATTCGAAAAGTCACCAGAACGTGGCCGCTAATGAAATGTCAGACATTTTATGAAGCAAAGGTATTTAAATAAAATTGCGATTCTCAAAATAACTTTCTAGTATATTTTAAATGTTTAGAACTTGTCAAAACGAAGTTATGAAGTAATGTCACTTTGAATTGAATCATATCCAATGATAGCAACAAACTAAACTTAAAGTATCTATATTTAATGTTTTATCAGTGCAATTCTACTGTTGTCAAAATTGTTGACACTCTCCATCGGCATTAGGTCACCGGTTTGACCTGTTCCTAGTTATATTTATCGTTCCTAGATATTTTCATCCTTCCTACAAATTACGTAACTGGGTTGACCTATTCCGTCTTTGCATATTACAGAGTTGCCTCCCTTGCGGTTAAGTAACAATTGGGACTTCATTATTTCGTGATCACAATTCACGTCGTTTTCTCCAAAACAAAATCACGTTGCAATCAATACTTGCCCGCAAGGACAGATAACTCTGTAATATGCAAATACAGAATATCTAGTTTCAACATTCTATACAATAGTTAATTGATTTGATCATGTTCTGGTTCAGTTTGAATAATTACTCTTCACTTCTTCATGCATCACTTAAATGACAAATAGATGTTACTGTGTATTCTAATGTTAACTCTAACGTAGAATACCTACAAAGTTTTGTTGTACTAGCAGTTGATTATATCCTGATTTCATAGTTTTACATAGAATCCATCTTCAGAATTTTGGATCAAGAACCGTTTATCCCTAAACATCCTGACGGGAATATACAATACAATTATCTATAATCTCAAATCATATCTTATTAATCTGTTCATGGTGCGGAAAAAGTGTCTGTATCCTTTCTAGTATGTAGTAGTGCCTCGATCGCGTTTATATACCATGATCGGAAGGAATCACGATTCAAAAGTGACATCAGGACACTTGCTCATCCAGAATGCGTGTTTCTGATATTACGAATTATTTTGTTTTGTTCGTACTTGCGTCCAATATATGAAATATTTTGTATAATTATGATTTTATTTATGTATTTTATTCATATATTGATGTATATACATACATTACATAAAGCTTATTTCGGAATCGGAAAACAAGCTTAAAACTTATATAAATTCCTTATATAATTCTAATTGAAATTGTAACGTTATTTCGTAGTTTCAGTACTTTAAAGATATTACTAAATATAAAGAATGAAAAATGACACATTTCTATCCAGTTACGCGTTTAAAACTAGTGTTTATCTCCGAGTTAATACAAATAAAAATCCTGTCATGGATGAGCATTATGAACACTTCCGAGTACTCCTAAAATGTGATACATAATCCAAAAAAGACATCGTTATAGAAACGTTACCAGCTGTAGTAAATAAAAACCATAAAGTCATGAAATTAATTATCAAAACTAATTAACCTAATATTTACCAGGTGATGACGTCAACTGAATATGGTATTCCATGTCATTGCATTAACTCTACATTAATTGAATTAATTCCTTTTGATAAGATGAACATTTTGCCATTGTTCTGTCATGATCGGTAATTATTAATTCGTGATTATCTCCTCACGAGATAACTGTTGACTAGCATTACTGTGTGGTTTTTGTTAAGACCTACTCAGGAAGAACACACTAATACCGTATCCATCTGTATGGTGTACAATAACTACTCTGTGTCGATAAAGAAATAACTAGATTATTAGCTGGAGCAGCTCCTCATTATATATAATTATTACAATGATGACTTCAATCTCAGAATGACAATTGATAGACAGGTCGTGTTCATGTTAACAAAATACCATTAAAAGGGTGATACTGTTTAATACAGACCGATAATGCAGAAAAGGAAAAGTACAATGATGAATGAAATTCGCATCACTTCTATGACTATCCCAAAGTATACCTGAAACTGATGGTACATTCCATTCTCTATGAATTCTATACTCTGCCATATCCCTTCCGTACTCAATGAAGTAAGATTTCCAGATTTTTGTTTATTTTTCTATAACATACTTTTAAAGTACGTTCAAGTCTTTTAAAAACAGTTCACATATGTGGTGCAGAAATTTACAATTATTCCCCTGTTATATAATGACAAATCATAAAGCAATTAGATTTTTAAATAATTGGGTCATAATTTTTATCGCTTATTTTCCATACGACATTGTCTCACAACATATTTCACACTTAACAACCCAGGCTTTAACGCTCAATGCGTGAAGGTGTGACTAGATGGAAAGTGAGCATCGCCGAGAAATTCAAATAAATCAAATGAAATATCTCATAACAAAATTGATGGATAGTAGGTGCAAAATGCACAAGCTCATACTCTACTTCCAAGCGATTCTAATAATGCTTCAATGTATAAATGCAATTAAGAAGTCAGTAATATGTCATAATATCTATATAATTAAGATGGTGTATAATGTTCTTTTTCTTTAATAACTTACATATAATAAATATAGTTCATCAGATTTTTGTTTCAATTGAGTAGCGACATTTCTAAACGTGAACTATATTGGGGTTACACGTTTGGAAATGCGTTTTCAGTCTGAATGGGGAAAATCCAGAAAACAATCAATTCAAGTTATTTAAGAGAAATAAAACTATGTTTTTTTTATCCATAATTCAAATCAAAATGAATTTACCTCCAAGTGGAGCCCATTCGTCCTGTGAAATATCCAAGAGCAGACGACATATAAACCCCCTTCAGCCGAGTCGAGGTTACCCGGTCCTTTAAAATGTGACCATTTAATGTTACATAGCGTTAGCAGCTCTCTCGAATCCTGTTAAAGATCACTTCACCCGGATATTTTAGTCACGTCTCACTACAAAACATACACAGACGCATTAATAATCGGATTTCTACATATTCGTATAAAATGTCCAACTCGCTAGATCGCCTATCCTTATGGCTTGCCATCAATGTCCAGCCTCTTAATTACAATAACCCTAATCCCCTTACAATGGGTCAGGGTCTTGGTTTTTAATATGTTATCCAATGTTTCCAATTAGTTATAAGAAGTCGAGCATGCATGCACATCAGCTCCCCGCATTTACACTATTGGGACTTACAAAGTTAATCAGATCGAAATGTTTACATTCAATCGCATTGTAGGATTCGACTCGAGTGGCCATTTTCCGTCTGAGTGGATAGTAGTATTACATGTTTACACTCGTAAACACCTTAAATACATGGTGTAGATTTGTAAATAGATAAATCTCGACAACACCATTCTCACACAAAATTGGAAAATTAATTCCGTATGCTATGTCCACAACAGGATGATATTAAACCAATATTAGAATCGTCCTTGGAAATCAAATTACTTTCATTTTATTTACGAATAGAAAAATCTTCTTCGACTAGTGAACATTCTGGATAATAATAAAAGTTTCATAAAGAAAAGTTCTTTCAAATAACGCAAATACTTTATATTCAGTGAACACTCTTGATAATAAAAAAAAACATAAAAAAATCATTGCAAATAACGCAGCAAAAGCTTTATATTATATGGCGCAATTTTCACATTCTTACTTCAGTAAACAAGGAAACATGAATCCAGCATCTCAATACTTACTCTTGTATTTGTTTGTCGTTTTCACGACGCCTCTTCGTCCCACTTGGCGCCACACTAAAACATACAAAGAGTAGTCTATACCTGAGAACTGTCAGAATAAAGCACATTTTCTCACAATATGCTGTCAATAATTAGAGGGGTCGGTGACATGCTTTATCGGCAAAAGGCAATTCTAGTTGGATCTATCTATTGTCGGATAATATGAAAGTATTTATAATAGACAGATTAGTAATAACTGAGATTTCATTTAGTAAAGCTAGATTGCTGCTTCACATTTCAAAACATAAATCAATATTAGATTTTTCTTTAGCGGCAATAAAGTTCAATGGTCCCGAAGTTTCAGACCAAAGTATCTCCAGTTACGTTACCGCAATCATACTATTGGGAAAATTCTAGTGATAGGAAGCGATGGCCATAAGAATGGAGTACCATATGTATGGAGTAACAGACAACAACAAATATTTTTTTAACTTACTGCTCATTCTTCTTCTTCATATGACTTTTAGTGCCTTCTCTTCTTCCCAACCATTGTCAGAGGCATACGGCAATATTATCTACCAATATAACACAATTCTACATTCTGAAAGTGATGTCCATTTTTATTTTACCTGTACTTCAACTTTGTTTATTTGAACTACAGATTTAAGCTAATACGGTAGCAGCCGTTTTTGTGTGTATTATACAAATCTCTGACACCAAACAATGTCTGATAGAGTAGCCCACCTTTGTATTGCACAAGATCACATATCTTTATGGCTATGTTTTTATGTTTGTTATGTCCATATTTCCTTCCTTTGCAGTTGAGATGCCGGTCGCTGCTATTGATAAGATGGTCGTGGAGAGACCACAACACACAAGTTGTCATTAATGGTTCAAAAATGTCCTTTAATAAGTAATTTCTGTGGTTAGTTGTTTATTGGCTCCTGACATTAGACTTCATTGGATGACTCCAATAACGGACGGTGGATCATCTTTTTTCAAACGTTTCTCCGCTTTCCAAATTTCCAGATGTGCGTCTAGTGAGTTGATTATATTCTCGTTTATGATTGGTTATACTACAGGTATGTGTCTTCTTTCTTCGATCTCTTATTATCCCCTATATGGTCCAAGAACACATGGATATTAAGTATTGCCAGGCCTGCTAGCTCTAGCACTGTGTCTGGTGATCCACCCTCCCTCCATCTCTCTCCAGACTAGCATGAAGACACAAAGGTGCATGCTTACTTACAACCACAGTGTCCGGCTTCTTTTTCTATAAAGAATATGACCATTTGGCCCAATGACAAATAATTTACAAAAGTCAAACTGCAAAATGTCTGGCTGGGGAAAACCCATACACTTCTACGTGCATCCATGTCCCTCATCCCTGTTGATGACATCCCTCCACTACTTGTATTTCTGTTCCTATTGCTCGTTGGCATCCTCTACAGGGTCTCCTTATTGCACGATTACCAATTATTACTACTGGCTTAGAGCTGCGCTGGCCAAAACACCGCATCTTCTATCAATGCTTCTAAAGTTCTATTCACATTTGGTTCCGGAAATTTGCCTCTTTGGATTAAGTCCACTTCTTTTGTTTTCTGTGTTATATGCTTGACGAAACCTCATTAGGAAACTGTCGTGTTGTCCTGTGTTTCTTCCATCTAACAGCACAACCTTGTTGCAATGTAATGTAAGACCATGTGTCGGCTTAGATGGTTGTCATACTAATTACACACTCCGCGATGTGCCCGACTTCAGCAGTATACCAAGCCCGTCATCGTCCATCTTCCATTTGTCGCCCCAGAATACTTGCTTCGGTCTTACTTGGTCACAGTGAATCCAGCTATCGTTCTGTCTCATCCTGACCTCTCACCTCACCACATTCTCATTCAATAAGATATTGGCTGCGTCCCAGCATAACACCGTCTTGGTGATGCCCTGGTGCCATTTATCAACCATCTAGACTCCTCTTCCTTATAAGCCTGCCTGGTGGCCCATTTCTTACTCTTTCGTGTGTCTGTCCTCACTCCTCTGACCTTGTCAAATGCTCTGTCCCTCTTCAGGATGACCGAGATCACGTTTTATGATCTTAACCTCCTAACTACTCCTTTCCGAGTTTCAGTTTCGTTGCTAAGCTGTACAAGCTAAATATATTGCTGAAGCTCTCGGGTACGCTAAATAGCCATGACGTCTGATGATCATCCTCTTCATTCTCTACAGATATGATTGTTTCTTCCAAGACAAGTCACGGTTACAGAGATACAGAGAATACACTATGCCGATATTCCAAGGTCATATTCTTCTGCTACGCTATTCCAAGGTCATATTCTTCTGCTACGCTAACTCTACAACACTGTGGAAGTTTTAATCGTGATTCTTCTGTTCTTCTCTAGATGTCCTCATCTCGTACCTTCCCTGCCAGACTCCAGGACTTGGCTGGTTTAAATTTTACCCTGGTCAAAGTGACTCAACTCTTCCACAGAACCCACCTTCCTTCTACTGTCTTCTTTATCGTGATCATCATGTCGTCTGTAACAGCTCTAGTCATTGTCTGGTGATTTGGAATGGTTTCTGTTCGTCTTCTCTATGGCTTTACGATCATGTTCATGCTATAAAGTTAAAATACTATTGTCGATATCACTAAGTGACAATCCGCTTCCTGGTGACCTGGGTGACTATGTGATCTAGACGTCCATATACCCAAGCTATGCCTCTTTTTTGTACTGAAATGTATATATACTTGACGGCTCACACTAATTAAGGATACCTTGTAAGGATACCAAACGTGGCATTCCCATTTAACATTCATTAAAGATAAGCATGTGCATGTAGGTAGTTTGAACTCGCATGGCACCTTAGCATTTTTTTTCTTAGTTTGGTATGAAGTAGTACCCCCTGTTCTATTTCAGCTATCTGTCACATTCTTATGTTTTCAAATCCATGAAAAACAACGAATTCTACATATGTTTCTACATATTGAAGATTTCATGATCCACATTAAATCTTCATTAGGTCTATCATATTTTGGATGCTGCCATAATCCATTGGTACTTGTTCTTCTGTTGACTACATATACTTGTTATTACAGACTAGGTCATTTGATAGATAAAATGTCCTAGGCAGAGAAGGTCAATGTTGCAATAGAAGTACAAAAGAAAAAATAAAATGAACACAAAGTAAAATAAAGTTACTTTTAATCGAAACAAAACCTGCTCAGGTTCTGTTCTGTCACTTTCAATATCTACAATGAAATAATCTGTGCACCAAACCAGTCCTAATATTAAGTTAATGCATGACTTTAAATTTCATAACTGATCTTTTACTCATTTACCCCTGAAGACACATTTAGACCCTTCTAAATCAAAGGCTGGACCAGTCCATCATGAAACTGAAGGGGTGAGTGAGTTAACCATAGGCATTAACTAAAATCTTGGAGCAAAACAAATATGCATGAGTCCATCTCTCTAAGAAGGAATTTTAGAGCAAATGTCCATATGTTAACATGATTTTAGCAATCCACATGTCATTCACGAATAAGATTTTTGGGGAAATGAAAATGGTTCCATTCATTCAGAACAGTATTTCTGAAAATTCACCACATTCATCAACACACAAAATGACAACTCTGTGATGTCATTGAAATTCATCTTTACTGTATAGCTGTATGTAGATATATCACTGAATCCAAATCCACTTTGAATGAAAATATTCAAAAACAATTCAAGTTCAAAAATGTTTTTTTGTGAATGGCAAAATCCAGCTTAATCACAAGAACCTTTTTTTTCTGCAAGCAATTGAGAAGGAATTTCACAGTAATCCATCCCAATGGTAAAATTACAGCTTATTAAGAATTTTCTTGTGTACAATTGTTTACAAAGGACATGCTTTGTATCTGTTGGTTATTCCAGTTTCTTCATAATTCAAGGATTAACTAATTAAAACCATGGAGTTTTCAGTAGACGCTGTTTGCTTTCTCAAGTGAAATGGCCAATAATGTGGGAAAAGGGAGGAAGTTCAAACTCTGAAATAAGAAATAGAAAAAAATATATGAATTTTCCTTATTGGATTTCTATAACATGCACTTTTATGATATAATCGCATCCAACGTGACAATTTGAAATGAAATATCATGTATAAATTATGAAATTTTATATCACCTTTCACACTGCGTAATAAATTTCTATAGCATTCAATATAATCTAAAAGGATATATTCATTGACAGAAAAAATATTCTCAGTTATTAATATCTTCACAGGTCAATTTACAAACATACACAACATAACTTACTTTTTCACAATTTGGACGACATCTTCGTCACATAGAACATGATCCTTGCCCACTTTCTGTGGCTGATGTTTTACTGAGGATCCCCATACCAATGCACTGAAAAACAAAGCAATCAGTATTATAGAAAACAAATACCTCTGTATGATAAAGTAATACAGCTCGATATACATACTGTATATATCTTCAAGGTAAAATTAAATTCTGAGAACATCGAAACGCACAAAAATAAAATGGAAAAAATAATGAGTAGGATATTTTGTATAGCTTATCAGTTAGTGAAATTGAAAAATATGTGGATATTTCCTTCTCGTAAATTAGTAAATATTCTGTCTAACAAATATTGGACTTTCCAGTTCACTAAAATACATCAGGGCACTGGAAGGATGACAGAGCTACTTCCCTACCAAACTGAGACTTTTCAGCAGGGGAGACAACTCATTAGTTGGTGATCCAACTTAACATTATTATACTAGGGGAAACAACTTACTATTTGAATTCTTTAAGTAAATTTCTGTGGAGTTTGTTTGCAAAATCTTCTATAGAGCTCTTTCCTTCTTTTAATACAACAGGTGCTGTGTAATCTGGTAACTGTCCTTTAGGTTTTGTATATCTGAGCAAAAAACAAAATCATCAAATCTTTTAACATGTATGTAGGCCACAATCTAGTAATGAACACATAATTATGTGTTCTTAATTTAAGTTTCTGTAAATCATAATACCAATAAAAGCGTTTAATATATAACTAATACAAATCTTCAATCAAATCCTCTGTAAAATGAAAAATAAAATTTTAATATGTCATAATAATAATCAAAATTGGGTGTTACTGTAGCTACATGTAAACCATCACTTTTTGAAATGAACAGTAGAACAAAAGTTTTTTTTATAAAATCAATTATTCATGTGGGTAGTAGTAGTGTAATTTTTAAAGTTGTTTTAAAACCCACCAATCAATATCAAGAATACTTACATTCTTACAAGGCCCAGATAGTTCCACATTTTTTCTAGGAGGTCATCAAAGTTCCACTTGTGATGTGCTGATATTGGTACGCAGTGAGGTATTTTGTAAATTATTTCTAACTCCTGGTTCAAAGAAAGTTCAGGAATGGAAAAGTAAATATTTATTAAACAACAGTTATAATTGTCAAAGTTTATTTATGAACCTAAAACAACAGGCTTCATTTTTATGAACTTTCCTTAACTTTAAGGATTTCATTAATGTTAAATTCTCCATAGAAAAACACTACAAAAGTTAAGGGAAGTTCCTTTACTTGATTTGTATCCCTATTCTTCTGTAATGCATTCCTTTTATACGGAGAATTTTAAGATTAATGTTAAGGAATGATGATAAAACTGGGCCAAGGTTTAGTAGTTTGAAAAATGAACTTATGTGTCAAAGACGTGACAAACACAAATCTCTACAGAAAAGAGATACAAGAACATTCTTAGAAATACCAAAATGTTGAAACAGTGATTAATTCCATTTCTTAATCAAATTGAAAAGTAATGAACAAATGGATAGGCTTACAAATTTGAGTAATAACCCTTCCATTATCTTTATAAGCAATAGTGATACTGTAACAAAAGTTTTATACTGATGTACCATTAATGAATGATGCTTTAAAAAGGCCAATACCTAATCAACTTATTAATTAAAGATTAAATAAAAAGTTTATCGTTTTACCTCAATGGAGATCTGGTCTATTTTGTTGAGCAGGTATATACACGGAATGTAGACCCGGTTGCCCTCAATCACATCTATAAGTTCCTCAGATGTAGAATCAACACGGAGGACAATGTCAGCATTGTGGATCTTGTATTCATTCAGAATTGTCTTTACTAAGTCCAAGTCCAGTTCTGATTGTGTAACCTAAAACAAACATTTTAAATGAGATCGTTTAACTTTAGGAGTGTCTTACTAAATAATCTACAGTATAACCTCTCTAACTCGAACCCGGATTCCTCGAATACCCCCTATTTGTCGAACTTGTCGTACGGTCCCAACCGTGTCCCTATATAATCTACATAAGAGGGCCTGTATCACTCACCTATTGTTTTTTGTTAGTAATTATCACAAGACTCTGACAATTAGAAAAATAAGCAAAATTGACTCCCAAAGTTTAATTTTGAATCACAACCATACAATGATGCTATTGATACCATACAAATATGCTATCCAATACATAGGTTCAGAGACAAAGTAATTTATATGAAAATAGTAGCCTTATTGACCTTTTTGACCTCGCATCTATTGCCGTCTAAGGCCCCGGGGGTCAGCCCTACAATTTCAAATCCCAACCCTATAAGGATGCTACCATTGCATTATAAGTGCTCTTCCATTCTTAGTTGCAGAGAAGAAGTCGTTTATATGGAAATAGCCAAATTGACCCCTTTTGACCCCGCCCCTCAGGCCCCCCGGGGGGTCAGCCCTATCATTTGCACAATTTTGAATCCCCACCCTATAAGGATGCTACCATTGCATTATGGGTGCTATACCATGCTTAGTTTCAGAGAAGAAGTCGTTTATATGGAAATAGCCAAATTGGCCCCTTTTGACCCCGCCCCTCAGGCCCCCGGGGGGGTCAGCCCCATTATTTATACAATTTTGAATCCCCACCCTATAACGATACTACAATTGCATTATGAGTGCTATCCCATGCTTGGTTTCAGAGAAGAAGTCGTTTATATGGAAATAGCCAAATTGACCCCATTTGACCCCGCCCCTCAGGCCCCCGGGGGGTCAGCCCCATCATTTGTACAATTTTGAATCCCCACCCTATAAGGATGCTACCATTGCATTATGGGTGCTATCCCATGCTTAGTTGCAGAGAAGAAGTTGTTTATATGGAAATAGCCAAATTGACCCCTTTTGGCCCCGCCCCTCAGGCCCCCGGGGGGTCAGCCCCATCATTTGTACAATTTTCAGTTAGTAGCCCATAAGGATGCTACCAGTCAAATTTTATTGAAATCCGACCAGCGGTTATGGAGAAGAAGTCGATTGTTGACGGACGCCGGACGCTGCGGTATCCCATAAGCTCACCTCGGTCCTTTGGACCAGGTGAGCTATATAATCTACATAACAAAACCCCGGATAGCTCGAACAGCTATTCGTCGAATACCCCTTATTCCTCGAACAGAAATATGTCCCCGTTTCATCAAATACATAGTATTTACCCATGTATTCGCATAACAGGTGTTCGGCCCCTTAGATTTTTTACCTGTGTCACACCTGACTGCACCGACCGACATGGATAATTGCTCATGATCTTGTTTTTATACAGGTGGCTTATCAAGCCTTTAGATAATTAAGGGATTAACGGTGTCATTATTACCTGCCTACACAATTTCAAGTCGTTGTTTGATGCTAACTTTATTTGAACATTTCAGAAAAGGCGTTAAATTATTGATGTTTCTCTTGTAATAATATTTGCTGTAGATTCTAAATGCGAAAATACGGAAGTTGTTGATCCGTGTTAATAGAAAGTACGCATTGTGAAATGACAATTATAAATTATATTTATATAACTTCATTTAAAAAAAAAAACCTTGTTGTTTTCATTCGACAGGCTTACACAAGTTATTTATGGAAAGATGTAAACGATATCAAATGATTTGCAAAGTACATTTTATTAGTGCATTCCGTATTCTTTTCCAGTATGTTGTAACTTTTAACACATGTTTTAACCTAACACTTTTTGAAAATAGACATCGTTTCTTATGTTCATAATTATGCTGGTTAATAACTTTATTGTGAGTACGTATTTTGTAAATGTTTGAAATGATTTGTGATAATTAAATAATAGAAAATGTACTCCTTGTTGATCAATTGGGATTGTACATTAACCTAGATAACGATCACTTACTCTGCTGTGAATGAAATTTGATTTAGGGCTTTCTCGTAAGCATTTTCAAACGCTCAATCTATGTTATACATATTTTTTCAACTTGATATTGCTATCAATAAAACACGTGAATAAAGAAATCCAAAAGGCTGAAAGATAGGGTAATTAAAAATGTCATTGTCGTGCATTGTTTGTCATAGTTTAAGACCAGACATTTTGACTGTCGATCGTGACCATCCTCAGATGAGTCGAATACCCCGTATTCCTCGAACTATTGACTTTGTCCCCTGCTGTTCGAGTTATAGGGGTTTTACTGTATTTCATTTCTCATTATGAAGCCTGAAGCATAATGTTTAAGTCCAATGTCAGTTTATATTCTTAAATGACAAAAACATTGTCTTTTATAAAAGCTTAATAGCCAGTAATTCAGTACATAATCCTACCTAAAGTTTAAATAAATTATATCAACATACAGACCCCACTATTTTACTAAACAGAAGAGAGGGGTTGTATTGGCTGAGTGGTTAAGATGTCATGACATTTTAAAATTAGCACTTTGAATCAGAAGAGGGGTTGTGAGTTCAACATCCACATGAAGAGATCCAATACCTGCTCCAGCATGTCAAGTCAAAGTGGATCCCTTTCACATAACTAAACAAACAGGGTACCAAGTGATATGATTAGTTAAACAAACATGATACCAGCTTACCAACGTCTGTAAGTTGATTCCTCCTTTCTCCTTCCTTTTGAACCCAATCTGTGGGGGCTCTTTGTTGAGTCGGATACCAAATCCTTCCAGCTCTTTTTCTATGAGCTTTTTGTGCTGTAGAGGCTTCAGCACATCAAGCACTATAAATATTAATCCTGCTGTTCTAGCAACTGGAAAATAAAAGTGATATATGTATGCGTTACAGTAGATTTGATTAAACTTTACATCTGTTGTAATTATGTGATGAGGGACCTATTAGGCAACCACTTTACATCTGTTGTAATTATGTGATGAGGGACCTATTAGGCAACCACTTTACATCTGTTGTAATTATGTGATGAGGGACCTATTAGGCAACCACTTTACATCTGTTGTAATTATGTGATGAGGGACCTATTAGGCAACCACTTTACATCTGTTGTAATTATGTGATGAGGGACCTATTAGGCAACCACTTTACATCTGTTGTAATTATGTGATGAGGGACCTATTAGGCAACCACTTTACATCTGTTGTAATTATGTGATGAGGGACCTATTAGGCAACCACTTTACATCTGTTGTAATTATGTGATGAGGGACCTATTAGGCAACCACTTTACATCTGTTGTAATTATGTGATGAGGGACCTATTAGGCAACCACTTTACATCTGTTGTAATTATGTGATGAGGGACCTATTAGGCAACCACTTTACATCTGTTGTAATTATGTGATGAGGGACCTATTAGGCAACCACTTTACATCTGTTGTAATTATGTGATGAGGGACCTATTAGGTAACCACTTTACATCTGTTGTAATTATGTGATGAGGGACCTATTAGACAACCACTTTACATCTGTTGTAATTATGTGATGTGGGACCTATTAGACAACCACTTTACATCTGTTGTAATTATGTGATGAGGGACCTATTAGACAACCACTTTACATCTGTTGTAATTATGTGATGAGGGACCTATTAGGCAACCACTTTACATCTGTTGTACAGTCGAAATTGTTTTAAGAGACCTTCCAAAGGAGATTGAAAAATAGGTCACATATGACAGTTGGTCTCTTAATTGAATCACCCCTTTCGAAACAATTAAATACATGTATCAATGTATAATGTGGGACATGTCTTGACAGTTTTGTTGTACTAAAAACAGTCACAATAATAGGAAATTATTAAATATATAATATATCACATAATTTAATACACCTTTTAATTATGTATTTAATTTTAGGCACTTTTGTTTTTCAATTATCTATTTATTTTTTATTTATCTTTCTGTTTTTATTCATGAATAAGATTAAAAATTTCTAAAACAAATATTTGTTTAGGCCTACCACTTATATATCATAATTAGCTACAAAATTACAATGTATTTAAAAGCAGAAAAAAAAATAACAATAGTTTTTAATGTTTTTTTTTTTTTATTTTCTTTCATCATTTTATTCATTTATTTTATAGATAAAAAAAATGGAAAAAAAATAGTGTGAAAAAAATAATTTAAAAAAAAAAATCCGGAAATCAGCTATTTCCGACTCCTCTGTTACTATCTCCCAAAATGGCTGCCATCATGCTTAGCTACACTGATACATTTTCAGTACCATATTTCTACATTCATGTCGTTCTTATGTGAGTAAATCATTGTTCATCATTATTTTAGTTGGTTTTGGAAGTGATTATTCTTGATTTTTATCACAAACATCGTGAATAAATAGCACATTTTCTTTGCAACATCCAGCTCAGACATGCAGACGGCTTCGGCCATCGGTACTGAAGCCGAGAGACTTCATGCATGAATAAGTGCTAATTTATGTCAAAGTGAACACCTTGTGTATATAACCAAGCCATATGGATAGCTCTTTTGTCTTGCCTTAATGGGGCTGGGTTGGAAGCCCTACAGGATAGTTAACTGGCTTGGCTTTATATATGAATAGAAGACAAATGCATGTGTGATTTGGGTCGTTAAATACAGAACATCGAGTGTCGTTGGATCCTAAAAGTATGGTCGCTTGTCGCATAAGACAGACGGTCGTTTAATACAGATAGATTATATAGTAATTTTCGTTGGGAGGAATAATTTAGGTCGTTTAAGACAGAAGGTCGCTGAATTCAGAAAGTCGCTAAGGCAACTTTACATCTGTTGTAATTATGTGATGAGGGACCTATTAGCAATCAGCATAAATCTTAGGTTTTTTTTTTACAACAAATTTTATTGTCATGTAAGGTGGTATCATGTCAATAGGATTTGAAATAACAGGCGAAGTTTACACATTTTTTCCTTAAATATATAAAGTCTATAAATCTTGGTTTTTGCTGAAATAAATATCATCATTTAATCTGTATTGTTGTATATTCTAATTTACCTGCTATGACTTGTTTTCCTCGACCCTTTCCATCTTTAGCACCTTCAATAATACCAGGCAAATCTAACAACTGTAAAATAATCAATTACTATGAATAAAGAGATGAGAAGTATTATTCATGTTAGTAATATTAAAAGTTTATGTACATAAACTGCTGCGATCACTAACTTGATTTTTTATAGCTTTTATGAGATAACAAACTAGAACTCTCTGTACGAATCAATACTCCCACCTGTATGATTATAAAAGTATGATAGGAAGGAAGCGGTGGGATTGACATGAGTAGATGTAACACTATACATGTATATACATGGTGGGTCATAAAGCTGCATTTGGTTTTATTACCTGTATTTTTGCACCTTTGTACCTAATTACACCAGGTACTGTCGTAAGTGTGGTAAACTCATAGGCAGCCACTTCAGAATACACTCCGGCGAGGTTACTTAGTAGGGTAGATTTACCTACGGACGGGAACCCTGGAATATAAAACATTAGTAGACGTACATTTTTTCCACTGCTGGTCATTTGGATTAGTTAACCCTAAATTTTACTAGTCTATCTAACACTAGTCCAAATAAAATATTCAGCAGTTTTGCTTCTGCACTTTAGTCATGATCAGATTTTTGACTCAAATTACAGTCTGGCGTACATTTCGTGAACAAAAATTCTCACAAAATAATGCATCCTAACAGAAATAATCGCATATAGAATGCACTCAAAATGCGTTGGAAATGCAAGTGATCGATCAAACTTTGACCGAGTATTGAACAAGGGGAAGTAACTCCTACGTAAACTGAGTAATTTCTTTTCTTTGTGATTTATATATTTTTCCTGCAGAACTGGTCGGAGATTTTCAAATTGTTGAAATAAAAGATGGAAGTTTTATAATTATAATCCTGAAATTTCTATGAAACTAATTAAGCAAATCACTTGTTGCCCAAACAGTTGAGTCATAGAACAGTTCTCGCTGGTTAAAATACTGTTTGTCAGTAAGTGTAAGGAACATACACTGTAACTACCTTCACAAGCTTGATACAATCATCTGAACCTTTATCCTTTGATGCCTTACCTACAAATCCTATCCTGGCGTCACCAGTTTTTGCCACATCAAAGCCTTCACCTGCACCTCCACCGCCACCTTTTGGCTCAATCAGCTCTCTCCGCAGTTTGGCCAGTCGAGCCTTTAACAGACCTAAATGACCCATGGTGGCTTTGTTTCTCTGGGTCCGATTCATCTGAAATATAACAAACACCAAAGATATTAACAGTTCTACAAAACATTAGGCAAATATCAGATCATAAGGAACCTTTTTATGTTTGAAAACATGAGACGATCAATATTTTTTAAAATGTATTGTAGTCGTGATATATAGTAGGGGTGATGACTTCATAATGGAGTTTGATGGCATTCCAGTCTGAGTGATCATAAGACTACCAGTCAACACAGAAATACTGCAAATATTAAGAGGTATAAAATGTTAATATCTTTTAACATTATCTTTTAAAACTTAAACTCATAAACCATGATCGTAAGTTACTGAACAAGATAAAAGTCTCCTCAAGGTAATTAATGATTGTTGTTTCATAAGCCCATAATTATATATAACCAATGTGATATTATTGCAACTACACTGTACAGTATTTAATTATGACATAAAACATATAATAACATATTCATTTATTTTGAAGTTAGGATTTCATGATCAAGAGAGTAAAAAGTTATTCGATCTTTCGACATCTTGAATATAATGACAATTTATAATGAGATCAAACTTGATAACAATTTGATTAAAAGTGAAGTTACTTTTTTATTTTACCTTTTTTTCTACAGAATTATTGATTATGGATACATTACATTACACACAATTAATATCTGGCATTTATAGTATAGACCTAGCCTGTTGTCCGTTCCAATATTATTAATATGTAATATACCTTCTTTTGTTGTTGACAATAAAATATTTTGAAATGAAATTTTTATCTGTTATATAGTCACTTTTAAATGTAATGTTTTAATCTGGTATATAGTCACTTTTAAATGTAATGTTTTAATCTGGTATATAGTCACTTTTAAATGTAATGTTTTAATCTGGTATATAGTCACTTTTAAATGTAATGTTTTAATCTGGTATATAGTCACTTTTAAATGTAATGTTTTAATCTGGTATATAGTCACTTTTAAATGTAATGTTTTAATCTGGTATATAGTCACTTTTAAATGCAATGTTTTAATCTGGTATATAGTCACTTTTAAATGTAATGTTTTAACCTGTTATATAGTCACTTTTAAATGTAATGTTTTAATCTGGTATATAGTCACTTTTAAATGTAAAGTTTTAATCTGGTATAAATCTGGTATATAGTCACTTTTAAATGTAATGTTTTAATCTGGTATATAGTCACTTTTAAATGTAATGTTTTAATCTGGTATATAGTCAATTTTAAATGTAATGTTTTTATCTGGTATATAGTCACTTTTAAATGTAATGTTTTAATCTGGTATATAGTCACTTTTAAATGTTTTAATAAATTTGTAATTAGACTTGTTGATACCCTCAATTTAATTAATTTCATATCTTGACTCCAGGAATTTGATTGATTTCCAGATTGAAAGGCATAAAACTGTGTTATAAACATTTTCATACACCAAGTAATATAATTTAGTGATAACGACCACGGGAGTTGTTCCCTCTTGTTGCAGTATTTAGTGCAGATGACATGATTGATAAGACAAGAGCAACACTTAGACTGTTAGTTTGATATTTGTGCCTACCTACATAAAACTATGTGTCTTGTGGGATGGATCTATGTGGCTTTGGTTAGTTTCAATGTTTGTAATACAAATGTACATATGATTTACGAATTGTGTTAAATTACTAGTTTTTCGGCCAACCTTGATGTTGCTGTTTTTACTCTAAGATTTATAATGTGATTGGTAAATGTTTGTAATATTTCCCACCATTAAGCAAAACCATTCTAAGTTTGGACAACCAGAACGTTCAGAATAGTGTTCTTCTAAATGGAATACACAGATAACTCACTATATTGGAATAGCACCCGGCTAATGGTTTGAGGTTCTGTGTTCGAGCCCTGGTCTAGCCATTAATCTACTATCTTTTTTTTCAATCAAAACTGTGTGTTCTTGCTTCAAAATATCAAACAGTTCATCAGAAAACGGAAATGAAACATGAGCCAGTCAACATAAAAAACAACGAGGGAAGAATCGTTAACTTTTTTTTATTTGGTTGTTTGGGTTCCAAGTGGTAACCTTTCATGCATTCATCGATACGTCAAACCTCTCTGTCTATAAAACGAGTTCAGTATATATTGTATAAACAATTGACAATTTACCTCGGCCTCAATCTCGGCGATCCTTTCTAAGATACCCATCTTGACTTCTTCTTACACCAAAAACGTGCAACTTCGGCTAGTTGGCTCCCAAAATGACCCGGAAGTACTTCTTAATGAACAGAACCGGAAATAAATACATAAGGGATGTTTTCGTAATTATTTTAATTCTTTTAATATTTTTCAACTGAAAAACAAATCTCTATTTCTTAACTGAATTAATTCGTTATTATATTGAAGAGCATGATGAAAAGACATATCTTTAAAACAGTAATAGTTATGCAAATTCAGCAGCGACAAAGGTCAGACGTCTGATGCGCATGCCAATATCCTGGCATTTTCAGCATTTTCCGATGTTGTGCTGCAGCCGTTCAAATTATACGTATTCACTGTTGTCTAGAAATATTTTCATAATGACCTTTCGCCTAGTGTACAGAATTATTGTCGTGTTGTGAATATAGCTTTGTAAATATTGTATTATATAGTTTATATTCGATAGAGCTTTTGAGGACCAATAACGTTGTCTTTTCGTATCGACTTGTCTAGTAGGTGAAGGTAAAGGTGAGTCTGTCGTCCATGTTTTCATGTTTTGCTTCATTAGCATTGTCATACTCCCCAATTTTATCGACGAGTTTCATTTCTATGCATTTAAATCCAGGTGAATACTAACATAATGCATAATTATACATGTTATATATTTGTAAATGACAATTGCATTTTTGTATCATTATGCATTTTATCACTCATCATATCATTATCAAAAGTTTATATTTTTTGTACTGCAGGAAAATTTTACAAAGGACGGTGTCGATATTGTCATACTAGGCCTACACTTAACTATATTTCAATTATGATAAAGATTGAAATAACAACCATGTCTACCTAAGTGATATTTTAATGTTCTTCATGATGGACATGACAATGGACTTTAAAAATTGTGCTATTTGAAAATTAGTATCTTTATTTACATTTTTAATATAGGTCAGTGTGACCAAGATTTTCTTTCTAAGAATGATAACCTGGTGTTGTTAATCAGGTTTGTGTATATGTAGCAATAGACTCTGAATACATCTTCACTGTACATGTGTACATCTTATAAGTAAGTTGACATTAATACGGGACAGTACCCAGGTTGACATCTAGCCTACCCTTATCAATATGATGATCATACCATAACCTTCCCTATAAAGATTCTCAACAGTTTCTCTTTGTTTTTGATATATTGGAAAATGCATCCTCGATACTTCAGGGGTTCTGATCACTTACGATCTCTACACCCCTGGACTATCTCAGAAAACTAGAGGCAACAAGAACAGGTAATTTAGACCTTTGATGTACATCAAAAGAGCCATATAACAGTAAACTGTGGTTGACTGTGTGGCTTTGAAGTTGGGGGCACTCTCTCTGTAGTCTTCAAAGGAAATCTTTGCAGGTGAGCTGCCTTCAGTTTTACTACATGAGATTGTCCAGGGGTATAGAGATAGCAAGTGATCTGAACCCATGGAGTATCGAGGATGGGGAAAATGTAACTGCCAGACTTAGGTTTGAACCTAGGAACTCCAGATGCTTCATCAGATACTAATTGAGCTACCAGGTCGATTACCACTCAAATACTGTGAATAAAGCCGTTTCAAGATCCCAAAACAACATGGGTAAAGTTTATTAGTTCTGTAATCCGGTGGTTGTGACATCATCTTTTGATGTGAATTTTGTGACATCACAATCATCTGAAGGGTTAATTTTTCTTCCAGGGTTGCTTAAAGATATGTACTAATGACTTAATATTCCGGATTTCAAGGATTTTTAAATAAATAACATTTCCTCTCTTTAACATCAACATCTTCATACCTTCAGTAGGTGATATAGGATTCATAACTATATCAAATAAGCTGAGTTTGCAGCAATATAACAAAATATCGTTACTTTGAAAGTAATTCCCGACCCAATTTTAATGAAAAATTGCATCAAAATATTCATGTTTTCTTTTTTTCTGAAAAAAATGATCTCAAGAAAATCGATTTTTTTTTCAATAAAGATTGACCTGTTTGCAATAAGAAAAGCCCATAAAAATTATACCTCACCGCATTATTTTTCAAAATATGACCGATTTGCTTTTTAGTACCCATTAAATTTTGGCCTGCAAACATTAAAAATAGACGAATCTGTAGCACTTTTCAACGTTTTATAGGGCTGGATCAATATATCGATATACCAATATGTATCGGTTTTCAGCAGTGTATCGAATATCGATATGCAAACATGCTGTATATCGCTGTATCGTTTTAACAACTTAACCTACTGTTTTTATTATAGAATGAGGAAATTCCAAACAAAATTTATTCTTGAACATCATTCAAGTAAGAGCATTTCAATCAAAAGGAAGTGTTTAAAGCATCTGTGTCACTTAGATGGATTAGAAATGTCTTGTCATAGCTAAGAATATGAATTGACAGAAATAAAACAACACAGATGGTGAACCAAATCAAATGTCTTGTAGGTTTTTGCCAGGTTATAGAATGTTTTATCAAAATTGTCTTTTATTGTCACAATATTCAAAACACAATGGTCAACTGAATTTGAAAAAAGAGGTCCACTGTATCGTCAATATGTATCGTGTATTGTTTCAGTGTATTTTCGATATGTATTGTATTGTTTTAGACCTTCCAATACCCAGCCCTAACGTTTTATGTTGTTCATTTTCCTTTTATAGTTTTCTATATTTATTAAATTATTGGAGCATACAAGATAATACAATAATTACTTATCTTAATGATTTTATTTATCTATTATATAAAATATAACGAACCAGTTTGCAAGCTACATGTAGGCCTGACCTCAAACTTAAAAAAGAGTCTAATTCAACAGGAAAGTTATAAGCTTTTTCTGAGACAAATATTTTGCTGTGTGTGATACTGTATTGAAATGGATTATTTTCTGTAATAGGGTTTTTCAAATCATAAGTTAAGATTTTAACAAACAAAAAATAAAATGAAAATATTTTCCAGCAATTTCATTTCCGTATTTTCTTTATCCGTTTCCGGACGAAAATTAGTATATCGGTATCTGACGAAGAGTACCTATTGAAGGACACCACTAACTTCTTTCGGCATCCATATTGTAATGCACTAATAATAATATTCATTCATAATGTAATGTTAAATGTTAAAATATTTTGTTAATAATTGTACTATACCGGATTTGTTTGGAGATGGCTAATATAGGCTTTGCCTGTTGCCAAATCCATTTGCATATTATTTGCAATAAAATTTGTTGAAATGAAATCCATATACTGTGTACATTTATTTTTATTCTGCAAAACGATAGGAATACAATTATAATGATAACGGTCATTCATTCGTTACTAGAGATTTCTACTGATGCGAAGTTTTTCATTTTGGGTCCCCGTACTGATGTACACTGAATTCCATCTGATTGTTTAGCGACTATTATGATTCTTGGATTTCACTTCATGCATGATCTTCAAAATTATACTTTATTTACCGATAGCCACACCTTTAGATTGATACACTTCAAGTAAACACTCTGAAAGGTTCTAGACAAGATATCTGCTCGAATGCTGATGTCAGAAGCGATTTATAATAGATGGGTACGGAGAAATAAAATATGTTTGCCAGGATCCGGATAGCGACGTTACAAACGCATGACGTCACAGAAGTGACGGTCTACGTTAATTTTTATATTTCACATATAAAATTTTTAGGACCATATATAGTAATGCCACACACAAAAATAATGAAAATATTGTCCCCAGTAGGGAAAAAGAACAACTGAACAATATTTCACCATGCATATCTAATCATGGGTTTACACACACTGACTTTATATTTTCAACAGATATAACATGTACAGGACTGCCAGACTGTAAAATCCAGCAGCCTGACTGATCATATGATATGTCAACCCACATTTGACAATCAAGCAGTCAACAACCAAGATTGTAATTCGGAGTTATCTAACCTGACAGTACAAGCAGTCAACAGGGCTCCTGGGTTAAGATACCCTGGCAGCCAGCTACTGTTAATGTCAACCTTCGTTGTGTACATGTAGTGTATAAAATGTTTGATAGTACAAAATGTATAGCTTAACGATGCCATTTCATACACAAAGCCTGATTATTAGTATCTATTGTAGAGAATCGGACTTGTAAAGAGATAATCTGCTACTACAATGGATCCAGATAGTTCCAGCGACAGTAACAGGGACACACCCAAGGACCTGGGTGAAGATATAACTCGCCCCGACACCCCAGGACCAATGCCAACTTACCATTACACTCGGGTATGTAGAAACTCCTATTGGAGATACTAGTGAAAAAGTATTTAGGGTATACGATGCCTAGCTTTTGGGTGTCACTTATACCAGTGTGACTTATATACATGTACAAAAACTGAAAGAAAACAAATTGTAAAATTGCCTTTGTGACTTATACAAAGATGCGACTTATCAGCAGGAAAACATGGGTCTTCTGAAGACCGGCATGAGCCGAGAAAGCGCTAGGGAGGAAAAAACTGTTTTATAGTTGTGTTTTCTTTTTATGTATATGGAAACCATCACATGGACATGGTTCTTTTTTACTTATATATATATATATATATATGATACAGTAAATATAAGTTTAATATGTCTTGTAGGACACGCTTCTTGACCTTCAGTTTTGTCCCTTGGGTAAGAAGAGGCCTGCTTGTCTATCTGAGGAGTTCAACACGTAGGTATCTTGACTTGTTAGGGCTTTTTGCCAGGCATCCATGGGGTCTGATAATGGGATCCTTATGGTTAATGGAAAATTAACCCTGTATTTACCAATTTCTGTCTTTAATTTACCCAATTAGGGCTATGTTCGTCAGAAATAAAAAAGAAAAAGAAACATGGCCACACCAATTTGAAAAATAGTTCTTCGGGAATTTGAAATTAAAAATTGGAGCGAAAGGGTGGATTTAAAAAAAAAAAAAAAAAATTCTCATTTTGGGAGAAATCCGAGTGAGCGGGTTGTAAAATGCTATATTGTAATTTATGTTGGATTTAACATGTCCCTATTCATTACATTCGAGTGATATTTGTTTGGTTTATGTTCTTGAAATGTTTTTCCAGCTTTCAATAGCAGTAGAAATGAATACTAAAGGTAGTTGATAAACTTCTTGTCAATTTTGTATGATCACATCATAAAACATTTACATTGTCAATATCACCACTTTTAATATAGCATCTAAATAGTATGAATTTGGAAAAATATTTAGGATGGAATGGTAAGGAGTAGATATGATAGGACCAGTATTTGGCCTTAATTTTTCAGGCTGAAAAATATTAACTCTGATCCACATCAATTTCACATCAATAAATACTCTCATACTTGCCATTCATCAAAACATAACTTTTTATAACCAGGTATACGATGTGCTCCATTTATGACGTCATCAAATTGATGATTTTCCTCTTCTCGCCAGATTTTGCTAGAAATTCATCATCTTTAGGTTAGAAAAGGCTTGAAATGGATTTGGCCGCCACCTTGGAGCAATTTTATACTTTGCATGGATATGCGTAAATACACAATACACACCTGGTGAAAATCTCTTTCTGCTCCACGAAGGCGGCCACATTCATATTTAGAGAAAACCACTCAAAAAGAATGATTTTTTAAGGATTTTTGTGAAAAATGGCGGGAAACTGCATGTTGATGACGTCATAGTGAACATAATTGGCACATGCAGGATATTTTCGGGATGTAATGTGTTAGCAAATGTATTCAACTGTTATATGGCCAAATATGTTGTTCTTTACTGGAGAATTAATTTTGCGGCCATATTCGAGTCTTAACTTATCTTCTCCTTTATGTTTTATTGCTAAACACCATTAGATAAATCTCATGCTAGTCATAGGACATTGAAGTTGTTTCAGTTAGAAAAAATAGTAACAACCAATTTAGGCTACATTATCCTAGTAGTCCATGCATGGACTCAAAATGATTCTGATATTTTCTCCATCATACGATTCAATAATAATTGATGTTTCTCATATAAGTTTCGTTTTACTGAGACAATATCACAACAATATTAAAATATTATGAAAGACACCCTTCACTGGTCTAGGCTACAATTTTGATATTATATTTTAATGAAAAATAACACAGACAATTAACACTTCAGAAAAAAAAATAACACTTCAGAAAAAAAATCCTTTTAATGTATCTCCAAAAGCTTCGAAGGATGTGGAATTGTTTTTTCGTGGGTTAATCACAATATCAAATGCTGATTTTCTACAAAATTCCTAGGCCTAAATAAAATAGAGTCATGACGCTTTTTCCCGATCACCTGCTGATTTCTGTATATTCAATAAATTTCATACTGAACTTACCATAATCATTTAACGCCATATGATGAGAAACTATTTCAATACAACCATTAGCTGGTGGTTTTGAAGAATGCGTGCATGCATTGCAGGTTGGGTAATTAAAATTAATTGAATTAATTCATTAATACATTTTTCAAGTAATTGAAAGTAATTTGTAATTAAGAAATATTCAATTACATGTAATGTAATTGTAATTATTACATTCAAAAATGTGAATTAGCAATTACATTCAATTACTTTTCATTACTATTATTTTACTGATTAATTAATGTAAGACATGTTTGCTAGATAGAAATTTAACAAGTAAATATGTGAGCAGTGACCATAGTATACACTACACTGTACCTCTTTTACTGTAGTTTACCCTCAGCACTATACAGTGTGAGGTGTGAACACAATAGCCTGTGATTACAACTCACAAAGTCTTGCTTATACAACACCTTTGATCACCTAATAGCTATCTAATGAAGCAAATATATAGATGGTAGCCAGATTAGTCTTCAACCGCCCCTGCAAAAAATTAAACAGAGATTTTTTTTCAGTTTTCTTCCCACTACACCCTCACACTACACCTCACGAAGAGACACAACTCATGATCAGGTGTTAAATCCAATAAAGTAGACATCTACGGTACATTAGTGAATATTGCACACAGAGATGTTGTGACCCTTAAAGTTCTGGAAGATAATTCTGCAGATTCCAAATTTGTCTATTTTAGCTAGCAAATACTTAGCAGCTAGCTATACCAGCCACTTCAGCTCCAGTTTGCATTGCATGTTAGCCTAATCATGTTTTCAAAATATGACCGTCATGGCGTCAATCACTAACAACGACGGGAACTGAACTCTAGCAAAACATTGCAAGACCCATCTTCACAACATTCTTTTGTCGTGCAAGGGAGGTCCCCTGTTCGTGATTTAACATTCACAACAGAGATTTTCATCTTTCGTCTTGCTTTACTTCGGCTATAAAGTTACAGTTTTAGAAAACGACAAACGAAAGCATGTTTACATCCCGGGCCATTTTGTTTTTCTTTCATTTTTCTGATCGATTCAAGCGTTTGTGGGACCAAAATGTGAGAAAATGATGTAAAAAACCGGAATTCGTTCTTCAAAATCCTGAACTCGAAAAACAGGAGCGGGATTATTTTTTAAATATATTTTTCTGAAATTTCAATTTTAGGAGCAGGAATTCCTGACGAACTATTTGAATTGGTGTGGCCAAAGGAAAATTCACATTAAGATATAATTCACATTATAGCTAATTTGCTTGAAATTGATCTTTCCTTAAGTCTTATTTAATTATTAGCTTGACTTTAGTGTTACAGTACGTATTAATATTTTCGGAGTTGACTATTGCAACAAATCCCAAAAACTGGTCAAAGGTAATGACTTTTGGCAACTTTATGAAAAGATATTGTCTGAATTTTAACTTTGGGCTCTTCATCGAAATATTTGTCAAATCCTGTTTATCTGAAATTTATATGTTATAAAGAGTGATCTTTTGAAAAAATAGGATTCTTTTAAATCGTGTTTAATCCAGTTATCATTGTTTATGTAAGGTTTATAGTCTTTGCTATGATTAAGTCTTTTATGTTTGTAAGATGATTTTAAATATCTTTGTTGTCTTTCAACAGCCTTGATGGATTGTGGGACCCTGATAGGTGGTCAAGATCATTTGACACGTCACGGAACAACTCGCCAATCACTGTAGGTGATCGGGACAAAAAGAGCGTTCAGATTGAGAGAGACTACCTAATGCGGCGGAGACCATCCGGTTGGTGTACTTATTTATTTGTTTTATTTACTCAATGATATAATTAATTTGATATAATTGGATGAAGACTTCCACAGTTTTTGAAATTCTGAAAATAGTGGGGTCTGGCATATTAATGATTATCAGGGGTGAAAAATGCATAGGTATTTCTGGCATGCTTATGAAACTAATTCTGATTAATATCAGTAAATCTAGTTCTCCTGACTATGAATAGAAATGTATACCGTATTTTAATAAATTACTATGTCAGTATTGGCAGTATGATTACTTAATGAGATTAAAAAATATTGTTAAATGGAGCGTAGGAGTTAATTGTATTGAATGACGGGTTGTGTTTGTGTCGTTAGCAGATCCGAAGGAGAGACTGAAAGAAGAAAAAGATGGGATTGTGTTGAGTCCACAACGAAGAAGTTTTGGGACTGGCTGTCACGTAACACAGCCAACATTGACCCGTCAGATCAGCTGTCCTTCTGACTTCAAGGACGGAAGTGACCGTGAAAGGTACTACCTCTTACACTGCTCGACGTCATTCTTACGGATATACTTACTATGTCAGGGTATATCATATAGAGATTCATGTGAAAGGAGTCATTGAATATTTGTTTTGTTGTCATCATCTATTTGATCAAGTCATTGCTATTGTTGCTGTTCAATATCAACCATTGATTTACACAGTACTATGTAGGGGCTGTCTGGTATATTCTGTTTTCCTATGTGTAAATTTAGACCATTATCAACCATTAATTTACACAGTACTATGTAGGGGCTGTCTGGTATATTCTGTTTTCCTATGTGTAAATTTAGACCATTATCAACCATTGATTTACACAGTACTATGTAGGGGCTGTCTGGTATATTCTGTTTTCCTATGTGTAAATTTAGACCATTATCAACCATTGATTTACACAGTACTATGTAGGGGCTGTCTGGTATATTCTGTTTTTCTATGTGTAAATTTAGACCATTATCAACCATTGATTTACACAGTACTATGTAGGGGCTGTCTGGTATATTCTGTTTTCCTATGTGTAAATTTAGACCATTATCAACCATTGATTTACACAGTACTATGTAGGGGCTGTCTGGTATATTCTGTTTTCCTATGTGTAAATTTAGACCATTATCAACCATTGATTTACACAGTACTATGTAGGGGCTGTCTGGTATATTCTGTTTTCCTATGTGTAAATTTAGACCATTATCAACCATTGATTTACACAGTACTATGTAGGGGCTGTCTGGTATATTCTTTTTTTCTATGTGTAAATTAATTTATAAGTTAACTGTAGTTATTGATGCAAGAGTTTCTGTTTTTAGGGGACCTAGACGTATTGGAAGTGGGCGAATTCAACTCGATCGTGACAGAGGAGAAACAACGCGGGAACGGGGAGGAGAAAGAGACTTTCGTGCCATCAGAGATAGGTTTGACCGTGATGATAGAGACCGAGATAGGGACCGACGTTACGATCGCGAGTGGGAGAGAGAAGGCCGTGACAGTCGTGATTCTAGGGATCGGGGCTTCAGGAGGGAATTTGATGACAGAGAAAATCGGGTAAGATATGGAATCGTTTCTTAATACATGTTGTCTTTTGGATTGTATGTGACTTGATGTCTCATTTCTACCATCTTCTTGCTTTCCATGTCAGCTTTACTGATATGTGATACACATGTGCAGATATTCAGCTTTTGGATGACTCTCAGAGAATGATAGACGAATTAATAAGTTCAAAACTAATATTTAATTACCCTGAAAAAATCACAGATTTGGAGTAAATGGAGATGGATGATAGGGTACACAACACATTGGTTTTGTCCTCGCTGTGATTATTTATAAAGCCTTACCTAGACCTCCATGTTTCTTGTTCTAAAATTTAATATCTTTTTTTATTTAGAATAGGATCTGCTTTTGCTTACAATTTTGATGCCTTCAACAACATATAATTAACTCTAAATTTAATTTCATAACTTTTGCAGAGAGACTTTGGGAATCGGCATTTCACTTCAAGAGATGGTAAGTATATATAATAACTATGCCTCAATAATTGTCCTTTAAAGATTATATTTTGTGTTAATGCTAAATACTTAATCAAAAGTTCAACTCTGTTTGGTAGAAATAACAACAGAAGTGCTAAATTATTTATTTCTTTTGAAAGTATTTTAAATGTAGATGTAAAAAGATGCAAATGTGTCGAGATTTTTCAAAATTAATGGTTTGGATAGTAACAGTTGGTGTCAGTGATCAGAGTATTTGTTTGTAATGTAACAGTGCGACGTAAAGACTACCACCAGGAGGATGAGCCTGAATGGTTCACAGAGGGCCCTATTAGTCAACAGGACACCATTGAGCTCCGCGGCTTTGAGCGGGAAAAAGAAAAGGAGAATCGGAACCAGATAAAGGAGATCGATGAAGAAGAAGATGCAGAGGAGAGCACCCATGAGGAACAAAAAACTGGAGGTGTGTAACAGTAACCAGGGCTATTGTTGATATTGAAATAATTTGTATCATTTTTTTTATTGACAGATATTAACATTCATATTATGACATATAAACTTACTTTTTTCAATATTTAGCCATCATTTGATGCATAAGAAAATTTCAACATCATAAAATTCCATTTTATATCTTAGGATGCATTTACATATGAAGGAGTTATGCCCTTGTCTTTAGGTATAGATTGTGATGCCATGTGTTTCTGAGCTCATTATTTTCAGAGAATCCTCAGGAAATAACAACTAACAAATTAAATTTTGATTTGTTTCCAGTGGCAGATGTTGCTGATAGAAATGGGAGTCTCGAAACAAATGAGCCAAGTTCCCCCGAGGAATCCAATCACTCGGACAGCATGCGAACAACCAGTCCTCACAGCAACATTTTTGACTTCAACGAGTTCTTTAAGATTGATAATCTGCCTGGTTTAAATGTAAGTTTAAATTTGGTGCAATCCAATTTTAGAGCAAAAGTCATTTTGAAAGGTTAGCGCTAATATGAATTTACGTAATCACTGTGATGGCTATATAACCAATATACAGAGAAAAAAAACACAAAAAGACACGTTGGCACAATCGTATTTTAATTTTCATTTCTGGTAAGAAAAGCCCATAAATAAGATTATCACTAAGATATGTTTGTTTGCATTATATGAAAAAGGGAATTTGATAGGTTTTGGTCTTGAAATCCTGATTTATTAGAGATCAAAGAAAATCTGAAAGAAAAACAGCAATAAAATTACTGATTATTTGTGTATGACCAACAGGAAGTAATTTAAAGTGATAAAATACAGTCAAAAATGGAATCTTTCAAGTAGTATTTGAAAATTAGATTAAATACATTCTGTACCAGCGCTGACCATTTTATGTTATTCTCCATATATCACTATGTATATGTCATTGTAGCAAGAGGGCCCCATTGCTAGTGCTGACATTCCAGTGGTACAGAGCAGGTTCAGTCAGTGGTTTGGAGCTAAACCTGGTGGCAGCCTGAACGGTAGCAGGCACAACAGTCGACACAACAGTCGACACAATAGCAGGCACAACAGTAGACGGTCCTCACTCAATGACGATTTTGGTTACATAGTCAACGGTAAGAGCCATTTTTAGTCTCATTTTGAAAAGATTGATGTGATATTAAAGAATAGAGCGAAATTGAACACTGATTTATTGACTTTGATTGATATTGCTGAATTCCTTGAGTGAATACATTTAATCAGACTCCATATATATAAGGATTTTGATTTAAATATTCGTCCTAGTTTATCAAATGTAATAACTTGCACTCAGTTGTCAAACAGAAATCTGAAAATACACTTAAATTAGAGCGCATCAAAACAAGTATTTTTCCATGAGTCGGTACACTTAAATTTTAGTGCATCAAAACAAGTATTTTTCCATGAGTCGGTATGGATGGACAATCATACTTGAAAAAGGAGCAGCTTCCATGTCGCTCTATCATAATTTTGTCCTTTATTTACAATTTGTTGTGGCCTAGAACAAGTATAGATGTGTTTATTTTAACAAGTCTGACATTTTTTCTCTATCACAGACCTCCTTGGTGGTAATCGAAGTCCCAATATCTCCTCCCCTTCACCTGACCAGCCAATTTTCGACCAGTCTGTGTTTTCGCCAGCCAACAGCACTTTCGCAGACAAACCTCAACACCACAGCATTGACTTTACTGGACTGCCCAACAAGGATGCAATCGCTCCAATTCTGAGCACAATCTTCCAAAATAGCCAGGAGAAACAACAAATAGGAAGTAGTAAGTTTAACTAATCTTCAATACGTCGGTTTTAAGATATCAGAATGACTTGGGTAAAGCATGTTTGGTGCTATGCAGATATTTTTCATAAAGGAAAATTAAAAGATTATTTGTATTACTTCCTCAAATTTATCATATCATATACTTGTGCTAATCATTTTGTTGCATAGATAAATAATTGGGTGGGAATATTTAAAAATATGGCATTTTGTATTTGCTTTACAGCAAGCAGTAACTTTAGCACACAGGATGCAGAGATACAGCTGAAGGCATTATTATTTGGGAAGAAGGACTCCACTCCCAGCAGTGGAACAGCTAGTCCTGGCATGGGCTCACCTTTAAGTGAGTGTTCTATTAGTGTAATACATACGCCAAATTCATTACAATATGGAGATGCCCTAATTTCCTGATCAGAAAAAGAAGTAATGACTGATATTCTGATTTCACATACTGTCAAATTCCTCATTCTAGAAATGGGTTGTTATCCATAGTGTAACCTGTTAACACCACAAAGATTACGATTATAGTATAATGGTTAAGTGCTTGTTACGAATCTACAAATTCCCTTTCAAATTATTGAATTTTAATCAAGGAATAAATAGAATCTTTACCTTTGCTTACAGATGTACCAGGACGAGCAAAGACAGTGGCTGAACTTGAGGCGGATATGAACCAGCGTTCAAGTCGTTTACCGGCACGCTGCTTCACACCACCACAACAACCTGTTCCACCTCCAGATAATGCTATGCCACAGAATTTCCAGCGTCAACAGCCACCGCCACAACAACAACAACAGGTGCCACCGCCATTCCAGTCACCACCTGAACATCAGCATAATCCACAGTTCCAGTCACATCAGCCGATGGGACTTCCCCCTCAGATGCATCCTCAAGAGATGTCGCCACAGGAGATACAACAGATGCACCAACACATGCAGCAGCACATGCCTCACCCTCTACAGCCCATGACTCCCCAACAGATGCAGATGTCCCAGCAGCAGCCACCTCAGGTGTCTATCCACCAGAGTGCTCACTCTACTCCCCGTGGAAGTCAGGACGAGGGAGATCTCACTGCATTTAACAAGTTACTGAGTCTGATGAAGGCTGGGGCAGCGGCTGCTGTTGAATCACCTCCAAAGATGGTGGTATTTGTCTTTTTCTTCTCTCATCATCTTGCATGATCATATAACGCTTTGTTTTTCTAGTTTTTTTAATCTCTTATTTCAGTTCTTCTCTAAAATGAATCATATTTCATGATATATCCTATTATTTAACACAATAATTGATCAGAAGGAACTTGACTTGCTTATGTTGTAATGTGAAATAAATGTGTCACCAGTAATTCTTCATTTTAAATATCATGACATTGTAAAATGTTTTAATGTTGTTTCATGATTACTTGATAAGATTAAGGATTCGTTTCGAATAAATTAATCCATCTGGAATGCTAATATTCATATAGAAAGCCTGACACATGTAATAAGGATATTACTATACAATATATTGTGATAGGTTGGCAGACCAGGACAGTCTGTTTCTCCACCACCACACATGGCACAGCCCCCTACTCCGATGTCACACCCTCCTATGCCACCCATGACCAACTCACAAGCTGCTGCTGCAGCCGCTCAAAACGAGTTTTTCCAGGTGAGAGTTCGTAAATCCTTGTTGTGACATCATAGAAGCATCTGGATGTCCCCATTTCCCCTTCTCCGAATAACATAAAACTGATAATAAAATTGATAAGAACGAATTCAGTATGTTTTTGATAAGATAGGTTTGAGAAAGCTCCATCAGAAGCATAATTTATAGTTCAAATCGCTCCTGTCCTGTTTTGACCTTTCTACTGTTTTTGTGGCAATGAAATCTCTTCTATATATATCATACTTGTAATTATAAAGGTTGGTAACTTCCAGGCATTACAGAGGAACAAGGAGCAACAGCTACAGATCAGACACCAGACTATGAACCAGATGAGAATACAACAGAAACCGCTAACTCCCCAACAACTCCAGACACCTCCGTCTCAGATGTCCCAGCCGCAGGGTAACAACCAGAACAACCCGCCAGTCAATGACCCCATTATCAACTTTATCAAACAGAACCCTACCATCATCACCAAACCAGCCTCACCTACCCCTCCTCCCCAAGGCACCCCCCAGCCACCGCAGAGCGTATCCTCAATGATGGGGATGATGCAGACTACGTCTACGCCGCGGGCACCGTCCCCCTCGACCGGTCTGATGGGACAGAATCTGTTATCACAGCCTCCCTCGTCTCCACGCATCGCTTCACCCATCAGTAAGTAGGCAGATATACAAATGCTGCATCACATCCTTACACAGCATGCTTTGGTCACAGGACGTCCTGACGACAGGATTTTAAATAGGTTCTGAACAATACAAAATCTTCACCCAAGGCTTTGATATTTCTGCTAGTGTTTGATAACAAAATCAGATTAAACCAAAAAACCTTGTGGATGGAATATGAAAATTTTGGTCAGAAAGCAGGGCTTTAAAGGCACTTAATTTCAGATTTTAAAAAACAAAGTTTGGCTGAATTTAGATTCATGTCTCTATGATCTGGTTTTATGGTGAAGAAATAAAAAAAAGCTGTATCTTCAGAACACTTGAATGAGTAGGTTTGGGAAATGGAGTGCTATTAGTTTTAGTAGCTTGGTAATCCTGCACATTTTATCACCGTAAAACTGTCAGTTGATTATAATAGTTTGCATGGGGCCACTCAACGAATACTAGGCAGTTGATAGTTTTCTCCTGATTTCATAATTCTAAATAAAGCATAGTGAGTATAGTGAATGGCTCTTCCATTAAACTACCTGAGCACAGGAGGCTAAATTTAATAGTTAACTGTATACATGTATAAACTGCATTTTCACCAGCACTGTCCATCCAGAAATAATTTCTTCATTTTTGGAGTCCAGTGTTGAGTTAATAATGAAATAACATTATAGGAAACCATTTTGGGTTCTATGGTGGTATCTGTATTGTGCTAAATACAAATGCCTATTTAGTGATAGATAGGAAACTAGTACAAGTCATTAAATAGCTTCTGTAAAATTATAGAGCCAATGTGTATTGTAACAGCTTGCTGGACTGGTATAGAATCTTAGGAATATTTAGAAATTTCAGAGGAAAAATGTAGTTATTTGTTTTGTATGATGAGATTGTGCACAACATTTTCCACCCAGTTAAATATACATTTTTATTTGATTGCTTTTAGTTGAGTGCTGTGCTTTTATTTCCTGTTTTGTTTAATTCTTATTTTTATAGTTTTATATCAAATGTTGCTTTTATGATTTAAGTTGTTTAGTATAAATCTTTGTTAAATGTTAAAAATATAATAGATTTCTGTATATTAAGTTTTATATATAACCAGTGATTACTAATTGTGTTGTGCATTTGTTGTTGTACCTGTTATGGTGGTTGTAATATTTGCCCTCATTGTTTTCAGCATCATGTGAGTATGCTTTAATTCGTTTGTGAAAAAGCATGTGATTTGAAAACTCCATTTCCAATGTTAAGCTGTTATTAACAATGTTATTGTTAACAAATTGTAACACGTTGACATCTCGATAAGAAGCTGATGTATGTCGGTGTTTCACACAGGAGACATTAGATTGGTGAAGGTAGAACTTATCACAGGGAATACTGGAAAGTGGATTTTCATGTGATATGCCCAATATTTCGCTTCAGGCTTACCTCATTATCATCTGTATGTTATAATCACATGTGTTCTAGTTCATTGATTATTTCTCCCTAAAAAAGACTTTGCTGTATTTTCAAAAGAATTCCTAGACTTTCCTTATAGCTTCATGGTACTTGTTTTATTCAACTCTTTTCATCATGCTAATCTGAATCGCTATATTCTAGATAAATATTTAGTATAAAGAAAGAAATCTTCCAGCTGTTAAACCGAGTGCTAGCCGATAGTTTTATTAGCTCACCTGGTCTGAAGGACCGAGGTGAGCTTATGGGATACCGCAGCATCCGGCGTCCGTCAACAATCAACTTCTTCTCCATAACCGCTGGTCGGATTTCAACAAAATTTGACTGGTAGCATCCTTATGGGCTACTAACTGAAAATTGTACAAATGATGGGGCTGACCCCCCAGGGGCCTGAGGGGCTGGGCCATAAGAGGTCAATTTGGCTATTTCCATATAAACAACATCTTCCCTGAAACCAAGCATGGAATAGCACCCATAATGCAATGGTAGCATCCTTATAGGGTGGGGATCCAAAATTGTACAAATGATGGGGCTGACCCCCTGCTGGCCTGAAGGGCGGGGTCAAAAGGGATCAATTTGGCTATTTCCATATAAATGACTTCTTCCCTGCAACTCAGCATGGGATAGCACCCATAATGCAATGACAGCATCCTTATAGGGTGGGGATTCAAAATTGTACAAATGTTAGGGCTGACCCCCTGGGGGCCTGAGGGGCGGGGTCAAAAGGGGTCAATTTGGCTATTTCCATATAAACAACTTCTCTGAAACCAAGCATGGGATAGCACCCTAATGTAATGGTAGCATCCTTATAGGGTGGGGATCCAAAATTGTACAAATGATTGGGCTGATCCCCCGGGTGCCTGAAGGGCAGGGTCAAAAGGGGTCAATTTGGCTATTTCCATATAAATGACTTCTTCCCTGCAACTCAGCATGGGATAGCACCCATAATGCAATGACAGCATCCTTATAGGGTGGGGATTCCAAATTGTGCAAATGATAGGGCTGACCCCTGGAGCTTTAGACGGCAATAGATGCAGGGTCAAAAAGGTCAATTAGGCTACTATTTTCATAAATTACTTTCACTCTGAACCTATGGATTGCATAGTTGTATGGTATCAATAGCATCATTGTATGGTTGTGATTCAAAATTAAACTTTTGGAGTAAATTTTGCTAATTTTTCTAATTGTCAGAGTCTTTGTGATAATTACTAAAAAAAAAAACCCAGGTGAGCGATACAGGCCCTCTGGGCCTCTTGTTTTCATGATTTAAAATAAATCACCAATACTTTGTAAATAGTCAACGTAATATTTGTTCTACTAGTTTCTGAGGATTGTAGGTTTGGATGGCATCTGTCATCATGATCTTTTCTGAGCTCTATCTTCTTAAATCATCACTAAAAGTACTCCATACTTTATCACAGCTTCATAATGCACCATGACATTACTGTCACATATCGTTTGACATCCATAGAAAATAAATGAATGAAACAAAATTTTGTTTGTATAAGTTATCAACAGAATTTCACGTTTGGATGCAAGTTTTATCCATGTATTATTGTTCAGGGACAGTGAATTAATACCGATAGAGAACACATTAGGTTACTGGCCTACTAACTGCATGGCTGATCGTACATTGTAAACTGTATATGTAAGCTTATCACTGGGGCATGTGGGACGGGTAAAGGTCCCCACTATTACAGCAGACCCTGTATGCACTGTCATAATATGGCTAGCTCATCTCAACTTATAGACACCCATGTATCACATTAACCTCATTCAGTAAGCTTGTGCCGTCATTAATATGCTATTCATCTGGATTAAGTGTGCTGTTGCAAACAGTGATTACAGGAGGAAAGAAGTGTGTTAGATTAATTATTGGCAAGCTATAATATATCTAATGTAACACAGGAGAGGGAATCAATATATAAGTGAGCTTAAAAAGATGGGTGTTTATGATTTCAATTAAAGTAAGATGCATTGCATGGAAAGAAAAACATTCTTAAGAGATTCTCTACTTTGATAAGGAATAATAACCATGGTTATTAAGATGACATGAAAACAATACCCCGAACAGACTTAGGTACCCTATTCTTATGTTTCTTCTCAGAAATATGTATCCATAGAATAGGTACATAAACATAAAATAAAATGCAGTCCTGCATGTACCCAACATGCTGTTACTTTATATAGCTCAATTGAAGACAAAAGAATATATTTAAACTGGTAAATGAACAATGAATTATGTTTTGCTGCAGAAACGGAAGTTTTATGATAATACATGTACATGTAAATGTTTATATGATAATAAATTTTGTGTTTCAGTGTTTGGCCAGCAGCCTCCCATGCATCTCAGTGCACCGTCTCCAATCAACCCCTCACAAATGGGCCAGTCCTCATCCATCACTGTACCTGCTGGCACAACTCTCACAGTAAGTCAGCAGCAGTATTATACTGTGTCAATCACATCACATTTACGTAATGGGGATAATAGGATAGCTCATATAGTTAAGTGTGTTTCTGTTGAAGCAGATGATGATACAAAGGTAACCTGTTTATTATGTCACCCTAACGAAGTTGGGGGGACATATTGTTTTTGCTCCGTTTCTTCTTATTATTATTTTAATTCTTATTTCTTCCACTTTCTTCCGCCGGAATGGTTTCCGACACTTTTCTCAGAAACTACTGGGCCGATGATCATGAAACTTAGTAGACAGATTCTATAGGGTGTGGGGTGGTGCATAAAGGCTTTTTTTCTGGGACCGGAAGTCCAAGATGGCTGCTGGCCCACTTCCTGTTTTCAGGTTTCGGTCTCCGATCTCAATGAAATTGGTCTGTAGGGGTTTTAAGGGATGGCAAACATCATGAAAACATTTTGTGAAGATTTTTGGTATTCCAAGATGGCTGCTGGCCCACTTCCTGTTTTCAGGTTTCGGTCTTCTATCTCAATGAAAATTGGTCTGTAGGGGTTTTAACGGATAGCGAACAACATGCAGACATTTTCGTAAAGATGTTAGTATTCCAAGATGGCCGCTGGCTCATTTCCTGTTCTTCAGGTTTCGATCTCCGATCTCAATGAAAATTGGTCGACAGGGGTTTTAAGGGATGGCGAACAACATGCAAACAATTTCGTAAAGATTTTTGGTATTCCAAGATGGCCGCGGGGCTAACTTCCTGTTTTTATATTTTGGTCTCTGATTTCAATAAAAATTAGTATATAGGGGTATTAGGAATGCTGATCAATATGATAAAAAATTTAAAAGATTGTCGCTGGGCCAAATTCCTGTTTTCAATTTTTCGTCAGCAATTCATTGAAAATTGGTAAATGGGGGTTTTAAATTTTAAAGATGCTCCACCGCCGACAGAGCATAAATGATATTCGTCATTTGAACAATAATTGGTGTTTAATCGTGTATATATATGTCTAATTAACACAAAAAATAATATAAAATAATTTATTTCGCCTTTGGTGCATGCGCAATCAGTTCTTCATTCCATATAGGATATAGTGACACAGATTTTTTTCGGGATGCAATTAATTATTTTTCATATTTTTAACTTGAAGTAAAATTAGAAGCTCAAACTTTTCAATGGTGATAATGGTGTAAAGTAAGTAACTTTTTTAATTGAAGAAAAATACTAAATCGTCTGCTACTGTTTTTGATAGTGAAAATATACCATTTGTCAGCGGTGGAGCATCTTTAAGGGATGCCATACAGTCATGATAACTGCCAAATCCATTCCTCTGAAAATAGCCTTTTATTACTGTATTTTGTGTGTGTATAGTGCACTTTTTTTTTAATAAATTATCAAATGAAAAATTGGGGTGCGCCGTATACGCAGGTACAAGGCATGGCCAGGTCCTGGGTCATGATCACCGAGTTATGTAGTTATGTACATTTTAGGAGACCCTGAATTCCTATATAAAAGTACATCAAAAATTCTCCCAAGATGTTCATATACACTGTACAACTGCATTCTTGGTTTGTTGCAAATGGGGATGCGTTTGGGGGACTATGTATTGGTGTCCATTACAATGAGTACTTGTTAGTGGTTGGGTTAATTTCCCATTGTCCAAGTAACACAAACTACTAATGACTACTGGTCTACTGGATGCCTGTAATTTGTATGATGCTTGTGTTACAGTCAACAGCAACAATTCGGCCACCTGTTGTACCACGTGTACCTAGTCCACAGGAACTGATTGCCCACACACAGGCTATCATGCAGACAGCACTTCTAAAGAAACAACTGGAAGATCAGCGAGAACGCTTCATTAGAAAGCAACAAGACAGGTTGGTTGTAGACCATATTATGGAAATACCGTATTTTTGCGCGTATAGTGCGCACCCGCGTATAGTGCGCAGGTACGTTTTTGAGTTTCATTTTGGAAAAAAAATATTTACAAAAAAAATCTCAGTTTTTTTATCTTCGTTCACAACATTTTGCATTGCCTCCAAACACTTTTGAAGAACAAAATCAAACGGTTCTTATTGTTTATCAGTGCTTAAAACAACCTTCTGTTTATTAAAATTAACTGGCGAGAGGAGTTTGACACGATGATTGACACTTAGTTTACACTTGTAACGGCAGGCCTAGTTAGCTTGTGAATTGCCGGTGACACTATAATGAGGATAACAACAACGATGTTTCTACAATCAAATAATTAACCATACCTTGTGTAATTCCAATTGGTATCAATCAAGTCTATTGTGTATCTGTTCGGCATTTAGATTTAATCATTGTCCAAGATATTAGCTGGAAAGCCGACTGAGTAGGCCAATCAACCACAGGTGGCCGCCATATTTGATTACTGACTGCACGCTTCCGTATTCTCAACTATTTCAATTAGTATTGAAATCAGGATGATATCTTACAGAACCATTTCAAAAGATAGTAATAAGAGTAAATTTTACAGTCATACCATCATTTATTGTGCCGATTGGTCAGTGTTAATGTAGGAAGGTTTTAGTTTCGTATTTAATTTGCTGGCTCTGCATGTGGGATTACACTCATTTCCGTAAACATTTGCAAGCTCAAAAGTTTTCACATGCCGGAGAAACTTATTTATAAGGTAATCTGTCTAATGTGACGAATTAATTACACACTTATACATCGTTTCAAGCTCAAGGTTATATTCATTTAGCCATTTAGATTTGGAGATACCTTACTGAAGATTCACGATCGTAACATGAATCCGGTCATGAACACACGTGCTCTCAAAACGGACTTTCAAGGAATTAAAGATAAAAATTTTAAGAGATGTTTTCCTTTTATATTGAATATATGCATTGACCATTGACTTAATGATCAAAGTATTTAATCATAATTATTTCACCACAACGTGTACAAAATGTTACTGCATAGCTCGGACCTGCCGGTCGGTGATCATAACCCAGGACCTGGCCATGCCTTGTACCTGCGTATAGTGCGCACCCCAACTTTTCACTTGATAAATTATGAAAAAAAGTGCGCACTATACGCGCAAAAATACGGTATGTTTCGCATAAAATTCAAGTTCAAATAAATTTCACTAAAAGGGAATTAAAATGTTGTTCCTTTGATAAGTTGTCTTGTTTGTGGATCAGAGGAGTGAATCTTGAAAGATCCATTCAATGCTGTTATTATTATTTAACAATTTTCAGATCCATTTTTGATTATGAACACGATTAAAAATATGTTTTGAGGCGCTAGCGCATTGTGTAGTGTGTCTTACAGGGCCAAATCCCCAAACCCGACGACGCCTATGAAGCCAACCAGTTGCAATGTTTCCCAGACACCTACGATGTCCCTGGCGACGTCACCAGCTTGCCAGACACCAAAGGTATGTACAGAACTCCTGGTTTGTACCTCTAACTTGTGTATGGGATCAATGTAAAGACGTTGGAGTGTTTTTGACAACATATGGTGTAAATTCTGGTAGAGCTCTTTTCCTTGAAATACACTTCCCATACTTCTCTTTGATTTTATATAATTCCATGGATGATTTTCATTGACAGAAGAGCTATGTATAGAATATGATTTTATTTCCCTTACTGTTTTGTCTCTCTATCTACTGATAGAGGTAGATGGTTATGATCAGGTGATCTTTTCATTCATCTTTTCTTGCAGCCATCAGTAACTGCAGCTTTCACACCAACATCGGTCATGAAGAAGATGCATTCTGATAAAGCGTCAGAAAAAGAGAAACAGCGACAAGATAATGGGGATGGTGAAAATGGTAAGTAAAAAGTCAACAGATCACTTACAGTAAAAAGTAGTTTCTCTTGAATGAATGGTGAATTTTTTGCTGTCTGGTTAAGTACTGTGCCAATTCATTTCCGTGAAGATAATATTTTCCCCATGTCGCAGGCGATTGATGTGGTCACAAAGATGATCATATATATAGGATCTTAAATGTTCGTTTGATATGAAGTTTGATCGTCGAAACAAGTTTCTTAAAATTTCATCTGAAATGGACACAGATTTCTGATAATTTTCATCACATAACTACATATGTTTGGAAAAGTTTGATGTCAAGATATGTTGCAAAAATTATGGTGGAGTCTGCCTTTTTATCACACAATTTTTGAATCCCAATATTGTGTCATTGATTGCTGACAGTCTTGCTGTCAGAATATATATTTTCTGTCCTGTACAGCATAGAAAAGTGTTTCAGGTCATATTATTACACTAGTGACAAAACATGGTGAAAGTCACAGGTTATCAGATTGGTTATATCAAATAACATTAATCGAAATACAGGAATCTGTACATTGTGACTGTTTCAGAAACCCTTGCTCCAGTAAAGCAGATCGTTCCTCAGGATAACAGCCAGAGTGCTGTAGATAACCTAGAACTGATCCAGAAAATGAACATCGAGCAACAAGCCAAAGAGAATATGCCAGCCACTATAATGACTAGTATGACTACCCATTGTCAGCCCTCATCTATGTCTTCATCTCAGTTCAGTAGCCAGGACCTCAACATACCTGGTATCAACTCAATCGCAGCCTCACTGGCCGGGCACCATGATGTGGTAGGTATCACTCTCCATGTTCTATAGGCCAGATTAATACTGTGTTTTGAGAAGTACATTTTAGTATGAGCAGAGTTACCTGGTATAACATTGTTTGGTTTTAAATCTTGGAACACAAAGATTGTTATGCTTCTGCTATGAAATGTGTGTAATAGTGTTGTCGATGTATTATCCTGTTGCGTTCAATGATGATAAGTTTAACAGATACATCAACACAGTAAAAAAGAAAATATTTATCAATAAACAGTTTAGGGGATAGGCTATTATTTCATGCTTAATATGTAGTTATCATAATAATTTCTTATCAACCCTTGCAGTCTGTAAGCTTGGCAGAACAGTTGAGTCAGTTGTCAACACCCTCCTCAGGTCAACAGAAACAGCAGTCAGCCCGCGCCCTGATTGGTCAGGGAGGTTTCCAGAACTCTCCAGCTGGTCAGCCAATCACAGGTCCTGTTGCCACTCCAGGACGACCCATTGTCAAAGGTAGGCACCACGCATGCTTTGCACTGCAACACCCTACCATTTATATTAGGTTTACTGGCCTTATATGAACTACGGGCTTCATTGTGTAGATTATACTTGGGGATGTTCTTGTATATACTCATAAAATAACTATCTTGGTCACCTGTTGAATAGAATTATAATTTTCATCAGTATTCATCATTTGAAAATTTACAAAGAAAAAATAAATTATGCTACTGGAATGGGTGATGGGGTAGAGGTAAGGGGCATCTATAAGTATGAATCATGGATGTATTCCATCCCAATTTCAGTTAGACATGTTAAGATTTCTGAATTCAATAATGCCGAAATATGGCTATTTCTGATGAATTTAGGATGTAGTGAGAGTAGCACGGCTTGTTTTCTTTCCCGCCAGGCATCACCATCACCAGTTCTAGTGCTGCCAGCAGTACTGCAATGACTACCCCCGTGGGCAGACCCATGATCGGGGTTCCTCAGATGTCCACTCCACAGCTTCAGAGCAAATCCTCGGACGGCACTCCCATATCACTGCAGACCCCCTCACAACCCCAACTGCACCGTGCCATTACAGGAGCAGCCAACCCCACTTCTGTCCCCCAAGTACAGGCCCCTGTAGTAGCGCAGCAGAAACAGTTCAGTGCATCTCCTAGCCCCCTCACACCACGACCCATGCCCCCTATGGGGGCCCAGTACGGCATTCCAATCACGGGTCGGATCCCGGTACAACAGGCCATGTCACCTAACCCACTCCTAATGCAACAGATGTTACAGAGTGGCATCTCGCCCACCGCTGCAGCCAGAGGTACAGCACGAAACTTTGATATACAGTTATAGCTTAACTTTTATTGATATCATCAGATTTCTTACTGAAAACGTGCGTGTAGATTGAAAATATCTTCCATAGGAAAACTCTGAATTGTTCAAAATAAAGGTACTTTTGTTGTGGAAAATCTGATTTTTAATGATCATGGATCTTTCAGTCGCTCTCTTAATATTTTGAAGCGAATTTTGATACGACGATTTAACTTCTGTGAAAAATGGCTAACAGTATATTAGTCTACGATTTAACTTCTGTGAAAAATGGCTAACAGTATATTAGTGTTTGAAAATTACGCTTGAGTCCATCCTATCCTTTTTAATGCCGACTTGTAACATGCCTCATATAGTGCTTATGCTTTGTTAAGCCTATGAACCATGCAATATTTGAGTTGCTCATGTTGATGTCACCTTAACAGGTAGTTCAATGTTTAATTTTGAAAATTATAAGATTTTGTCAATGTCTTGTCTTAAGTGAATGCGTTGAATCAGCTGAACCAGATTATCAGACATGTTAACCTTTGGTGAGCAAAAAGAGGTAGATTTTTGACTCAAAAGCGGTAGCATTACACGCAGCATTTTTCGCGACGCGTCAGAGATATATATAAATATCAATAATATGCAAAATAATTACAAAAACATATTTTGTTAACAAATTATGATTTAACTTTAATCATTACCATAGGCCTTGCATTGGTGGCTCATTTTGTATTTTTTAAATGTTAATTAAGGCTTACATTAAATTTAGAAGATGAAAAATGTCAATAAATACATTGTATACTTTTTATTTCAATGCTATTTATCACCTTTTTTAATTATACATTTTGTCTATTTGTTTTGGGTTTTTTTCACCTTTTTTTTGTAATACATACTGGACTCTTTTTCTTTTGATTTATGCAAGAAAAAATACAAATATTCTAGAGAAATAATCACCCTGAAAAAAAAAAAAAAAAAAAATTGTGATATCCTGAAAAAATATACCAAAATCCGGCTCCTTTATTAGAATCACCCCATTCCAAAATGGCGGCCATTACGATTGCAAAGTTTATGATTTTCAGCAGACACTGTATGCATATTTTACATTGAAAACGTGAGTAAATCATTTCAATTATAAGTAGCGTTTGTTTTTGAAATGATGCTTACTAGTTTTAAGCACAAAATTTATTGAAAGGCCAGATGATTGTTTCCTTACGGTAGGCCTACGTAATACACATCGTTACACTCAGACACGGGAAATAGGCTAAGCAAGTGACACCACCAAGCCAAGGTGGAACTAGCCCCAGGCTGCTAATTAGCACCAGTGGGTGCACATGTTGGTCAGGGAGTGTTCACACCTCCTTTGTTTATTTAATTATGAAGCCAGTCCCCTACTCAGTCTGGTATGCATTTTGAAGCCATCATGGCAGCCCCAACCGACTATGAAAATTCAGAAATCGGAAGAAAAAAAAATGAAGACGATGTTTTGCAGAAATCGGAATATTTGGATATTAAAGCGGTAGGCGGAATATCAGTCTCAAAAGCGGTAGACTTCCGCCAGAATCGGTAGGGTTAACATGTCTGGTTCATGGTCAATGTCTTATCTTTAAGTGGATGCGTTGAATCAGCTGAACCAGATTTTGTTAATGTCTTGTTTTCAGTGAATGCGTTGAATCAGCTGAACCAGATTTTGTTAATGTCTTGTTTTCAGTGAATGCTTTGAATCAGCTGAACCAGATTTTGTAAATATCTTGTCTTATGTGGATGCGTTGAATCAGCTGAACCAGATTTTGTAAATGTCTTGTCTTATGTGGATGCGTTGAATCAGCTGAACCAGATTTTGTCAATGTCTTGTTTTTAGTGAATGCGTTGAATCAGCTGAACCAGATTTTGTTAATGTCTTGTTTTTAATGAATGCTTTGAATCAGCTGAACCAGATTTTGTTAATGTCTTGTTTTTAATGAATGCTTTGAATCAGCTGAACCAGATTTTGTTAATGTCTTGTTTTTAATGAATGCTTTGAATCAGCTGAACCAGATTTTGTTATGTCTTGTTTTTAGTGAATGTGTTGAACACCTGAACCAGATTTTGTCAATGTCTTGTTTTCAGTGAATGCGTTGAATCAGCTGAACCAGATTTTGTTAATGTCTTGTTTTTAGTGAATGTGTTGAATCAGCGCTGAACCAGATTTTGTCAATGTCTTGTTTTCAGTGAATGCGTTGAATCAGCTGAACCAGATTTTGTTAATGTCTTGTCTTAAGTGAATGTGTTGAATCACCTGATCCAGATTTTGTTAATGTCTTGTTTTCAGTGAATGCTTTGAATCAGCTGAACCAGATTTTGTCAATGTCATATCTTAAGTGAATGCGTTGAATCAGCTGAACCAGATTTTGTTAATGTCTTGTTTTCAGTGAATGCGTTGAATCAGCTGAACCAGATTTTGTAAATGTCTTGTCTTAAGTGGATGCGTTGAATCAGCTGAACCAGATTTTGTTAATGTCTTGTTTTTAATGAATGCTTTGAATCAGCTGAACCAGATTTGGTTAATGTCTTGTTTTTAGTGAATGCGTTGAATCAGCTGAACCAGATTTTGTTAATGTCTTGTCTTAAGTGAATGTGTTGAATCAGTTGAACCAGATTTTGTTAATGTCTTGTTTTCAGTGAATGCGTTGAATCAGCTGAACCAGATTTTGTCAATGTCTTGTCTTAAGTGGATGCGTTGAATCAGCTGAACCAGATTTTGTCAATGTCTTGTCTTAAGTGAATGCGTTGAATCAGCTGAACCAGATTTTGTAAATGTCTTGTCTTAAGTGGATGCGTTGAATCAGCTGAACCAGATTTTGTTAATGTCTTGTTTTCAGTGAATGCGTTGAATCAGCTGAACCAGATTTTGTCAATGTCTTGTTTTCATTGAATGCATTGAATCAGCTGAACCAGATTTTGTTAATGTCTTGTTTTTAGTGAATGCGTTGAATCAGCTGAACCAGATTTTGTCAATATCTTGTTTTTAATGAATGCTTTGAATCAGCTGAACCAGATTTTGTTAATGTCTTGTTTTTAATGAATGCTTTGAATCAGCTGAACCAGATTTTGTCAATGTCTTGTTTTTAGTGAATGCTTTGAATCAGCTGAACCAGATTTTGTTAATGTCTTGTCTTAAGTGGATGCTTTGAATCAGCTGAACCAGATTTTGTAAATGTCTTGTTTTTAATTAATGCTTTGAATCAGCTGAACCAGATTTTGTTAATGTCTTGTTTTTAATGAATGCGTTGAATCAGCTGAACCAGATTTTGTTAATGTCTTGTTTTTAATGAATGCTTTGAATCAGCTGAACCAGATTTTGTTAATGTCTTGTTTTTAATGAATGCTTTGAATCAGCTGAACCAGATTTTGTTAATGTCTTGTTTTAAGTGGATGCGTTGAATCAGCTGAACCAGATTTTGTTAATGTCTTGTTTTTAATGAATGCTTTGAATCAGCTGAACCAGATTTTGTTAATGTCTTGTTTTTAATGAATGCTTTGAATCAGCTGAACCAGATTTTGTTAATGTCTTGTTTTCAGTGAATGCGTTAAATCAGCTGAACCAGATAAATCATATGAACCACCTGGCGATGCAGCAGCAGCCCCCGCGGATCATGGATCCACGCCTCCAGGGGATGAGGGGAGTTTATCCTACGGTGCCAAACCTCACACCTCGTAGTTCAGTCATTCCAACAAGCCTGGGTGTACCTGTTCGTACTCCCATGGGAGTTAATGTGGCCATCGGCAGGGCTGTATCTCCACACCCACCAACACAAAAACGTAAGTTTACTGGTAGTGTGAAAGGCAGATGCCATGGAAGGGTTACTAACATCAAAGTTGTTTCTGAAATTGTTTGTTAAATAAAAGAATGAGAATGGCTCTTTTTAAACCTGAGGGGACATAGTATGTTTGTTATGTCCTTTCATACCTTATATTGAAAATCCTTGTGACCTATGCCTCTCTGTCCTTTACTACATGGGACTTGAGTAGAACTTTAGTTCAAGCCCTGCTGTAAAAGGGGTGGGAGCATGTAGTGGTACCCATATTTTCTAAGACATTTCTGTATGTGTCCTTGGTTCATTTAGACAAGAGAAGTCACTTTAGCACAATCTATTTTTTTGTAGTAATAAACGGGCCAGTGTCACCTGGAATACCTATACACACCTCCATCCCATCAAGCCTCCTGAATGGGAACAACAACATCACCAAACAAGACCCTAACCTTGCCAAGTGGTTTGGTACAGACGTCCTCAACAAACAACAGATGACATCGCTACCCCCCTTACCAGCTTCTGGTCAGAGGATGATGACCCTAGAGGAGATTGAACGCTGTCAGCAGCAAGCAGTCATTAATTGATGTTAGAATTGAGACGTTTTATGACAGGTAGACAACGCCACTGTTCTGTGTTGTAAATATTCCTGTAGAATCTTGATGCGTTCTAGTGTCGTGTGGTTTGTACACAAGTGATTATGTTTGAAGAATTTTTTCGTATGTTTAATCATAAACCAAAAGTACAATTACTGTAAAAGATTTCCAGAGTTTGAGCTGTAAGGCAGAAATAGACTTGGAAAAATATGTGATCTCATGTATCCATACATTAACTACAAGGTTCTAGTATTGATGTAGTTGTGACCTTTATTTTCTACCTCTTATGACCTTCAAATTTTACATAAAAACCTCCCTAAGGTAAAATCATAATAGAGGCTACCTTATGTGAGAAGTTTGTTTCTATTGTAATCTGGAACTTAACGACCTAAAACAACTTCATTGTTTATAATTTTTCAGTTTTATTGTTCAGGAATTAAATTTTTGTCAATTCATATCTGATAAAATAGATGTAATAGCCATCATTTAAAATTATGTTTTGATTATAATAAATATATTAAGTCTTTATATAATCGTCAAATACACTGTTATTCCACTAAAACTTTGATATAAAGAATATCCCATATATCTTTATCACTATTTTAGAAATCAGGCTTTGTGAAAAGCTGTAGCCATTTGTATTTTGTTTATATGTTCACATCTCATGTGTGATGCCATTATATTAAATTCATTTAGTGATAAAGCGTTATCCAAATGTGCCAAGATTATGACTGCTATATATGAAAGGGTAGGCAGTCATACAGATTGTATATATAAATGTATATGTGAGGAAAGGGCTTGATGTAGACTCCCTAGTAAAATATCGACAGCGGAAGACTACTGCATGTTAAAATCATATTGATGTTTGACAAGGTTTTGGTGTTAACATATATGGCTGTAGTGGCTTCATCTTTCTTTAATTAACCTTATGCCTAATGCACTGCCATACGATGATGCTTATAGATTGCTTCAGTTTTTTCAGTATTATGCAAAACTGGTTCACTCCCCATTCACTTTGATGAGATTTAAATTTTGCAGAGATTTAACAGCAATAGAAATTGTGTTTACGGAATTGGTTTACTGTGTATTAGATATTTACATTTTCTATGTTTCCTAAAATAAGATGTAGATATATTGTTTAAGGTAATATGTAATAGAAGAGTTTAAACTAGAATTACTATTAGTATTAAATGTATTTATTTGTTTAAAAAATCATACATTTGACCAGCCATTGTATTATTGAGCTAAGTTAGCTTACCTTTATCATTTTAACTGTTGATATAAGACAGAATTACACATTCACAGAATGGTCACTTTTTCATGTCCTAAAATTTTGGCATAATTTCACAACAGACCTCCAAGACAAATTCAGATATATTTAACATGCAAACACATCTTTGAACTGGGGATTTCAGTGGATTATTGATCTAACCAGGGTTCAAGTTGTATTGTTCAGGGATTTATTTTGGAGACGAGTTGAGTTATGTAAAGTTGTAGGCTATTTATGTAGATTTTCGACACATATTTTGGAGAAGAACTATTTAGGCCTGGAACTGGCAGAGTTGATATGTAGCTCGTTCGTATAGATGTTGACGTGTAAATAAAAGCTTTTCTCATTTTGTATTGATATCCATTTCATGTACATTTTTCATTATGACTTGACAAGTGAATACGTATTTAAATTTGAACGTTGATAGACAACAAAGGAACCTGGTAAACATACTACTGTGTCGTTTTTGTTCTTTTTTGTTTTCCTTTTGAATGTGAATAGTTCTATTTGTGTGTGTAAAAAGCATCTTGCATTAAACTCGTGTTGAAATTATGTGTAAAAAAATGTTGCTCATTGTTCTTTTTTATATAAATATTTTTCCTCTTTTCTATATTTTATTTATTTTTCCTTCACTGTTTGTAAATAAGTTGATAGACACCTTTCCTGTAGTCGACTTTTCTCTGTAATGTACACCAGAAAGTTCACCTTAAAATGTTTGTAATTATCACTTTTATTCAGATATATATGGGTATCTTTATTGAAATTGTATTTTTATCACAACTTAAAAAAGCGCTAACATTTTCAAATTTGTTGTAAATAGAACCTCAAACATAAGAAGTTTAACATTATATAATAAATATTGCCGATGCATATCATGTAGTGCTATGCCGTGTTTGTTTCTAACTAGTCAAGGGTTTCACTCATCACTTGCTTGTACTCCCGACGCCATCATTCACCATACTGTATATTAATTTCATCTTTTATGTGCTTAAAGTTGATGTTTGTTCCTAGTTATAAGCAGCAAAACAAATAAACAAATAAATATTAATGATTATGAAACTTGTATGATTTACTTGTATAAATGACAGTGCTGTTTTGATTGTTAATATTTGATATTTTTTTCTCGTTATTATTTTTGTGTTTTTTGTACAGTAATATGCACAGTTCTGGGTCCAACCTAGATTAATTGGTGTCTTTTTTCTCACTGTTACTCCTTCATTGTCTTGTTGTCGTATAAAAATGGTGCAATGAAAACATGTTTTGATATGTCCATATAATAATAGTTTTATTTTTCTTAGATTTAAATGTAGTTCGTCCATCTTGGCAGTAGAATGGCTTATATGTACTTGAAGTGATGATGTGTACTTTCCACTTTCAACAATTTTCGACAGAAACGGTGAACTTCGAATTCCTTTTGATTTTTGTTCTTTTCTTAAAAAATGAATAGTGATGAAAAAGAGAAGAAAAGAAGAAAAGAAGAAAAAGGGGGGGGGGGGGGAGAGAGAAAAAATATGCAATGCTTTGAAGTTAAAATGTTAAAAAGAATATATTCAATTTCTTGTAAATTAAATCTTAAAATAGATGACACCCATATTGATTCCACTTCAAAAACCAAAACTGATGTCATATTCAATTGCAAGGAATGACAAATAAAAATACACGTAGTTAGACGTTAAGAAGAAGTATATCCGTAGAAAGTTTGTTTTGTAAAGGAATTGTTGGATTCATTTATTTCAAGGAAGTTGGGAAACATTCCAAATACAAAGTAAATGCTATCAGGCATGTTTGTGGTGTATGTATTAGTGTGTGTGGTTGTCAGTGGTCTGTACATGTCCACACTTTGTTGTCCTGTAGTGTGGCCGTGTTGCTCTCCGCCTCACCCTTCACATGTTTTACATCCCTTCACTTAATAATGTTCTTGTTCTTGTTAGGGAAATCTACATACATTGTTTATATGCATTCATTGTCCATGGGTGGGGGGGGGGGGGGGGGGGGGTTCCCCCCCCCCCCCCCCCCCCCCCAAGTAATTAATTAGGGCTTGATATTAATGATATGTAATTCTGTGTTTTTTGTCTACATGTATGTAAAAAAAATTCATCTTGTATTCTTTCTCCACAGAAGTAATTTTGTTGTTGATTCGTCACCCTGTAACCAAGTCACCTCCCATCCCCTTCACAGTTCTCTCCCCTTCCAGACCTCGTCCCTCTGATACCAATCGATTGTCCTCTGTACAGTTCCATTTGTGTGTACGTCACTGTTACCATGGCAAACAAGGCTATGGGGGTGATGCTTGATGTGCTGTAATCATATATTTTGTTTTGATTGGTAAATATATTTAATGGTTATTTTTGTAAAAAGTTGACAGAAATTATAAGATGTTTGACAGATGTGGTATGATCACTCGCTATTGTTTCTCCAACATCAAGTTTATATGTGTCTTTGTGTCTTCATTTTATTGTATGGAATTGTTGTTGATATGTATAATTTGTGCTGTGACTGGGCTGAGGATCACAAAGTCTTATTATTTTAAGGTCTGTTAGTTTCAACTTTTTTGCAGCAATCTGTCTTTATAAACAGTTCTTGTCTCTAGAATACGGTAGTTTTGAGATACCAAAACGGCGTGCATAAGTACAACATAAGTCGATTGGTCACCAGCCTTTCAGTGATTGTGACATTACAAAAATCACAAGAAGGGTGGCACTAATCGACGCTAAATCTTACCATAATACTCATGTCGTTTTTGAATATCGAAATTGATGTATTATGCATGTGTACCTGAAAGTGTCCTAAATGACGTTTATTGATTTTTTTCGCTGAACACCCCATAATTGTTTATAGATACAATATTGAGAAGTGACATACAGTTTTAAGGTGAAACCTTGTGGATTACTACAGCTTAGATCAGTACCAGGACTGTTTGGTCCTCTGCCCAGTCAGAGTTTTGTTCAGTATTGTGATGTAAGGCTGATAAGGTATAGGACTGAAGATTGTCAAATAGTGTTACATCCAGGGCTGTACAACAAGATACTCCAGAGTACTTCTGGATTTAAAAGCAGGGAAGAGGATGGGAGTTATAAATTTTCAGTTATTTTTGTCTGAGTTTTGGTGCATTAGTACTAGTTGTTGATTGTGTAAGTGTGATTGGCGTAACTGCTGTGAGAGTATGGATGTGTAAATGATTGTAAATAGAGAGTATCTAAATGTGTGTGAATCCGTGGTGATACAGATTTTATAGTGGTGGTATATGAGGTTAGATCTTGGGTTTGACATTACGTGTTGTGAAGACAGTCATGTCTATATATAAATATATATCTACATAGATTTATCTTTTAACTTCAAATAAGACATCTTGGCTGCGTTTTTTGGTTAATCTTTGGTTACATAGTGAAAATTAGTTTGTTTTGGCTCTAAGACTTTCCTTTGTTTGATACCCTCCCAACCATAGACTTACCGATACTGCTGGATTGGTTTTACAAAGCGGCTCTACCTTCTCTACTATATCTTGATGTTGCATCTGTTTGTTTTAAAATTGGTCATTTGTGTGGAGTAGCTGACCTATATGCTTTAATCAAACCTTTGAAATATAAGTAAATGCCATGTAATAAAGTGATAAAAAGTTTAATTTTAGTAGAAACAAAAATATAGACTGCATTGAGTATTTGGATGGACTGTAACAAGATGAATAGGTAATCAGGGCATGTTAATGACAATATCATTGGATTTAAAAAGGCACAAAGTATATTGGCTTAGAGGCTTCATATGAAAGTCTTAAATATATTATTAGTGAGGGTTAGTTGTAAGTCACAAATTCTAGCAATAATTAAAAAAAAGTTGGGGTTGTTTTGTCATTTGAAAAATCTATTTGAAAGGGGGCGGCTCGCAGAAAGTGAAAATATAGCATTAGGCTGAAATTCTGTTGACGGAAAAAGAAGTATAAAATCCAGTATTCTTAATTTTTGTTTACTTGAAAGTCTGTGTAACTGTGATGTTTGAATGGCCTCCCGTGATAGGTGGATAGTATAGAGCGTGTGTCAATCATGTGCTGGTGCGTCAGTGCCAGCGACTGAGAAAGACGGAGATTATTATTACACGTTATTTTGAGTTTCACTGTTGTAAGGAATTGATGGCAAAACAGTCAGTCTTTATCCTTTTAGACTTTCCTACAGTGCAACATACCGTAATATCAATGGTTTCCTTATCAAAGCTAGAGTTGATTTTGTCAAACTTGTCACTCAGTGCTTTATAAGAAGTCGAAAAAAATAAATTGTGAAAAAAAATTGAATTTGTGTCTTTGTTGTTTTGTTCTGTGAAGACGAGTCTAATTTGGACATATAGTACAGCATTTCAGAGAAAATGTTTGATTGATTTTTTACAGATTCTTGATATGAAGGAAAACATAAAAAAGCATATGTTTCACTTAAAAGTTATGAATTTTCCTGTTTACAATTACACTAATAAACCAACCATAGTCGTTTAAGCCAAGGAAAAAATCAGCAATTAAAATTTTTATTTTAAAATACTTGTATTGTATTGTGACTAAAGTCACACAAAGTTTATTTAGTTGGCGAGTGGTAGATTCGTGGAACTTATTTCCAAACTTTGTAGTAGAAGCCCCTACTCTAAACTTGTTAAAAACCGACTGAACACTCACTGGAATTCAGTACCATGCAAGTTTTATCCCAGTTTTTATATGGCACAACTGAACAACCTAGTAAATGAGCAAAACGCGCCACAACTAGCTGGAATCGGCTAACTACGGTGTCTAAGAAGAAGTAACAGGTAAACGATCCTCACTTTTCATTGTTCTAAAGGATACAATTATTATGACACCAACCTGTGTACCATTTCACAAAGCTTCATAACTTATAAACGTTTGTAAATATTTATGCAAGGGTGTTCATAACTTAGGAAAGGAAGTAGTAATTCTTGTTCCAACTTACATGCGCTTCCAATGAAAATGTACTGCTCTCTAACCAATGTTCATAAGTTATGAAGTTTTGTGAAATGCTTAGTAACTCGTAAATAGGACTTGGAATCTATATTCTGTGCACTTGATTACCGGTAACTTAAAAAATCCTTGTCAATAATAGTAGCCCCAGAGACCTTACCGGTATATTAGGTTTTCATCATCTTTTGATGAAGGGATCAAATCATTTGCCTTTCTTCACCAACATGGCACAGAGTTTGATCTCTTAATTAATATTGTGGTGATTGATTTCCAAAGAAAGTTATTTTTGCAAAATTTACAGTGGAAAAAATTGAAGGAAGGTCAAGGTGATTTTTCTGACAAAATTTGTAGGCCTACTATAACAAAAATATAACGCGCAGGGGAAATTTTCACTCTTAAATGTCTGTGATAAGCATAAATTCCACGTTTACAGTAGTTAGTTTTTCTTTATATTCAATGTTACTTACAGTAGTAAAAGTGTTTCGTAATTTCGCTTTCAATGTCTAAATTTAAATAACGAAATCGCTGTTTATGAAATAAAAGAAAGCGTCTATAGTTAACTACGTAATAGATTTTGAGAAATAATTTAAGGAAAAATTGAAACGTGAATCTCTAAATAAACTTTCTGACGAAATACCCTTATTTTCTCTGTCACAAATGATATAAGAACTAAGGATATAGAATATATACTTGCTACATACTAGTTTACGTCTACTCCCTTTAGTTTTTATGTAAACGTAGACGTAAACGTAAGCTATGACTTTTAGTAAAACGCAAAAATGTCGTAAATTATGTCTATGTTTACGTTTATGCCTACGTTTACGACCTTTTGCAAAACTCGCTTCTACTTTTTAGATAACTCAACACCAGATTTTAAACCCCGTGGTCATTGGGCCGCTTTATTATGAGTATGAATCTTGAGATTAAATGTGTGGCCCTAGAAATCTTGAACAAAAGGTCCAGGCAATTACATGTATTTTCAACACCCATGATAGTCCTTCACTCCAACATGCTACAGACCTAAAATTAGGCCTCAAAGCATTTTGATTATTAAAATGAAATCCTAAAATTCTTATAACAACGGTAAACTTGCTGCAGATATGATGTTATTTGACCAATAGACAATGGACACTAGTTATACATATTAACGATTTTATTGTAAATGTTCCTAGCCATGAATAGTAACACATACATATAAAGCACAATAGGTCTCTACAATACTCAATAACACAGTAACAAAATGTCCTAGCTTTAAATCTTCCCAAACAACATACTGTCATAAGCCAAATATCTTTTGCGGCTATTAAATTTTGTGATTTCATTCAAAAACAAATTCACAAAGATTAACATTCCTTGGATCTCGAGAGAAAATTGGTCTACAGTAGCTTTCAGAAACAATGTTTCATAGCGTGTTAACATTCTGCACCTTTATAAAGAGATTTTTTCCTCTGTAAACTGTAACCTCTGAAATTCCAGTAGATAATTTATCAAGTTCGGTACTAGTACTGTATAAAATGTTATAAAAATTTCATGGTATAGAGATTTTAAAGTATTTCATGGGTAGAAATATTTGTGTTTGGCCTACGGAACATCAATTCTAATAATGTTTACCCAACCAAATTTTGTTGTTCATACCGTAGTTTGATCCACAAAAACAACGAACATTTCTACACCGATTAATTTGTGTTAAACAGTAAATAAAAGTACTGTACTTGAGATGAACTTTACCAGTTTTGATATCAGGTGATCCACTTAGCTAGTGAAATCTGAAAATAAATACTAGTATTCCCCAAAAACAAAACAGCACAAAGAAGCTGGTTAATTCAGGTTAAAAGGAAACTGCTCTGGCATAACAAACTCTAGATGTCAAAATGCATCATCCTTGTATTTTTATGCTGAAAATTATGAAAGTTACACATTTATGCATTAATACAAAGATCTTTATCACATTTTCTTCCAACACAGTTTTTGATAAATACAGATTTATACACATGAATGGATGAAAAAGTTTATAAAACTATCAAATAATGAATTGGATATGAACACCGACAACCAACATTGGTGGTTAAAGCTAGTAATAAACAACTGTGTATGTCTCCGACTTGTGGCACTTCCATATATTATTGCTTGATATTTCTTTAAAATTGATAAATATCTGTATGAATGTATCATACCTGTCAAAATATTTATCGTAAATTGAAAATCTTTCAAAAGCTTTTTTGATTCATTATTTATTATTACACTTTTCCAGAATTACATGTACCCCCAATATACTATTTCCATATTGTGTTACCACATAAAAGATAGCTGTATTAGCTATGCGCTTGAACACCACGAAAATAAATAAACATGACCCAATATTGGGGCATTCCTTCATTCGAACATCAGGAAAGTTTTAAACTACAAATATACATGTACAATGAGTAACGGTTATTCAAATTATTTGGTAATTAAATCACATGGTCCCAATTTCTTAATTGTTGTATTTAAACTCAATTTTTCATTAACTTTTAAATGATCTCTGCTTATTCCAATACAATGTATAAAATCTGGGAAATTCAAAATATAAAATCTGTTACTTTTCAGTTTTGCATGGTAATTTGCCAATATATGTTTCAATGTTCTTTGCTTTCAATATGAAGATAAGTCTCATGCGAATGAAAGTTAGCCTAGAGTGATTATGTAAAGTTAATACTAACTATTTGGAAAAATGCATATTTCTTATCTGATATCATTTTAGCATTCTAAATCCGTTCTAAATGAAGAAATGTCCTTTAAATGCTAATGAATCCTGCTTTATAAAGAGTAACACTTATATAATTAGGTAGCAACCAAAAACATGATATGCACCATTAGATGTTACATTAACAATACCAATATGCATAATTATTGCTCACACTTGTTTTGTTTTAGTAACGACTTTGTTTAAAAGTTGGTCTGCTAATAAATGAACTTGTGAATTCCTATACCTTCAAATGATATTACAGTTTCATTCCCAAAATTAGTTGATGAAATGTAATTAAGCAATTACTTTAAAACTGTGCCAAATATGTTTAACATGTACAAATATCATCCATTTCTGTTTATACACAATCAATGTTTCTGCACATTAAGCAATTGCCTTTTTAATTCAAAAGATTTGTGTGCGTTTACGTATGAAACCTTTTTTAACTAACCATCTTTATCCAGGAACTTCTTTTTAACAACCTCAAATCCCTTTTGGTTCTCTTTTTTATCTTGATAAAAATGTGATGTTTTGGAGCAGGAACTAAATTTGTATTTCTTCTCACAATTCATCTATTTTCCCTGACATAAACCTTTATTTAAAACCACAGGAAATGTGTCTTTGATGTCTAGATTATTAACCCATTTCAACTTATTCACCCCTGTCTTTGATGTATAGATTATTAACCCATTTTAACTTATTCACCCCTGTCTTTGATGTCTAGATTATTAACCCATTTTAACTTATTCACCCCTGTCTTTGATGTCTAGATTATTAACCCATTTTAACTTATTCACCCCTGTCTTTGATGTCTAGATTATTAACCCATTTTAACTTATTCCCCCCTGTCTTTGATGTCTAGATTATTAACCCATTTTAACTTATTCACCCCTGTCTTTGATGTCTAGATTATTAACCCATTTTAACTTATCCCCCCTGTCTTTGATGTCTAGATTATTAACCCATTTTAACTTATTCACCCCTGTCTTTGATGTCTAGATTATTAACCCATTTTAACTTATTCACCCCTGTCTTTGATGTCTAGATTATTAACCCATTTTAACTTATTCACCCCTGTCTTTGATGTCTAGATTATTAACCCATTTTAACTTATCCCCCCTGTCTTTGATGTCTAGATTATTAACCCATTTTTAACTTATTCACCCCTGTCTTTGATGTCTAGATTATTAACCCATTTTAACTTATTCACCCCTGTCTTTGATGTCTAGATTATTAACCCATTTTAACTTATTCAATCCTGTCTTTGATGTCTAGATTATTAACCCATTTAAACTTATTCCCCCCTGTCTTTGATGTCTAGATTATTAACCCATTTTAACTTATTCACCCCTGTCTTTGATGTCTAGATTATTAACCCATTTTAACTTATCCCCCCCCTGTCTTTGATGTCTAGATTATTAACCCATTTTAACTTATTCACCCCTGTCTTTGATGTCTAGATTATTAACCCATTTTAACTTACCCCTCCCCCCCCCCCCCCTGTCTTTGATGTCTAGATTATTAACCCATTTTAACTTATTCACCCCTGTCTTTGATGTCTAGATTATTAACCCATTTTAACTTATTCACCCCTGTCTTTGATGTCTAGATTATTAACCCATTTTAACTTATTCAATCCTGTCTTTGATGTCTAGATTATTAACCCATTTTAACTTATTCAATCCTGTCTTTGATGTCTAGATTATTAACCATTTTATTCACCCTAAACACACTTTTGAACTCTTCTTATTCAAAGACTGGTAGAATTCATTATGAACTTTCAAATGTCAATGTGTTAAACACTAAAATAGGTGATCAAGCTTTGAAAGCCAAAGGGTTACATTGTATCTCCTTTTGTCATCATCTTAAAACACTGATGAAGTCTGGCTTGATTTCCCCGAAGCGTTTCCTATCCTCACTTATTTTAACCAAACTGAACTTCCAATATGACAACTTAACTTGGTCCAAGAGAGTAAATGAACGCTGTTTGAGTGCAATTAGTTCCACTTTCGATTTCGACTCGTACAGTCCTATTAAAATATGTCACAATAACTGGATTGTGGGACTAATCAGTCACAAATCAGTTCATTTCACCATCCTGAAACCCTCATGTTATCGTAGCTTTACTTTATCACAGCCCTACAAGCCAACAGAATCTGGTTTGCATTAAACTTGTCTTGAAAAGCATGGCTTAAGTGTAGTCCCTGAAAAAGCATAAAGCCTTTCCACACACAAAGGCGAGTGTAGCTCCTTAGGTAGGATATCAACCATGGCCGTTGCTTAAGATGTCACGAACTGTTCATCAGAGGTCACGAAGACTCACTCTTACATACATGACTCACACTGTACAATGTAACATTCATTTTCCTGGCAGATTTGAATGTCCTGTGATGGGATAAGAAACACTGAAGTGACTGTCTTTCACCATTCTAACTGCCGTTGTGTGATATATAGCTCCTAATATAGGATGACTGGTCACTTTTCTGTGAGTGACAGCTTGAGAATCATTTCAAGCTCCTCCTCCTCCTGTTTCCGACGGATATCGTCCTCTTGCTGCTGTCGCTGTGAGAGTTCAAGGGCCATTCGCATCTGTGTTTCATCGTCCCGCAGAATTGGGGGAGGTGCGTGTTGCAGAGGCTGTCTGTGAACAGGTGGAGCTCCGTCCCCGGGAGAGGAACCACCAGATAAGGCTATGCTTTCTGCTATGGCTCTGAAGTATAAATAACTAGTGTCAATTCATTTTATATATTGGTATTAAAATGAACTAGAAATATGTCTGTTAGACATTAAGTGCTCGCTGACTACTGCCTAAAACCTTAATTTCCAGAATGATATGTATCTACATGTATAAGGCTTCTGGGGTGAGATATTTTACACTTACAAAACTGTAACACCTAATTTATAAATAACCCGCAGATATACATTATATACATTATATACTCACAAACCTATATGAAATCATTCTTGGCAACAGGTTACGTACGTAACACTATCGCTCATTATCCATGGGAGATGGTTTATGTATTGTAATAAATAATTTCCTTTTAATTACGTCATCAAAACTATAAATGTGAAATTACTTTGAAATTTGTTAATTGTGTTCTTTGTTACATAGAAGTTTATTTGTTATCTATTGATATTGATACGATAGACTTGTTTCGCTGTTCAAAATAGTCGTCCGCTACAGCACTGTCCAGTGTCTGTGCATGTGGTGACTTACCTGTGTCATGCTTGAATGCCTTTCTGGGTACATCAGATCTAGAGCTCATGCACCTGGGCCGTTTTCGATTATACGGTTTGACTGGTTGAACCTAGTTGTTTGTTTATTAATTAAAGACGGACCTGGTGATTTTATATTGTTTTCAGACGAGCCTTGACAAAGCCCTCACAGGCTTGTATAAAAAACTGCAGGTCCGTCAGGATTTATACTTGAAATAATGACTCAAACCAATGGTCGAACCGGTTTTTCCGAATATACGAAAACGGCCCTAGACTGATATTGTATAATGGTTTTTTTTTATTCTGTTTCTCTTACGCAAGGCTGGGTGATTTTATAAATATTTATTAGAACCATAGCAAATACGGTCTATGGTCACTGGGGTTAGTAAGCGATAGTACCCCCGGTACAACGTATATGTATACCTAGGACCTAGGATGATGTGAAATAAATTAAATATAATCTCCTGAGTAACACTACCGTAATTGTCTTTGCCCAGTACTAAAAGTTATACGTTTCGTCACTTTCTTTTATTGACTACATAAACCTAATTCGCATTGTATTGTTCTGAAGGTTTCCAAAGTCGATCAGATGCTTTGAATATTGTGACCGATGCAAGAGTTTGTATGATATGCCGCTTTAAGTTTACACAAAATGAATGTGTTTAGCACTGTTTAATGTCACTGTTGTTAATTTACAGAAGAACATCACTGACAGATATCTCTTATTTTTGAACCAGTGACACTCAATGACAACAGTCGCCATCCTACATTGATAACTGATGACAACAGTTGTCATGACTACTGACCTCTGAAGGAGCTGGTCAGCTTCCTCAGGTCCCACAGTACCAGGAGGTGGAGGACGAATATTGTTGAGAGCCTCCCAAAATGTCAGTTGCTGTCAAAGTAAAGTAGATCAGAATAATGGCACCAGGTAGTACATCCATTACTATACATTACAGTTATAACCAAACATACAACTGTGTACCGATAAGTGAAAGAAAGCACAATAAATCAACTTTTTTTGATAATACTGTAGATAATGTTGTAAATTTAAATTTTTAATTTACATTTTATAATAAACACGTCATGAATTCCAAAGCTCAAAGACTTTTCTATAATATATACATACACAAAATAAAACTAACTTTAGCTGTCTTATTATGGATATATAAAACTGAGAAGGATATGGAATTTTAATAACTTCTCATATATTAAGTTAAAAAATTAAAAAGGTGTAGCTTCTGTTTTGTGTTATACATGCATTAATCACGCGATGGAGAATAAATTTGAAACTGCAAAAACTATTTAGATTTTCTAACATTTAATGAAGAGCTTTTTTTGCCAGTGTTGCTTTTTTTGCCAGATTATACAAATTTAAAATGAAGCTGTATAATCAACTGTTAACATGACGAAGCATGCAATACCAACAACATACAGGTGCAAATTTTACAGGAAGATACAAAATCACAGTGAAAAAGCAAATCATTTTGCAGATACTCTCTTTTTCTGTTATGTATATATGAAGATTTATAAGGATAGATATAAAATAAAGAACACCAATATAGATATTTACAATACAAGAGTATTACCGATTTTGATTCCTACAACGCAATCATATCTTCATGATAACATTTGTAAATTCTAAAAAATGTCAATATATCTTATACAGTAAAACATGGTTCTACACACCTAATACAACACGGTTATCAAATAGCATTTTGCATTTCCTATACTGGTTCCTATAAGTTGTTCGTAATATCAGTTTAACCATTCTTGATACTCCCTGGGATACTATCTGACTATCATGGTATTCTCCATTTGTAAAACTGAAAGCATTTCAAGTTTAAAAACCTGACCAATCAAAGGCTGCTTTTGAAGGTTACAATCAAATGAGCGATGCAGCTTTCAGTGTATCATTATTGGATTTACTTTAGATGTACATCAAAGGGCCAAACTTGTCTCATCTATTGTCACATACAGAGCCTTCAGTTTTGCTATTGCATACAGTCCAGGGGGTAGATTTAACAACAGTCACAGTAACCTCTACATACAGTCCGGGGGGTAGATTTAGCAACAGTCACAGTAACCTCTACATACAGTCCGGGGGGTAACAACAGTCACAGTAACCTCTACATACAGTCCGGGGGGTAGATTTAACAACAGTCACAGTAACCTCTACATACAGTCCGGGATTAGATTTAACAACAGTCACAGTAACCTCTACATACAGTCCGGGGGGTAGATTTAACAACAGTCACAGTAACCTCTACATACAGTCCGGGGGGTAGATTTAACAACAGTCACAGTAACCTCTACATACAGTCCGGGGGGTAGATTTAACAACAGTCACAGTAACCTCTACATACAGTCCGGGGGGTAGATTTAACAACAGTCACAGTAACCTCTACATACAGTCCGGGGGTAGATTTAACAACAGTCACAGTAACCTCTACATACAGTCCGGGGGGTAGATTTAACAACAGTCACAGTAACCTCTACATACAGTCCGGTGGGTAGATTTAACAACAGTCACAGTAACCTCTACATACAGTCCGGGGGGGGGTAGATTTAACAACAGTCACAGTAACCTCTACATACAGTCCGGGGGGTAGATTTAACAACAGTCACAGTAACCTCTACATACAGTCCGGGGGGTAGATTTAACAACAGTCACAGTAACCTCTACATACAGTCCGGGGGGTAGATTTAACAACAGTCACAGTAACCTCTACATACAGTCCGGGATTAGATTTAACAACAGTCACAGTAACCTCTACATACAGTCCGGGGGGTAGATTTAACAACAGTCACAGTAACCTCTACATACAGTCCGGGGGTAGATTTAACAACAGTCACAGTAACCTCTACATACAGTCCGGGATTAGATTTAACAACAGTCACAGTAACCTCTACATACAGTCCGGGGGGTAGATTTAACAACAGTCACAGTAACCCTACATACAGTCCGGGGGTAGATTTAACAACAGTCACAGTAACCTCTACATACAGTCCGGGGGGTAGATTTAACAACAGTCACAGTAACATCTACATACAGTCCGGGGGGTAGATTTAACAACAGTCACAGTAACCTCTACATACAGTCCGGGGGGTAGATTTAACAACAGTCACAGTAACCTCTATATACAGTCCGGGGGGTAGATTTAACAACAGTCACAGTAACCTCTACATACAGTCCGGGGGGTAGATTTAACAACAGTCACAGTAACCTCTACATACAGTCCGGGGGGTAGATTTAACAACAGTCACAGTAACCTCTACATACAGTCCGGGGGGTAGATTTAACAACAGTCACAGTAACATCTACATACAGTCCGGGGGGTAGATTTAACAACAGTCACAGTAACCTCTACATACAGTCCGGGGGGTAGATTTAACAACAGTCACAGTAACCTCTACATACAGTCCGGGGGGTAGTTAACAACAGTCACAGTAACCTCTACATACAGTCCGGGGGGTAGATTTAACAACAGTCACAGTAACCTCTACATACATCCTGGGGGTAGATTTAACAACAGTCACAGTAACCTCTACATACAGTCCGGGGGGTAGATTTAACAACAGTCACAGTAACCTCTACATACAGTCCGGGGGGTAGATTTAACAACAGTCACAGTAACCTCTACATACAGTCCGGGGGTAGATTTAACAACAGTCACAGTAACCTCTACATACAGTCCGGGGGTAGATTTAACAACAGTCACAGTAACCTCTACATACAGTCCGGGGGGTAGATTTAACAACAGTCACAGTAACCTCTACATACAGTCCGGGGGGTAGATTTAACAACAGTCACAGTAACCTCTACATACAGTCCGGGGGGTAGATTTAACAACAGTCACAGTAACCTCTACATACAGTCTGGGGGGTAGATTTAACAACAGTCACAGTAACCTCTACATACAGTCCGGGGGTAGATTTAACAACAGTCACAGTAACCTCTACATACAGTCCGGGGGGTAGATTTAACAACAGTCACAGTAACCTCTACATACAGTCCGGGGGGTAGATTTAACAACAGTCACAGTAACCTCTACATACAGTCCGGGGGGGGGGGGGTAGATTTAACAACAGTCACAGTAACCTCTACATACAGTCCGGGGGTAGATTTAACAACAGTCACAGTAACCTCTACATACAGTCCGGGGGTAGATTTAACAACAGTCACAGTAACCTCTACATACAGTCTGGGGGGGGGGGGGGGGTAGATTTAACAACAGTCACAGTAACCTCTACATACAGTCCGGGGGGTAGATTTAACAACAGTCACAGTAACCTCTACATACAGTCCGGGGGGTAGATTTAACAACAGTCACAGTAACCTCTACATACAGTCCGGGGGTAGATTTAACAACAGTCACAGTAACCTCTACATACAGTCGGGGGGGTAGATTTAACAACAGTCACAGTAACCTCTACATACAGTCCGGGGGGTAGATTTAACAACAGGGGGGGGGTAGATTTAACAACAGTCACAGTAACCTCTACATACAGTCGGGGGTAGATTTAACAACAGTCACAGTAACCTCTACATACAGTCCGGGGGGTAGATTTAACAACAGTCACAGTAACCTCTACATACAGTCCGGGGGGTAGATTTAACAACAGTCACAGTAACCTCTACATACAGTCGGGGGGTAGATTTAACAACAGTCACAGTAACCTCTACATACAGTCTGGGGGGGGGGTAGATTTAACAACAGTCACAGTAACCTCTACATACAGTGGGGGGGTAGATTTAACAACAGTCACAGTAACCTCTACATACAGTCCGGGGGTAGATTTAACAACAGTCACAGTAACCTCTACATACAGTCCGGGGGGTAGATTTAACAACAGTCACAGTAACCTCTACATACAGTCCGGGGGGTAGATTTAACAACAGTCACAGTAACCTCTACATACAGTCCGGGGGGTAGATTTAACAACAGTCACAGTAACCTCTACATACAGTCCAGGGGGTAGATTTAACAACAGTCACAGTAACCTCTACATACAGTCCGGGGGGTAGATTTAACAACAGTCACAGTAACCTCTACATACAGTCCGGGGGGTAGATTTAACAACAGTCACAGTAACCTCTACATACAGTCCGGGGGGTAGATTTAACAACAGTCACAGTAACCTCTACATACAGTCGGGGGTAGATTTAACAACAGTCACAGTAACCTCTACATACAGCGGGGGTAGATTTAACAACAGTCACAGTAACCTCTACATACAGGGGGGGTAGATTTAACAACAGTCACAGTAACCTCTACATACAGTCCGGGGGGTAGATTTAACAACAGTCACAGTAACCTCTACATACAGTCCGGGGGGTAGATTTAACAACAACAGTCACAAGTACTCACATACAGTGGGGGGTAGATTTAACAACAGTCACAGTAACCTCTACATACAGTCCGGGGGGTAGATTTAACAACAGTCACAGTAACCTCTACATACAGTCCGGGGGGTAGATTTAACAACAGTCACAGTAACCTCTACATACAGTCCGGGGGGTAGATTTAACAACAGTCACAGTAACCTCTACATACAGTCCGGGGGGTAGATTTAACAACAGTCACAGTAACCTCTACATACAGTCCGGGGGTAGATTTAACAACAGTCACAGTAACCTCTACATACAGTCCGGGGGGTAGATTTAACAACAGTCACAGTAACCTCTACATACAGTCCGGGGGGTAGATTTAACAACAGTCACAGTAACCTCTACATACAGTCCGGGGGGTAACAACAGTCACAGTAACCTCTACATACAGTCCGGGGGGTAGATTTAACAACAGTCACAGTAACCTCTACATACAGTCCGGGGGGTAGATTTAACAACAGTCACAGTAACCTCTACATACAGTCCGGGGGTAGATTTAACAACAGTCACAGTAACCTCTACATACAGTCCGGGGGTAGATTTAACAACAGTCACAGTAACCTCTACATACAGTCCGGGAGATTTAACAACAGTCACAGTAACCTCTACATACAGTCGGGGGGTTTAGAGTACCTTACAACAACAGTCACAGTAACCTCTACATACAGTCCGGGGGGTAGATTTAACAACAGTCACAGTAACCTCTACATACAACAACAGTCAAAGTAACCTCTACATACAGTCTGGGGGGTAGATTTAACAACAGTCACAGTAACCTCTACATACAGTCCGGGGGGTAGATTTAACAACAGTCACAGTAACCTCTACATACAGTCCGGGGGGTAGATTTAACAACAGTCACAGTAACCTCTACATACAGTCCGGGGGTAGATTTAACACAGTCACAGTAACCTCTACATACAGTCCGGGGGGTAACAACAGTCACAGTAACCTCTACATACAGTCTGGGGGGTAGATTTAACAACAGTCACAGTAACCTCTACATACAGTCCGGGGGGTAGATTTAACAACAGTCACAGTAACCTCTACATACAGTCCGGGGGGTAGATTTAACAACAGTCACAGTAACCTCTACATACAGTCCGGGGGGTAGATTTAACAACAGTAACAACACAGTAACCTCTACGTACAGTCCAGGGGGTAGATTTAACAACAGTCACAGTAACCTCTACATACAGTCCGGGGGTAGATTTAACAACAGTCACAGTAACCTCTACATACAGTCCGGGGGGTAGATTTAACAACAGTCACAGTAACCTCTACATACAGTCCGGGGGGTAACAACAGTCACAGTAACCTCTACATACAGTCCGGGGGGTAACAACAGTCACAGTAACCTCTACATACAGTCCGGGGGGTAGATTTAACAACAGTCACAGTAACCTCTACATACAGTCCGGGGGGTAGATTTAACAACAGTCACAGTAACCTCTGCAGAATGTGGATTGAGTATATCATATATTACTTAATATTACATGTATAAAGAAATGATATTCCTTGGTCCCCGGAGATTTGTTAGAACTATGGTTTACTGGTACAGTAAATGTTATACCACCTGTATACCAAACAAGAACAGTACTGGGTAGTAGTAATAAAATAATGCAAAACTAATCAGAAATCTATCATGCGTGCACCAATCACACAATGTAATGTGCTGAGATATTCTGCGACTGTGCAATACAAGAATCACTCTAAAGAGCAACGGAAAATATTCACAAAGAGTCTTCAATGATTTGTATCCACACCCAATCACATTATAACTGTATCATACAAACTTAGCAGTGATTTCAATGTTAACATTTCTGTAAACAGAACTACTATGGAGAGGACAAATATTTGTTTGATGTAAATGCAAAAGTACACACAAACATGCATCCTAGTAGAAAACTTGAATTTAAGATTTGTAAACAAAAATGATGTGTAAGAACTTGTTCCAGATTATCTTTATTGTAAAACGTACAATGTGATAATTTCACTGAAAGTCAAAAGTCCTCTTGCATCAAAGACTTTTCAAAATCAAATAAACCGAAAATGATGCACAGATTGGGAATCATGACTCAACAATACTGTGTTAAGAAGTGCAGTGTAGACAGTAGGGTTCTACACAGTAAATGGTGCGGGGTGACATTGAGGCACTTTTAGATTCCATCATATCTTACCTGGTCATTCTCTGTACCTCCTGACTGCATCAAACTCTGCTGTATGGCAAACTGGAGAAGTTCATCATCTTCATCCTGAAGACGTCCTGGATGACCACCACTTTCTCCTGAATGAAGCAAAAGTAAAAATCTAGTTCTTAACCATTAAAAAGCAGGGTTACAAAACTGAAGGTAGAATATTTTTACTTTTTAATGGTTCATACCATGAATGATTAGAATTTTCAAATTAAACTTATATACTGTGGAACATGGTTATATTGAAGTCCTTTGGGAATGGGAATTCTATTCAAATTATCGAGATTTCAATGTAACCAAGGAGAAATACTACGGATATGTGTGAAGAGGTGTTGGGAATGGGAATTCTATTCAAATTATCGAGATTTCAATGTAACCAAGGAGAAATACTACGGATATGTGTGAAGAGGTGTTATAATTTATTTCAAGTTAAGCCCTATTTCAAAATAACAGATTTCAAATTACTAGTTACAAGGTTCCACTGTACATTGTTTTAATTTGGATCAACAAAATCATTCAAATTAAACAGGTTCATAACTGTAGGGTCCACAATTTTTAAAAAGTCTCATTCACCAATCCACCTATGAATATGCTGTAGGAATAAAACTCAGAAGTCAAACCAGTAATAGTCGACACCTTTATATAGTGGATACCTGTCCACAAGGAATCACCAATACAAACTTAATTCTGAGGTGGTCGTAAGGTGAGGTTTCACTGTAGTTTTGTATATGAATGTACATTATCTATAGACAATAAAACACATTTATAATGAATATGCTTATAACAAATGCATGGTTAAAGCATAGTAATTTTTATTCTGTGCCAAGTTTCCTTTAATATATTTGTAACATTTGTATCATGAATTATGCATGTAACAAAGTATTTGTTGGTTCTGAGAGGTTTGTTACAACCATATTTTACCATAGGTGCCAATGTGGACAGCTGACACAAAGGTTTTGTCTGTTGACTAATAAAAACTTCTCATACCAGGTGATTAACAGACACCTGAAAAGTTGAAACCCTGTCACTGTATTTTGTTTAAGGAAATGTGTGAAGTATTACAACCCTCATGGCATTAATATGTATAAACCAGTGACTTACCTAACCTTACATAACCCTCATGGCATTAATATGTATAAACCAGTGACTTACCTAACCTTACATAACCCTCATGGCATTAATATGTATAAACCAGTGACTTACCTAACCTTACATAACCCTCATGGCATTAATATGTATAAACCAGTGACTTACCTAACCTTACATAACCCTCATGGCATTAATATGTATAAACCAGTGACTTACCTAACCTTACATACCCTCATGGCATTAATATGTATAAACCAGTGACTTACCTCACCTTACATAACCCTCATGGCATTAATATGTATAAACCAGTGACTTACCTAACATTACATAACCCCTGAATGCATATTACTGCCGTTCTATCATAAGATTGCACGATTGTGTTACAGTACTAGTGTATCGACTCACTGTAGTAGATTATATCGCTACATGGTACAGGTGAAGTGTCATGTAACACGCATTGTGATTGGCTGAAGTGTGTATATAAAGAAACGTTACACAATGCAACCTATTTGTGCAATCGGGACGTTGTAAGTACGTCGAAACAATTACAAATGTTCATAGATAAACATCTGAAAAATTAATATTTGTAAAATAGAAGTATTACACTGTAAAAATAAATAACGCTGATATATAGAATTCGCGCTGTAATATACATGACTGTTGGGTGTTTTTTTCCGTAGTACACCTAGCACATGTGACGAACTTGACTGACAGAGTTTCCTGAAATAGCTGTTGTAAATATATAAATAAGATGATTGAAAAAAAAATCAAACATGGAAAGAGATAACACACAATCAGGTTATACTAGCTGTAGAAGAATACATAATATTGATTTTTAAAAACATGATAATACTGGTACCGTTAATGAATAAATATGAAGGTCAAGAAGAAAGTATCTGCTAAAACAACTGTTCAGTTTCATAATTATGGTAAGGTATATTTAAAATGTCAATTTAACTCTGAATTTGAACTTTATACTGAATAAAAAAGTGTGGAAGTACTAAAAATCGTCGATCGCCAAGCTGCCAACGCGTGCATATTATAAGTTACCGGTAAGTTACATGTGTGTTTGCACATGTGTAACGTTACGTTACTATTTTAATCTCGCCAAAATTAGAAGCGGTTCAACCGATCACAGCCAAAATTAGAAGCAGTCCTCAACCGATCATATGTCGACATGTCAAAGCCACGAACCGATCTAAAAGTACGCGAAAGGGTAGTGAAAATGTACAATGATGGCATGGGGTGTCCTATGGAAATATATCTAAAGCGGCCGACGTTTGTAAATCCACCTGTCGGAAACATCGCAAGTTGTGCGAGGAACAGCATGGTTCTCTGCTTCCACGTGTTCGGTCTATCATGACACCAACAAAGGTCAGTGAAGAAGTTGTTAAATTCGTCGAATATCGGAAGAAAATGAGACCAAGCATGGCAGGCTAAAAAAACAGCTTTACTGTGCACACACGTTTTTCTCTTCTATTTTTAGATCAACTCAGCCAATCACAATGCGTGTTACATAGGCACTTCACCTGTAACATGTAGCGATGTAATCTACTACAGTGAGTCGATACACTAGTACTGTAACACAATCGTGCAATCTTATGATAGAACGGCAGTAACAGTGTACAAATCAGTGACTTACCTCACCTTACATAACCCTCATGGCATTAATATGTATAAACCAGTGACTTACCTCACCTTACATAACCCTCATGGCATTAATATGTATAAACCAGTGACTTACCTAACCTTACATAACCCTCATGGCATTAATATGTATAAACCAGTGACTTACCTCACCTTACATAACCCTCATGGCATTAATATGTATAAACTAGTGACTTACCTAACCTTACATAACCCTCATGGCATTAATATGTATAAACCAGTGACTTACCTAACCTTACATAACCCTCATGGCATTAATATGTATAAACCAGTGACTTACCTAACCTTACATAACCCTCATGGCATTAATATGTATAAACCAGTGACTTACCTCACCTTACATAACCCTCATGGCATTAATATGTATAAACCAGTGACTTACCTCACCTTACATAACCCTATTGGCATTAATATGTATAAACCAGTGACTTACCTAACCTTACATAACCCTCATGGCATTATATGTATAAACCAGTGACTTACCTAACCTTACATAACCCTCATGGCATTAATATGTATAAACTAGTGACTTACCTAACCTTACATAACCCTCATGGCATTAATATGTGTATAAAACTAGTGACTTACCTCACCTTACATAACCCTCATGGCATTAATATGTATAAACCAGTGACTTACCTAACCTTACATAACCCTCATGGCATTAATATGTATAAACCAGTGACTTACCTAACCTTACATAACCCTGATGGCATTATATGTATAAACCAGTGACTTACCTAACCTTACATAACCCTCATGGCATTAATATGTATAAACTAGTGACTTACCTAACCTTACATAACCGTTAGGAGGATTGAAACACGTTTCGTCCACCACACATTTACAATTGACCTCGTCGCCGTTCCTGAGTGGTGTGACCCCTTCTACAGACTGGTCCATTCCTGATATGTTACCGAAGGTAATCCTCGCATTGAGCACATGGAACAGGGGGATCTCTGACATTAATATATAGACACAACATTCAGTCATTTTCTCTTATAAGTTTTTTCTTAGCTTCTATTATGCCAAAATCCATTTAAAAAAAAATTGTTGCATAGACAATGATAGTAAATAAACAACATGAAAAGGACTACATACCCCAATTCTATATATTGTTTAGCATGACCTTACTTTAATGACTCCATTTGTTATTGTTAATTATGTGATAAAAAGTATCTTAAATCTGAATTCATTTCAAATGAGATTTTATGAAACATGTATTGAATTTTGTATTTCTTTCAGCCATGGCTCCCAAAGTGAAAGCTTTTTCAAATAATTTTCTAAACCCTCGGATCTTATATCTTAAGATCTGTTATAAACAAGGGATATCCAATAGAAAGTTGAAGAGTGAAGTTCCTATGATTCTTCATTAATACATCCTCTTAACATTGCCGACCTAATATACTATGGGCAAATGTTGAATTTAACAAAGGGTATATACTTACATTAGAGATTTTTGTAGGCCAACTTTCTTTCGTGTGCAATTTACTTAATTCAAGAATTTTGTGATCCAAGTAAATTCAAGAATTTTGTGATCCAATGTATTTGCAAAAGTTTATATCAGCAAATTGATATCTTCATCATGTTGAAAGGAGTTCCCATTTAAGTTATAAATCAGCAAATGTTAATCTTCGAGAACTGCTTTTGAAATTGATAATGAGAAATTTATCAGCCACAAAAAGTGGTTGGTTTACAGTACCTGGAAAGTCGAACGGTTTTTGAAAAGTTAATAACTTACCAATTTTGATTGGAAATCCTGCTGGTAACTGTAATGTAATGAAGTCTTTGAGTTTTCTAAAGTGTGCATTACTGGAGGACATAAGGTCAATGATTGGCACGACCTGTTCCTGTAGCGACAATGGATAATTCTCACACAGCCACAGCGTGGCCTTAAATTTCTGAGTCTTTGTTGTCTGGTCTATAGGCCGGCCTATATCACGGTCAGTTAAGTCCACAAACTCGTTAAAGTACTCCTCTGGGGTTATAGCACTTGGGTTATACATCACGGACGATACATCCTGAAACAAACATTCAATAGGATCTTTTTATTAGGTTTGTTTGTGTGGTTTGTTTAATGTCCTATCAACAGGTCATGTAAGGACGTGCCAGGTTTGATGGGGGAGGAAAACCAGAGTACTCGGACATCTTACTTTTTATTAAGAAATGACAGGTAAGAAATGACAGGTAAGAAAAGATAGTCACCACGAAATGAATGAAAATGTTAGACATCAAAGAACACAAATTTCTTTAATTTTTGTGCTACTGGAAATACATTTTTCTTTTTTTTTTGCTTGATTCATTCATCAAATAAACAAAGTCTTAGATGAAAAGTCATTCCTTACATTGTAGCATGTTGTAAAACAGTTAAAGTTGACCTGTGATAATCCAGAGACTCATAGTTAAGAAAATTCATAATTCATTCAGAAATGTCAGAGAACCGATTTGATTATTGGCTTAGTAAATAGAATCTGGTAGAATGGAAAATTCGCAATTCTGACAGTTTGGATTGGGGACACAAGTGTTTGGAATATCAAAGGTCAGAGTATAAGTAACATCTTAAGTAAGATTAAACTGTACTTACTCCATTGGATGCTCCTTGTTTCTTATTCTGCTCCTCGGCGACCCCTAAGAATGACTCGAGTGGTGTTTTGTTATTCTTTTTAGATTTCTGTTTATCCTGCTCTGACAGATGTTCCACTCGTGTCTTTGTTATCAACTCCACATTAGATGCCCCAAACACCTAGTGGTGAAGTAAAAACATACAAATTATAATATTGTTTTTCAATTATTAACTACTAGATGGACTTATATAAAAATTGTACAAAAAGCAGGCTCTTGTTGCAGGAAACACTTCTGAGATCAACACCTACCATATTTTTCTTCCTATCTGTAATATTTCCATCTAAATACTCATTAATTAACATGATATTTTATCAAAACTACGACAACAATAATGAGACATTTTTAATACATCCTGACATTTACCTTGGAGTCGTAGCCGTTGACAGTCTCACTTCTATCACTCCGCCAGCCCAGAATACCAGATTTGTTTCTATAAACATATCACAGACAATATTACTCATAGAAACTAAAAAGAATCTCTTGTTCAACAGTTTTTGTGACTAATCATCGGCCCAATTGTTCAACAGGTTGTGTGGCTAATCATTGGCCCAATTGTTCAACAGGATGTGTGGTTAATCATTGGCCCAATTGTTCAACAGGATGTGTGACTAATCATTGGCCCAATTGTTCAACAGGATGTGTGACTAATCATTGGCCCAATTGTTCAACAGGATGTGTGACTAATCATTGGCCCAATTGTTCAACAGGATGTGTGGTTAATCATTGACCCAATTGTTCAACAGGATGTGTGACTAATCATTGGCCCAATTGTTCAACAGGATGTGTGGCTAATCATTGGCCCAATTGTTCAACAGGATGTGTGACTAATCAATGGCCCAATTGTTCAACAGGATGTGTGACTAATCATCGGCCCAATTGTTCAACAGGATGTGTGGCTAATCATCGGCCCAATTGTTCAACAGGATGTGTGTGACTAATCATTGGCCCAATTGTTCAACAGGATGTGTGGCTAATCATTGGTCCAATTGTTCAACAGGATGTGTGGCTAATCATTGGCCCAATTGTTCAACAGGATGTGTGGCTAATCATTGGCCCAATTGTTCAACAGGATGTGTGGCTAATCATTGGCCCAATTGTTCAACAGGATGTGTGACTAATCATTGGCCCAATTGTTCAACAGGATGTGTGACTAATCATTGGTCCAATTGTTCAACAGGATGTGTGGCTAATCATTGGACCAATTGTTCAACAGTTTGTGTGACTAATCATTGGCCCAATTGTTCAACAGGATGTGTGACTAATCATTGGCCCAATTGTTCAACAGGATGTGTGGCTAATCATTGGTCCAATTGTTCAACAGGATGTGTGGCTAATCATTGGCCCAATTGTTCAACAGGATGTGTGACTAATCATTGGCCCAATTGTTCAACAGGATGTGTGACTAATCATTGGCCCAATTGTTCAACAGGATGTGTGGCTAATCATTGGTCCAATTGTTCAACAGGATGTGTGGCTAATCATTGGCCCAATTGTTCAACAGGATGTGTGACTAATCATTGGCCCAATTGTTCAACAGGATGTGTGACTAATCATCCGCCCAATTGTTCAACAGGATGTGTGGCTAATCATCGGTCCAATTGTTCAACGGGATGTGTGACTAATCATTGGCCCAATTGTTCAACAGGATGTGTGACTAATCATTGGTCCAATTGTTCAACAGGATGTGTGACTAATCATTGGCCCAATTGTTCAACAGGATGTGTAACTAATCATTGGCCCAATTGTTCAACAGGATGTGTGGCTAATCATTGGCCCAATTGTTCAACAGTTTGTGTGACTAATCATTGGCCCAATTGTTCAACAGGATGTGTGACTAATCATTGGCCCAATTGTTCAACAGGATGTGTGGCTAACCATTGGTCCAATTGTTCAACAGGATGTGTGACTAATCATTGGCCCAATTGTTCAACAGGATGTGTGACTAATCATTGGCCCAATTGTTCAACAGGATGTGTGGCTAATCATTGACCCAATTGTTCAACAGGATGTGTGGCTAATCATTGACCCAATTGTTCAACAGGATGTGTGACTAATCATTGGTCCAATTGTTCAACAGGATGTGTGGCTAACCATTGGTCCAATTGTTCAACAGGATGTGTGGCTAATCATTGGCCCAATTGTTCAACAGGATGTGTGGCTAACCATTGGCCCAATTGTTCAACAGGATGTGTGGCTAACCATTGGCCCAATTGTTCAACAGGATGTGTGGTTAATCATTGGCCCAATTGTTCAACAGGATGTGTGGGTAATCAAACATGTATTTCATCAAAAATTTTCAAAGTACTCTTTAAACATCCAATTAATCAAACAAGATGTAAAAACTGGATTTGCAGGAAATGAGAAATCAAATTTTCACCAAGCAAGCGAGGCTTAATCACCTTTTGAAAAATGAGGCCTCTAAATTACATTTGAGCATTTCTAGATTTCAAACAAAACTTTCAAAACAAATATTATTTCTGAACAAGATTTGACTTTTGAACCATGAGGCCCTCTAAATCATATTTGAGTAATTTTAGATTTCAAGTCAAACTTTCAAAACAAATACTATTTTTGAACAAGATTTGAAAATGTATTAACCACTTTCACTTCGTTGCCAATCATCACAATTTGGTAAAGAAAAAATTGCTCATTTCAGTTTTGCCAAATTTTGCCAGGTGGAGGCATTTTATGTAAATTTTGGTAACGTAGATGAATCAGGAATGAAGGTATTTACTATTGATCCAATTCATTGCAGTCGTTACCTTTCAAATGAAATTTTATCTGTGTCTACATAGGTGGTGACTAGAGGGTTGGTGAGACGAGCGGCTACAGAGTCATCGGAGGGATTCATCACTGACATATCAAAGTTTGGGGGAAGGATCTGCATTGTTTCAGAGAAAATCTCTCTTCTGTCGTGGTCGACCTCCATCACTGTCGCACTGTTTGCTAAAAGGAAAACACACGTCATCATAATTCTTAGTCATGTCTATGTATAATTTGCAGGAATATGTCAAGGGTAGATATTCAAGGGGAGATAACTAATAAAGTGAAGATAATTCTCCACTACTGTTTGCTAAAACGGAGGATACACATCATCACAGCTCTTAGTCATGCCTTTATATAATTTATACGTTAGTTTTGACATGAAAACATGAAAGGGACATAACTGGTAAAGGCTAGATAACTCTCAAAGGATGACAACTATTGCAAAATAATTCTTCTAGGCATTAATTTACAGGAATGGCCTTGTGAAAAATACAACACTTGTTTTCATATAATTGCTTTTAGACTTTTCCCCCATTTTTATTTTTATTTCCTATTAAAACTCATAAATGCATCAAAAAACCAGTTGCATCCGCATTTGACAATAATCAAGTGAATTTAATCTCGTGTCCCAAATTCTTTACTTTGTACACCAAACAGATAATAATAATTTTACTGTAGCCAGAAGCTTCACTATTATGACTTTCATTACCTGTTCCTTTAAATATGTAGCTTCTACTTCCTCTCTCCCACGACATGTTGTCAAACCCTAACAAAGTTGTGTCTATTCTCACATTGGAACCTGTAATATTGATAACACTACACAATACTAGACATACATAATTAATGCTTTAGTGGGACATAGACACTTTTTTCATTCATAAATTATTTAAATGCAAATTACATTCCAGCAGTAGTCATTCAGAACATATTTCAATGCAATTTATATTACCCAGGTATGTCGAAGTCATTCAGAACTTATTTCAATGCATTGAATTATATTATGTCTTTTACATATCAGAATTTTAACATCTGTAGAATTATTGTACTGAGGTGAGAGGTACTGACCACTTTTCCACACCCGGTATGTATCACTGGGGCACATCCGGGAAACCAAAGGCACTGCAGATACAAAGCACATCTAATGTAGGTATGATGGAAAATTAAATATAACAAAAAATATTTACTGTCAATGTTATTAATATTGATTTTTCAACGAGAATTTATACAAGGCTGAGTGTCAGTTCAAAATTCACTTTAGAAATGTCTGCCAAACGTTAATGCCCATTCCTCCATATATAAAAGCAGTACAATATGGGACGTGGTGGGACACAAATGGATAGAATAGATATGAGTACACTCTATAATATTATATTACAATTTCCTCATCTCATGACTGGAGCATAAGACATGAAATTCATTTAGAAATTCTTTCAGAAAAAATATTTACAAATAAATTTTAGCAATTATTTAAGAAAAACATTGACAACTCATCACTGTAAACATTGTTTTGTGGTCCTGATCAATAACTGTCTACCGTACTGATGTATGGTATTAGGACTTAGTAATCTGATTAGAATACTTAGTAAGGATTGATGGTAACATAGCATGTTCACTAACCCCAACTGGTGAATTCCCATTTCATCTCCACGTAGAAATCCGACGACTGTAAACAAATACATCATACAGTAAATATTATGTACATCCTGTAACATGGCAGGGGACACACACAGGGTTTGCGTTATACCGTCCAAGTATCCTTTTTAAGCACAGAAAATGAAAAGGACCACACTTTTCATTCTGAAAGTCTATTTCAATTATAAAGAGGTGCCATATTTTTTCTCAGAAAAAGAGGGCAATTTTTGGAACACCCAGAGCAAACTCTGTTACCTAAAGCATACAAGATTGATCATAGTACACTCAGGAAAAAAATATTATCTCGATAGAATCTTTTAGAGTAATGGGAATTTGCTTTTTGGTTTGCATTTACCTGATTATCATCTTAAACCCATAATTTTGCTGAAAATGCAGAAATTAATTCCTTCTATGACTTTCAAATAACATTATTTTAGTCTAAATACATTTGTGTGATAAAACTTACCTCCTTGAGTTTCTGTAGAAGTTCGGGTACCCCTACGGTCCTTTTACTGTAGCGCTGATAGTCTCTGTGTTTGAGCACCAACTGGACCAGTTCTGGATCACCAGTACTAACAGCCTCATGTAGCACTGCACACAGAAATAAACGGTAAACTTCAGTTGTTTCAAACTGATAAATGATCTCAATGCTTCACTTTTCACTGTAATTTTATACTATAAACTTATCTTTCATGTACACATAGTGGTAACAAAATAATTTATCAAAATAGTGGTTTGCTTGTATCAAGTCGAAGCAAGACAAAGTTCATTTGACCTCTAGATTTTTTTCCAATGCATGTCTATTCATTATTTTAGTAGAATTCATATTGATACAAAATTACATTGGTATTTTTTTCTTTGCATGATTCTGGAGTTTCCTTTCCAACCAAAGCGGTTTATGTATATGAGGGCCGGTAGCAAAATTATTACAGATACTAAAACAGATTAGGTCACATAGGTATCTTCATGATAGAATTTTATTTAACTCTTGCAGGAAACATAACTTTTATAATTCATACAGTGCTTTTACTATGGATTTTCATACAGTGCTTTTTCTAGGGATTTTCTGTGGGCCAGTAATGGGGTCCATTCTAGGATCCAAATGGACATTACATTTAATCCACTCTAAATAGTTTTTTCTTCTTCTCAATTTTCTGTGTTTTCCCCAAAACATTTGTGCGTACCTGACCAGTTGCCTTTGTTTTCCATCATGGTGGAGGCTCCATACCTCACCAACACCCGAGTACTCTCGATGTGGCCGAGCGTGACAGCAAGATGGAGAGCTGTCCGTCCACGAGGATCTAGTTTTTCTATCTGGTGCTAAAAGACAGAAGTTTAAATAACATTTCAATGAGTTGGTAGATGAGAGAGAGAGAGAGGGGGGGGGGCGGTCAAGATCTGACTTAACATATAGATGTATTTGAAGACAAAAATATGGTACAAAACAAATGTACAAGTTTTATGAAACCTATGTACAAGAGGGTGAGATAATAGAGGGCCAGAGGGGAGAAAATAGGGAACAACGGGGAGATAATAGAGATAATAGAGGGCCACAGGGGAGAAAATAGGAGACAAAAAGGGAGATAATAGAGATAATAGAGGGCCACAGGGGAGAAAATAGGAGACAAAAAGGGAGATAATAGAGATAATAGAGGGCCAGAGGGGAGAAAATAGGAGACAACAGGGGAGATAATAGAGGGCCAGAGGGGAAAAAATAGGAGACAAAAGGGGAGATAATAGAGATAATAGTCAATAACTGGGGAGATAATAGTCAATAACTGGGGAGGTAATAAAGAGTAACAGGGGATATTGCAGGGGCAACAGGGCAAATATAAGAGGGCATCATTAGAGATAAGAGGCCAAGGGCCTGTATTGCTCAGTTTTTTTGTTTTTTTTTTTGAGTAATTCTGTAATTTAGTAATAAGTGATTCAAAAATCACAAAGACAAATTGACCCCTTGAATTGTTTAGTTTTGAGTCTCAACCATATAATGATGCTATAGATACCATACGAATATCCTATCCAATACATAGTTTCGGAGAGGAAGTAATTCATATGAAAATAGTAGCCTAATTTAGGTTTTTTGGCCCTGCAACTATAGCCCAAGGGGGGTCAGCCCTATCATTTTTACAATTTTGAATACCCATCCTATAAGGATGCTACAATTGCATTATGAGTGCTATCCCATGCTTAGTTGAAGAAAAGAAGTCGTTAAGATGGAAATAGCCAAATTAACCCCTTTTGACCCCGCCCCTCAGGCCCCTGGGAGTCAGCCCCATCATTTGTACAATTTTGAATCCCCATACTATATGGATGCTACCATTGCATTATGAGTGCTCTCCCATGCTCTGTTGCATAGAATAAGTCATTTATATAGAAGTAGCCAAATTGACCAATTTTGACCCTGCCCATCAGGCCCCAGGTGGGTTATCCCCATCATTTCTACAATTTTTAGTCAGTAGCCCATAAGGATGCTACCATTCAAATTGTGTTGAATTCTGACAAGCGGTTATGGAGAAGAAGTTGATTGTTGACGGACGGACGACGGACGCTACGGTATGGCATAAACTCACCTTGGTCCTTTAGACCAGGTGAGCTAATGATATTCAGCAACAGGGGAGATAAAATTTGGCAACAGGGAATAATAGGGGACAACATGGGAGATAATAGGAGACAACAGGGGAGATAATAGGGAACAACAGGGAAGATAATAGCGGTACAACAGGGGAGACACTATTGGGACAACAGGGGAGACAAAAGTGGGACAACAGGGTAGATAATAGGGGACAACAGGGGAGATAATAGCGGATAACAGGGGAGATAATAGTGGGACAACAGGGGAGATAATAGGGGACAACAGGGGAGATAATAGTGGGACAACAGGGAATATAATAGGAGACAACAGGGGAGATAATAGTGGGACAACAGGGAATATAATAGGAGACAACAGGGGAGATAATAGGGGACAACCCAGGAGATAATAGGGAACATCTAGGGAGATAATAGAAAACCAGGGGAAGACAAATTTACTCCTTCACTAATGAATAATCATTAGGGATGGATAAAAATCCAATAGGAAACATTTTCACATATGCATCTTTTGCCTATCATTATGGGAGGTACATTTTATCAACAGCAAAGTTTTATCTTTATTAGTTTTGCTTATTATCAATAATTTTATTTCTTTGTAATAAGTTGGCTAAAATTATCAGTTAGACACATGCTCTTTCTTCAACATGAAATTGTAACAGAGCAGAATGGAGCAATATGGATTAGGCAATATGGCCTGCCCTCTATTTCATGTTTATTTTACCAAGCTTTCCAATTATGGAAATCATAATTTGGCTTTAATACAAATAGCTTATTGATTAAAATTATCACTATAATCTAAAGTTTGAGATCAGTCAACAACAAAAATGTGAATTTCACACTTGACAAACATATATAGATTGGTGACAATATTTTATCTCCCTGTTAATATCACAGAAATGTCAATTACATTAGTAAATAAGGTTAATCAATAAAATAATATGAGTACCAAATCCCTGTGAGCTAATGTAAGCTTATTACAATACAAGTCAGAGTGGACATGTCAAGTATCAGTGAAGGCAGATAATATAATATCAGAAGCTAACATTCAGATATACCACACTCATATTATGTATGATGTGGTTAAGTCCTGCGTAAGGTTTGAACTTCCTGTTCAGAACGGATACATCAACAATACACAACATTCCATGCATCTAAAATTATTACCAGTTAGTTTGTTTGTGAATCATCCTTTTAGAATATTGTGTGATACAAAAAACACTTATAAATCTTAATTATAAGAGGAAGCGCTTCTGCTGGATGCAGTAGATTTTTTAAAATTAAGTTTCAGGGAAAAAATTAAATAAAAAGTCATAATTCAAGTAAAGATATTCAAGCTGACTGTATCAAAGTATTGCTTTTATCAATTTAATATTAAGCATCCACAAGTAACTAGGATGAAATAGCACACTAAATTATACAATCTGAGTAGAAAGACCCCTTTGTTAATTGATAATGGTATAGCTCAAAGTCCAACAATGAGGTCTTAGCCAATATATGTGTATATATCAGTTTTTTAATGAATAAAATGTGAAAAAATGAAAAGGCAAATATGGATACCGAAATATGAGCAAATTATAATGAGGTCCTTCAGGATTCTAACATGTTTGTATAGTGTGTTTGCCTATACAATATATTATATATGCAGCAAATCACAGGCAGAAGAATTAGTTGGGTGTGGTGGACTTATACATATAATTACTAGGCGGAAACTTACTATTGTACCATGGAATCTTTTCTATAGCTCTGGGTATTACAAGTGACAACATCAGTGTTGTTCATATGTACTTTTAATTCATAATTACACATCCACTTTTCATTTCATATATATCATACAATATCTGACAAATTAATATTTTAATCATGACAATACCATTAAAATGGAGATCATCTAATAACTTTCATGTTACTTTCTGAGGTCTGAAAATGGCCGTTGAAGCATGCATCTTTCCTGTCCTTAATTAGTCAAAATATTGCCAAGATTATAATACAAATGTAAATGTTACGATCTACACCAAAAAATGAAACTTTACATATATCTCTTAATATATTGTATTCGCATAGTGTGACTAGACTGGAGCAATCATCTATGACCATGTATGTAGCTCAATCAGTTGTACATCTGGCTAGTGTTCAGAGGTCTTGGGTCAAACCTCAGTCTGGTCTTTACATTTTCCCGTCCCCTGTTATAAGCTTGGAGTCTATCAAAATATCCAAATTGTTGGTATATGTAGGTCTCATAAATGTCTTTGTGGGCAAAGACTTTGAGAAAGGAGGGAGAAGTAGCCAGATTGGAATGGGTCGATCATCAGCAACCAGACAGCGAAATTGATTGAGCATCCAGCTAGTGTTCAGAGGTCATGGGTTTGAATCCTAGTCTGTGGAATACTTGTAAACATTAGTTTAAGGTCCTAGATCATCTAAGCATGCGCCAGGTTTAGATGGTGGAGTAAAGTTGGAGTACCCAGAGAAAAAACACCAACCAACAATTAGTACCTAGCAACTGCCTAACATGGGATTCAAACTTGACACAGAGGTGGAGGGCTTGCGGTAATATTTGGGAACATATCATCCATTCGTCTATCACTGCCCCTTGAAATAAACATCAGTAAGGTACAACAGACTAACAGAGACTTCAAAATTCAGCAATAATGAATAGATTTCCAGTGAATCTCACTAATTTTAACTCACAAGATTACCTTTACACACATGTACATGAGTGTGACAGTCAACGATCTGTTGTCGATAGTAAACCCGACCAGTTGCCGATCTCGTAGCACTCAAAGTTATAATGTCTTCATTTTTAACTCAAACTTAATGAAATTTTGCACATAGATTCATTATAGTATGGCAAATAACATATCTTCTGTTGTCGTCAGGTTAATAAAATATTTTCGATGTTACGATGTGTTGTTGGTATACCGTCACAGCACACCTCTGTCACTTGATCTATCGTTGACCAGCAGCCCATTTCAGAATTTTCAAATCGCTCTAATTACTTCATTTTTGCATCAATCTTCATAAAACTTGGTAGAAATATTTATTTTAATGTATTGAATAACATATCTTGTGTTGTCACTAACTTTTCTGCGTATTTAATGTGTTGTCGTTTCTTGTTGTTTGTTGTCGCTATTAAGGGTGACCGACTACGAGCCATGATATCCAAGAGGCATCTACACAAGCCAAGACAGGTTTCCTTTTGATGCAGCTTTCAGCCAAATGTTCAGCCAAATGTATTGGGTTAATGGGCTTAAACTGTTACAGCGGACAATTAACACATGACATATTTCAAATAGAAATAAAAATTCGAAGTGATTATGTTTCTAGTTTTATAGGGAACGATTGCATCACCACTGTCCAGTCAAACACAGAACGTACAATAAATGGGGATTCCAAATGTATTTTTAGGTTTGGTTACAACTAGGTCCATCATGGACCATGTCAATGCATCAGAGTGACAGACGCAAGTATTAATGAGCGCCCTGATGCGCATTGCGTACAAGGATACGTTACGATACACGGGACAACGTTACAATGGTGGTGTTAGTATAAACTGGTCCATTTACTGTACAATATCAAATAAATCGAAATCGATAATTTTGCAATGTAACTTACAACATCACGAGCAAGTTCTCTGTCCAAATCCTGGTACTTGTTATCCCAAACAAGCCAATGGAGGGGATATTCTTCTTGCAATCCCTTAGACGTCATCTCTATACTGGTTTACAAACCTACAACATTTTGACACTAGGAAACGAGATGTGCGTCTGACTCATTTGTTGATGGGAGCCTCTTCCGTGTGCTGTAATCCGATAGTCGTAAAACAAAATATCGACTTTATCTAAAACATAAAAACAATGAAAAAGTCACTCAGCATTTAGTTTTTCAGTACTTTTGTGTCTATTTTATTGCAATTTTGTTGTGGAAAACACTTGAATATTGAAAAAAGTATTTTATAAATATTTTGCGACATTATCTAAAATACGAAACTAAAACTAGGTCATGAATAAATATGAAATATGTAGTCAAATAAAACAAAATTTTGCATTTTTACTATTTATTCAAAGCAAAATCTTCATAAAATACTAATTGTGATATTATCTATAAGTAATCACAATATTTCTTAAAAGATACGAAAATAAATATCAACTCTGAAAGGCTAAAAAAACTACTTTTGGTGAGCGGAAGAGGGAGAGACGAAAATAACATTTATTTTGTCGTTTTCCTGAGGACTATTGTATCCACACAATAGTTTTCATGTCCAGAGGGAAAGTTCGGTCGGTGACAGAGGTGTGCGCGGATTGTAGCGCCTCTGGTAAGTATGAGTTTCATATTTCACTTCTATCATATCTTACTGGTACATCTCAGTTTCAGTACCAACTTGGTTCTCATCACTTTACATGGGATCTCGACTGTTGTAAGAGATGGTTTTCTTAAGTCATTCATCCAGCAAAGATGTTTATATAAAGCAACCAGTCAATAACTACTGTTCATCTCTGATTTCGGATATTTTCCCTTCAATGTTGATTGTTGATACTATGCTCCTAGATCTGGTGGAATTTTTAATATCAATTTTGGGTTTAGACAAGGATTTTAACAAAGGTAAACTGGATATTCACGATCATAGGTCTGTATGTAAATTTTATCTTTATCCTGAACATATTTAAACTTGTTAGCTATGATACAAAACAATTGTAATTCTTAATAATTTTAGTTATGCCTTACAATTAAAGGGACATTTCAGTCTAAGAGAACATTAAAATTTGTATATATATCAGATAAAACAAGTTCTTATGGAAATTACATCAGTCAGTTTTACTGTGATATGCCTGAAACGCCTATGTTTGTGACACGTGTGTGAAATATTCAAACTTGCTCGCTGTCCGTCATTACACACTGTGGTCAAACTTCTTGTATGCCGAACCCTGTCCCTTGCTCGTAAAGTAATGCAACTTTTGGCTAGAACTGCTCAAATCGCTCTGACAGTAGTATGTTTACCTTATTAGGTGAATTGTCTTGCCTAAAAATCATTTTATCACCTTCTCAGTGCTTATGTAGTTCATTTGTTTAACGTGCGTGACTTTGGCTCGGGTATGGGTACAGAGTTAATATTGTACCTGCTTAATCGTATTGATCAACGATTTGATATTTCAACGATATTAATTAAAATACTTAACAATGTTGTGGAATTTGTCAATGTTTTACGTTATATGTTTCATAAGAAATGTAGAACAATACATTCATGCTATAGTTTGCTTATTGGTTATGTAAAAGAATTTGCCTGAGTGAATTGTCTCTTTAACTGTAGTTTAGATAAATTTATGAAAAAGATCAATTTATTTGTCCTACTCTGGTAATGGCATTGAGAAGCATGAGGAAAACTTATGAATGATCCTTTCTTTTGATTACTCAGAAGAAATTAGTGGTGTTCCGATTAATCGATTTAGTCGACGTCGCCTCGTTTGCTCTGGAAAATCGATTAATCGATCAATGATTTCTGTAATCGATTTCAAAATGACTAAAACGAAAAAAAATACGAGGTACAGATATAAGATGAGAAAGACTTCGAGGCACGCCGCTTTCCGGTGTGCAGCAATATAGTGTTTACAATGTATCTGTAACATGATGTAACGCGGTTTCTGATTGGTTACTGGATACGTTTCCGGTGTCGCTGCAAGCGCTTCAGCTTCCAGTAGCAACATACGATGAATGAACATGGCGACAAATACGACAGACGAACTATACGATCATCCGGGGGCAAAACGTTCCCGTGTGTGGAATTTTTTTGGATTCAAAAGAATAAAGGACAGCTGTCCTCCGAAACTAGACATGGAATTTGTCTTCTGCAAAAAGTGTGGAAACAAATACAAATTCAATAGTAAGTAGAATCGTCGGAACGTGTTTTTCCCGGAGTTTTTATAATTACTGTAGATCTATATTTGAAATTTTAAAACATGTTAATTTATTGCAGAAATTCTGTATTCTTCACAAAATAGTCAATAATTTTGCGGTCTAGTGGTGAACTTCAGTGACATCGTAAATATCCTATATTAAGATTAAGGAAAATGAAAGTAGAACCACGTTGTCGTTTTCGGTGGCTAACTAGCATCGCTTTTAGTTTTATATATTATAACATCGTGATAGCACGATGATAACAATAAACATTAAATTTAGATACGTAAAACGAAGTAATATCTGTTAAATCAGTCATATTATCGGATACAAAATGGTATAAAAGAATACACCTTTTTTGTAAAAAATTATCTTACAGTCTTATAAAGTTGTAGGTTTCAGTCAGTCATATATAGTTGTAGGTTCTATCAGAATTGCATTTAGAAATGACTTAAATGTGTACAATAATCAATGTGTAATAAAAAGGTATGTATGATCTCAAAACATATATTATGGCAGCCAAATTACCATGGAACTGCAGTTGCATGGATATTTACTTTGTTCATGATAATACGGAGGGGTTACGAGATCCCAAAACAACGTGGGTATAGTTCAATTTTCGTCACAATCACCTTAAGATAGGACTAATCGCTGGTTAATTGTACTTTACCAAAGTCATTTTGGGATCTCGAATCCCCCGTATTATACATGATCATTAAAAAAAATCACAAGTCTTTTCCTGAAATTAAACTTGATAATATAAAGCGCATATATCAAGTTGGCTGTTATGAAAGTTTTCTTACGTATCATACATATACTGAATACAGTTTGACTGAGTTACCATCATTTTGTTGATTAAAATTTTGTTTGTTTCTCTGAGTTTCATGTCTTTTTTTTAATTAGCAGCTATAGCCATAGACATTAATTATAAGACCTTATATAAAACTTATCTTAATTATAAGACCTTATATTTACACTTGCTAGGCTTGGTCACTATACGCTAATACTAGCCGATTTTGTTTACCATAACTGCATGGTAACATTGAACTTTGAACTTGCGTATGAAAATGTTCTGTGCAACGTAAAAGGACTACTTTTTTTAAAATGTTTACATTTTGACGCAACATTACGTGTATATTGATTTTTTTCATAGAATTTTGGAAAAATGTAAACGATATATACATGTTTTATATTTATATATGATTCAAACAATTTTTAAATTAACAATTGTATAAAGAAACGGAAAAATATCCCGACCGGGGCGACGTGCTTTCATTTTTGTTAAAAATGATGGTTGTCTAATGTAAACATTACCTCTGTGCCTATGTTCGTCCTACGATCGAGTCTTTGGGATGGACGGGCGTGAGACCCTCTGATAGAGGTCAGTTATAAACATATCCTCTTGTCTTTGTTCTTTGAGAATTTAATCATGTGTATTATAAAACATGCACCGCTAATAATCCACGTGTTGACAGTTACGCGTCACCACAAATACATTGTACATATCCATCGAACACAAGTGAATTTGTTTCATCTATCGATGGCGATATGGATCTAAGCGTAGATTATATAATCACATGGCTCCCAAGGATGTAATATCGTCAGGTCAGACGACATCTCAAACACATTGAGCTACTTGAAAATCGGTGTTTAGCCAACTTCGGCAAACTCAAGTGTGTAAGCGTGCGTCAGCTTCGCCTCGCTGCACAATAACGGTCACAGAGTTCACACATGTGGCCGTGTACAAATTCTTTATGTTATTACGCTATATATTAACTTTTAGCAAAATTGAATTATATATTTAAAGTTCTGATCTGATTAAATAAAATTATCTCTGAAATTTACTTTGTTTGTCATGTTTATTTTACACTAAAATATTGAACTTTTTTGTCTTCGCGGATGAATAATTCTACCTTACGTGAAGCGTCATCATTCGCTGTTCAATTGAGTAAGCTCCTCCCACTTTTGACCGACTTTTATTGAATAATTACGTCACTTTCAAATGACGATTTTATTGCATAAAATATAAATATAAAGTCGTGTGAGTGTAAATATAGGGATTGTATTTCGTTTTTATGTTAACCATGCTTGTATGGAGCAATTCCTCTAAGAATATATTCAATATGGGGCGCTAACGCGCCCCATAGAATATATTCTTAGAGGAATTGCTCCATACAAGCATGGTTAACATAAAAACGAAATCCAATGACCTTATATAAAACTTATCTTAATTATAAGACCTTATATAAAACTTATCTTACAACATGTCTGGATATTATTTAACCACAAGTCTTCCACCTCTTGGTCGCAAGTTCAAATTTCATGTTAGGCAGTAAGATACTGACTATAGCATGATGGGTTTTATTCCGAGTACTCTGGCTTCCATCAACATCTTAAACCTGGCATGTCCTTATATGATCCTGACTGTTATAAGAGGATGTTACACTAACCAATCCAAACTTTAATTCAAATAAAGAAAACCCTAATAGGAACTTACAAAGGGAGTATGTATGTTGATGTTTTAGTAAATTATGTCTATATAGAGTAGACAGTGAGCTGTGCCAACTATACTGTTACTGCTGTAAGCTTCTGGGAATATAGAAAAAGATGTTTAAGTAGCTTATCTGTACATCATGATGTATTAACTTTATTGATTTGTTATATTAGAGCGTAAAAATCCACAGAAAAAAATAAATCGGTCAGAGTGATGTTGGAACATGGACAAAATATTGACTACCATGGTGATCAGTCATTAAGTATTAATGTGACTGTAAGGTAAAGTATATTGCTTCTGATGTTAATAAATAGTAAAAAATGGTAACATATATGTACAGATGCAATACAACATGTTTTATGGTCAAATTCACATGCCAAATCATTTGAAATTGAACATATATAGATGTGTAATTGAAATATCGACTTATTTTACTTAAAAAGAATAAATCCTATCACATTTTCTTTTCCGTGATATATAGGACATGAAAAGCTCCATCCACCTACCCATTATAATTAGTTATTTCGGCATCATAGCCACAATGCAACCATATTGCAGACTTCAGTTTTCTTTTACTAAAATATCTTCGACATATAAGTTTTTACGGTATGTATTCTGAGGTGTTGATATCCCATTTTCCCTTGGCTTGTGGAAAGACATATAAGTTTTTACGGTATGTATTCTGAGGTGTTGATATCCCATTTTCCCTTGGCTTGTGGAAAGACTTATAAGTTTTTACGGTATGTATTCTGAGGTGTTGATATCCCATTTTCCCTTGGCTTGTGGAAAGACTTATAAGTTTTTACGGTATGTATTCTGAGGTGTTGATATCCCATTTTCCCTTGGCTTGTGGAAAGACTTATAAGTTTTTGATGCTGTGAAACAGCATTCTTAGGTACGCTCAGACAGCCTGTGCACATCAAAACAATGAAACCACTCTGCGACGAAAATTAAAAGTTGTTTTGTTCATTTCACGTAATACTTGATGGTATGAAAAAATAAAACCCCAATATTCAAAACCACAGACATGTAATTTGTACATACGTATACACCATGGTTGGAGTGTTTTAAGTGTTCAGTTGGGACTCTATGATATTTGTATTACTCCGAGAACACTGATCTCCCGAAAATCACGAACAACGCCTTCTTCGCTGTCTTCCTCCGCGACAGACTTTCGGTAGATTTTGGATTGTGTATGTTATTTAAATTTTACGTAATTCATGCTAATAATCGATTATTGTAATCAAATGTTAGGAAGGTAATTGCAAAAGAATGTTCTTATAACGTTTATAAAGTTTTTTGTGTTGGTTGTATTGACGAACTATATCCGAGATATTATTGCGCAGTAAATAGTTTTGAGTACGTGCCTCCTCCCTTGATCTGTCACTGGGAGTTTTGTCTTTGGTTTGTAGACAACTGCTGTATATTGAAAGGGAAAAAGTACCAAATCTATCAACATAAACTTATGAAATATAATAATAATACATATCTATTTATGTACGAGCAACTTGAAGTGACAAATGAACTTATATTGACGTGTAATGTACGGTAGCCTTATGAAGACTTGCTAAAGTCCGATGTATTGCAGGAAGTTTTCTTGATGATAGCACCCCTGTGAATTCAAAAGAAATTTGACTTTTATAAGTAACCAGTTACTGTTAGGCTTACGAATACTTGCTAAAGTCCGATACATTACATGAAGTTTTCTTGATGTTAACGGCTAGCGTTCGTGTGAATTTAAAAGAAATCCGAGTGATATACGTAATGAAATAATGTACCTTTTATTTGGCAAAAGTATCTGGCCATGATTTATTAGTCAAAAAGTCGTCAAAGTAACCCATGTTAGTTTTCTAAAAAGGAAACCAGAACATATCCGGAAATGGTAATATTTCTAATGTTATATTTTTCCGAAAGTATTCTTCAATGTTAAGTGGATATTAAGATACGAAAATGTTTACTTTTTTTTTCTTTAAAGAGAAATTGATGAAATTGATAATTTAGCAATTAAGAAAGAATTATAAAAAAAATGATACTCAGATTCTAACGGTTTCATTGGTGTTGAAATCGTTATTTCAAAAATAATTTAGAAATAAAATTTATTAATAGTTATTTCAGGATAATAAGTTATTCAACTTATTGTTCTTGAAAAACTTCAAATATCATAAAATAAATACGGTATATCGTAAATATTTTTTATTAAACTCCGAAATTCAACACTGCACACTTATATATAGTTTACTAAATTCTATATTTAAATGAAAGCCAACTTCTTTATTCCTTTGTTTGAGTCCTTCATTCACAGCATCTATGAGTGGCCTTGGCACTTTGATTACAGTATGTATTCTGAGGTGTTGATATCCCATTTTCCCTTGGCTTGTGGAAAGACATATAAGTTTTTACAGTATGTATTCTGAGGTGTTGATATCCCATTTTCCCTTGGCTTGTGGAAAGACTTATAAGTTTTTACGGTATGTATTCTGAGGTGTTGATATCCCATTTTCCCTTGGCTTGTGGAAAGACTTATAAGTTTTTACGGTATGTATTCTGAGGTGTTGATATCCCATTTTCCCTTGGCTTGTGGAAAGACTTATAAGTTTTTACAGTATGTATTCTGAGGTGTTGATATCCCATTTTCCCTTGGCTTGTGGAAAGACTGCTCAGATCAGTTTTAAAACTACTCATAAAAACTAGAACAAATATTGTTCAGAATTGCATTTTGTTTCAATTTCATAAAAGAGTTTGTTTTGATTTGTCCAAAGTTAGACCTTTTATATTTTTAAGTTTTCATAATCTTAAAATGTTTAAATTAATAAATCTGTTTTTGCATGTGAATTGAATATGTGTAACTAGTCCTAGACATGGTTATAACAATCTTGAATTATAACAGGACATACAAACTGTTTGCAGGGCTGGGGAAATGTACTCGTCTGCTCGTCTAGACGAGTGGATTTGGCCTTCGGACGAGTGAATGTTGACATCATGCTTGTCTGTAGGACGAGTGAAAAATTCTGACATTGACTATATGACCTACACCTTATTAATTATATCTTTCTCGATAAATTTATATAGTGAAAAATTCTGACATTGACTATATAACCTACACCTTATTAATTATATCGTTTCTCGATAGATTTATATATAGGGTCCAGTGCAAGAAACTTATTTTGAAAACCACTTGCCCAAATTTAAGATTTCAGTCTAACTTTACCCAAAACAGGGTAATTTACATTAAAATCGGGCAAGTTTACACCAATTTTCACTTGCCCTGGAGCATATTTTACTGGTCTCGGGCCATTGGACATGGGATATTTCTCGCCCTTGGGTCTGACATTTGTAACGGTTTCTTAAAAATACGACAAAGCATTGATATATTAAGCTTTCGCATTCTGCATCATTCATGGAAATCCCGCCTTTCGTTTTCAATGCGCATGTACAGCATTGTAACATGAATAAATCCGAGGTCTATTGGGATATCGTAATTAAGAGTCTAGAGCTCGAGGTGTATCGAATAACAAGATGTCACAGCGAAATTTGCTTCAGTTTTTTGCGACATTCGCCTAAAAAAAATCTAATGGAGTTAAAAATAATATACCTACTACATTGATTGAAAGTAAGTTAAAATATCGACCCTTTAAAAAGTTATCTTTTTTATAACGCTTGCATACAAAATTGTTTGGGAATTAAATGTTTTGTCGATTTTCTTGTAAAACTGTCTATTAGTCATGTTATCCCGAATCGGCATCAATACAATTATAACATTCAAATGGATATATACAGTCACATCTACTTATTTATCTGAGAAATATTGCGAACAAGCAAAAATGTCATTCGGACGAGTAGATTTTGATGAAGCACTTGTCCGACGGACGAGTACATTTCAAAGTTTTTCCGCGGCCCTGGACTGATTAACATCTTATTGAATGCTACAGTCATTTAATTATTTATAAGGACATGCCAGTATAGGTGGTGGAGGAAAGCCTGAGTACCCAGAGAAAAACCACTGACCAGAAGTCTGTACCTGACAACTTCCTGACATGGGATTTTAACTCGGGACCCACAGATGGAGTCTTAGGGCATGGGGTAATATATGATGTGCCTGTGACACTGTGATCCCTTAACACAAAGAAAGCTATAGATACATCTCTAGCTTTACATAAACACATACATGTATACAGCATGTTCTCCGCCTTGGTGAACTTTTCCATAATTATACAGCTTTCTCCTAATAGGAGTAGATCAGACTGCAGATACTTCAGATACTTTTGTGTAACTAGGGCATGTTTTGCTGCAGAGTTATGTAATTGCTTCCTGGGACCAATACAAACTACAAAATCAATATTTTTAAATGCCTACAAATTTGTGGTGAACCACAGTCATAATATTTCATTACAGAGTCTATAATGAAGTCTACATCTGCAGGGTGAGTTATGATCTGTTATCAGGGTTTCAGGAGGTGGAATTAATTTCACCATCTTGATAGCAGAGTTAACGGGAGACCTTGTAGTGTAGGGCTAGATGCTTGTGTCTATGTTCCGGTTACAGATATGTGTTAGCATCAACAAGACCTGTAGGCTTTGGCAAGTATTTGGCACTGTATCCCTGTCTCCAGTACAATGTATATATAGCTGTATATGATTTAGTTATTGGTGTTGTAGTACAGGTGTCAGCACCTGTTAATGATCTCCACTTGTCAGAATCACAACAGCATATTAATTAGTAAAGTATTAGGATGTTTAAATTTTGTGATGGGGGGCGGGGGGAGTGATTTCCTTTTTGATAACTTATTCACTGGGAGAAATGTTTGCACATTTGTTAATTATGGCAAACAATAGTAATAAAATCATATAAGCTATTTTTTTTTCACTTTTCCATTTTGTTCACAGGCATTATATTTAGTTCTTAGAAATAAAACTTGACAACAAATACATTGTGCAATTGTGTCGACCATAAGTCTTTGTGTCGACCATAAGTCTTTGACTTTTATTTCTAAGACAACATGTACACTCTTTACACCTTTGTGTACTATATGATTCTGCCTGGCAATTTTTGATGCTGTGAAACAGCATTCTTAGGTATGCTCAGACAGCCTGTGCACATCAAAACAATGAAACCACTCCACGATGAAAATTAAAAGTTGTTTTGTTCTTTTCACGTAATACTTGATGGTATGAAAAAATAAAACCCCAATATTCAAAACCACAGACATAGAATTTGTACATACTTATACACCATGGATGGAGTGTTTTAAGTGTTCAGTTGGGACTCTATAATATTTGTATTACTCCGAGAACACTGGTCTCCTGAAAATCACTTCTTCACTGTCTTCCTCCGCGACAGACTTTCGTTGGATTTTGGATTGTGTATGTTTATTTAAATTTTACGTAATTCATGCTAATGATCGATTATTGTAATCAAATGTTAGGAAGGTAACTGCAAAAGAAAGTTCTTATAACGCTTATAAAGTTTTTTGTGTTGGTTGTATTGACGAACTATATCTGAGATATTATTGCGCAGTAAAAGTTGATAGTTTTGAGTACGTGCCTCCTCCCTTGATCTGTCACTGGTAGTTCTGTCTTTGGTTTATCGACAAGTGCGGTATATTGAAAGGGAAAAAGTACCAAATCTATCAACATAAACTTACAAAATATAATGATGATATAGATCTATTTATATACAAGCAACTTAAAGTGACAAATGAACTTATATTGCCGTGTAATGTACGGTAGCCTTATGAAGACTTGCTAAAGTCCGATGTATTGCAGGAAGTTTTCTTGATGATAGCGTTCTTATGAATTCAAAAGAAATTTGACTGTTATAAGTAACCAAATAATGTACCCTTTGCTTGACAAACGTATATGGCCATGTTTTATTATAAGTAAAAAGTCGGCAAAGCAAAACTCGCGATAAATGTTCTGCACGATAATATCTCGCCAACCAGTTACTGTTAGGCTTACATAGACTTGCTAAAGTCCAATACATTACATGAAGTTTTCTTCATGTTAACGGCTAGCGTTCTTGTGAATTTAAAAGAAATCTGAGTGATATACGTAATGAAATAATGTACCTTTTATTTGGCAAAAGTATCTGGCCATGATTTATTAGTCAAAAGTCGTCAAAGCAACCCATGTTAGTTTTCTAAAAAGGAAACCAAAACATATCCGGAAATGGTAATATTTCTAATGTTATATTTTTCCGAAAATATTCTTCAATGTTAAGAGGATATTAAAATACGAAAATGTTTACTTATTATTTTTTTGTCTTTGAAGAGACATTGATAAAATTGATAATTTAGCAACTAATAAAGAATAATAAAAAAATGATACTCAGATTCTGAACGATTTCATTGGTGTTGAAATCGTTATTTCAAAAATAATTTAGAAATAAAATTTATTACAGTTATTTCAGGATAATAAGTAATTCAACTTATTGTTCTTGAAAAACTTCAAATATCATAAAATAAATACGGTTTATCGTAAATATTTTTTATTAAACTCCGAAATTCAACACTGCACACTTATGTATAGTAGTAAATTTTATATTTAAATGAAAAACCAATTTCTTTATTCCTTTGTTTGAGTCCTTCATTCACAGCATCTATGAGTGGCCTTGGCACTTTGATTCTAATGAAGATGGATATAAACTTTGTACTAGTCATTGAAATGTCACACATGAGACATTCACTGGTTGTGTAGCTATATATCATTACATAAACATTATGATACTTCCCAGCCCAATTTAGAAATAACTTGAGAGGTTGTTATTTTGTATTTGTAGACAACACTTATTATTATCAGGTTATGAAGTCAGTTAAAGCTTAAAATTGTGAAGCATTAGTATGATTGAAATATAACATAAAAATGAACTTCAACAATTTCCTTTGTACAACAGGCAGGCAGACTGGGAGGAAAACTCACTTTATAGCCACGTAATTTACAAAATTATTTGAGGGAAGTATGTTTCTGGTCTGCTAATTTAATTAAAAGTAAAGTGTCATGCTGATAAAAACGTGAAACTTCTGATAAAACAAGACAACACTAAACTTAAGTAATTAATGAAAATTTATATTTAGAAATGCTAAATAGAGGCACGCAATACACCACAACACTAGCAGCTATATAGTTACCTCTCGGAGAATTCAAAACATGAATGAATTTAGCCTTTCTGAACCAAGTACTACTGGAAGTGTGTGTGTATATTTAGACCTTGTGCTTTTTGGTTATCTAAAAAATAAATGGAAGTCGATGGTATCTGATGTTGAGTACTCACATGGGGAAACATTCTCAGCATCAACAAAGGAGGGGTGTCCTCTTTATATAGGTACCACCAAAGGAATCTACACAGTTTGTTTAGTTTTACGTCCTATTAACAGCCAGGGTCATGTAAAGTGACCTAGCATGTACAGAGGTTTAGGTGAATGCTTTTCTTGTTTAAAAATATGATGACGGAATAAAAGAACTATATCCTATCTCAAAAGGAAGTTGTCCTCGAAGATGAATTTTACATAGAGTTGAATCATGTATTTAAAGACATCTGAAGAAACAGAGAAAATAGGGTCTTTATATGTGCATGTGGTCTTTTAACACTGGTCATGTTCTGTTGAAAATGGCCAATTGTGACATCTAAAAGTGGTCATTATACAGAGGCGGTCTCTAAGACAAATTTTGCTCAATAATTTGAAGTACATTGTACAATACATATGTATATCATTTTGGGATTGAAATATATAGTCACCCTATATTTAACCTTACTGCATCATTATATAGGAAGTAGTGGGTCAAAGAAGTGACATCAACGGTATGTTACAGAATTACACATAATTCTTATTTTACATGTCTGTAGGATACAAATTACTTCAAAAAGTAAATATGAAGCAAATAAGAAATATAATCCTGACCATGTAAACAAAATACATTGTATTTCTAAAACAGTCCATTGATTGACCCCTTCATCAAAACATATAATATAAACACCATCACATGATAATTTAGAATTAACAATAGAAAATTCAAGAAGACAAAGGAAACAAATATTATAATAAAGTAAAACGCAATAAACCCTACGTGGAAAGGAGGCCGTACACAGAATGTAACAAGGTTTTGTCGTGATGTACATGTATAAGTAGAGTTTACATGTATCAGCAATGGCAAATGTATACAAGACACAGTATCAGGTATTACTACTCATACACTTAACCTTGTTTTGCTCTCATCCCATAAAACCATTAACCAAGATATAATATCAGAAATGTGTAACCTATTTCTGAAATGGTAAGAGATGAATCATTATGCACTATTTCCATGCAGTGCCACATGGGTGGAGTGTTACAGTGATAACTAAACTAGGTGGTAGGATCAACATTTGGCTCTCATGTACCGTGTCTTCATTCTGTAGGAGCCAGATTGATCATTTACAATAAAATGGAGGACTTCTTACTTGAAAATGAAAAAAAATTAAGGTACTATTTTCCGACAGGACTTTGCCAGACTGGCATCCTTGTTAAGATAACCAGGATGTTTACATTACATGGGATTTTTATTCAAGATTTAATCCACATACTATTAATGAGGCTATATTCACGAGTGTTTAAATATGCAATTTGCACCTGTAATAATTTTATGACATTGGTATTTCAATGGTTATCGTAATGGCCGATTTCCAAGTAAAGTCCAATGATTACTAGTTTGTTTAGCTGTTAGCATCATATAAATTATTTCCACTGTTACATGTTGAAACATCCCTTAAAACATATACAATTGTATTACTATTCTACTTTTAAAATGTCTTCCTAGGAGAGACTTAACAAACTTTTCCCCTTAACCCACCATGAAACTGGGATAAATATGTTGTTTCTGATCCACATCTGTTCCTCCATCAGATAGCCAACTGAAGGCTGGTACCCTAAAACATCTACAGATAGCCAACTGAAGGCTGGTACCCTAAAACATCTACAGATAGCCAACTGAAGGCTGGTACCCTAAAACATCTACAGATAGCCAACTGAAGGCTGGTACCCTAAAACACCTACAGATAGCCAACTGAAGGCTGGTACCCTAAAACATCTACAGATAGCCAACTGAAGGCTGTTACCCTAAAACACCTACAGATAGCCAACTGAAGGCGGGTACCCTAAAACACCTACAGATAGCCAACTGAAGGCGGGTACCCTAAAACACTACAGATAGCCAACTGAAGGCTGTTACCCTAAAACATATACAGATAGCCAACTGAAGGCGGGTACCCTAAAACACCTACAGATAGCCAACTGAAGGCGGGTACCCTAAAACACCTACAGATAGCCAACTGAAGGCTGGTACCCTAAAACATATACAGATAGCCAACTGAAGGCGGGTACCCTAAAACACCTACAGATAGCCAACTGAAGGCTGGTACCCTAAAACACCTACAGATAGCCAACTGAAGGCGGGTACCCTAAAACATCTACAGATAGCCAACTGAAGGTTGGTACCCTAAAACACCTACAGATAGCCAACTGAAGGCTGGTACCCTAAAACACCTACAGATAGCCAACTGAAGGCGGGTACCCTAAAACACCTACAGATAGCCAACTGAAGGTTGGTACCCTAAAATACCTACAGATAGCCAACTGAAGGCGGGTACCCTAAAACACCTACAGATAGCCAACTGAAGGCGGGTACCCTAAAACACCTACAGATAGCCAACTAAAGGTGGGTACCCTAAAACACCTACAACTCCTGTACATGATGTTTGATATGTTTACATTGCACACTTTAGTGGTACACGGTAATAGAATGAATTTGAAAATAACATGTATCATATTTGGCCTGATCAACCAGTACTGTATATAATGCTTATCATACATGTACATGTAATATAAAGGGCAACAATACCAGAAAAAAAGTAAATAAAAAAGAATCAATTTACTGTAAATAAGCCTCTCATGTAAGCCAATGTGCTTCCCCGGAACAGTCACAAAACATTCAATTTGGTCTCAATTGTCTGGCTATACATAGAAGAAGAGAATAAGAACACTAGATTTTTGACCCATTAATTTAAAAAAAAATACCAAGACTTAATGAACTATTTTTACGATACAGTAAAATCATTTTTCATTTTTTCGAGACTCCTTCCTTTATCATAATACTTGTGTCTCTAGCCCAATCTGCCCATCGGGACTGTTAGATACAGTTATTATGTACTATAATTAATCAGTATTTGTAATCAAATCTGTTCTCTGAAATTTAATTCCACCAGTTGTGTGTTTTCCATATCCCGATTATCACAGTCCAGGTACCAAAAACAAGTAATGCATACTAATATGATGTACCGTAGATAATTTTAGAATAGAGTGAAATTATTAGTCTGAATTTCTATCTGAAATATTTTGAACAACCTGTTACTAAGGCCAATCTAATTAGTGTAAGATTTTCTATTCCTGCTCCTCTGTGATATACCTCTTAGACATACTAGATAAACATTTTATAGGTTTATATACCTATGATATATATGAGTGATACATGTAGTGCAATCATTGATACTTGAGTGTAATGGGGATGATTGACATGGTCAGGTTTGTACATGTAAAGTGATGATGATCTGTATACCATACACTTAGTATACATCAGCACCAGTCAGAGTAATGAGGACGGTTATCATAAATATATAGCTGAGCCTAACAAGCTGTGTGATTATAGTTAACACAATTGTCAAATGAAGTAGGACGTTTGGGGGGGGGGGGGCAAAGGATGTGGGGGGGGGAGCTAAGCTTGAGGATATAAGTGAAGGGGGGGATGGATGTGGGGGGAGCTTTATGGTGAAGCCTAGGGAAGGTGGGGAGCTACTGTGGAGGACAAGGGATATCTGGAAGTTTCAATGGGTGTTGAATAACCTATGGGGAGGCCAAGAATTGAATTTTGAAATTTTGAATTAATTTAACATTATTACATTAGTGACCCCACCAAGTAAGTGATAAACCTGTACACAATGTTAAAATTCAATTGTAGGATCAATTAATTAACCAAACCAAACATAATATATACATAAGGACAAACAATGATTATTTATTGATTTTTAAAGATGCTCCACCACTGAGAAATGATATTTTTTTCACCATCATTTGTAGATAGGGAAGTACATAAATCTGTTTAGGTAAATTGACAGAAGGAAATGTTTACTGTCAAACCCATGCTTTTCAAATGATTCTTTGAGATTATTTTGATAATACCAAGTAATGATAATCTGCAATCTACACAATATTTTGTTTGAGAAATTTGTAAATAATAATTCATTTTGATGTTTTCCAGATCCGACATGGGCCTCCATCAACCGTGGAATATTTATTTGTGATGAATGCTGTAGTGTTCATCGGTCCCTTGGACGTCACATCTCACAAGTCAAATCCCTCACTAAAGGTCAATGGAGTACAACACTCCTGGCTGTAAGTATGACCTCTATACAACCTATCAAAGGTCAATGGAGTACAACACTCCTGGCTGTAAGTATGACCTTGGTATGACCTCTATACGACCTATCAAAGGTCAATGGAGTACAACACTCCTGGCTGTAAGTATGACCTTGGTATGACCTCTATACGACCTATCAAAGGTCAATGGAGTACAACACTCCTGGCTGTAAGTATGACCTTGGTATGACCTCTATACGACCTATCAAATTTCAATGGAGTACAACACTCCTGGCTGTAAGTATGACCTTGGTATGACCTCTATACGACCTATCAAAGGTCAATGGAGTACAACACTCCCGGCTGTAAGTATGACCTTGGTATGACCTCTATACGACCTATCAAAGGTCAATGGAGTACAACACTCCTGGCTGTAAGTATGACCATAGTATGACTTCTATAAGACCTACCAAAGGTCAATGGAGTACAACATTCCTGGCTTTAAGCTAAAAGTATGACCTTGGTATGACCTCTATACGACCTATCAAAGGTCAATGGAGTACAACACTCCTGACTGTAAGTATGACCATGGTATGACTTCTATAAGACCTACTAAAGGTCAATGGAGTACAACATTCCAGGCTTTACGCTAAAAGTATGAACTTAGTATGACCTCTATACAACATACCAAAGGTCAATGGAGTTCAACACTCCTGGCTTTATGTATGACCTTGGTATGACCTGTAAACAGCCTACCAAAGGTAATAGAGCATCACACTCCTGGCTGTAAGTATGACCTTAATATGACCTCTATATGACCTACCAAAGGTCAATGGAGCACCTCACTCTTGGCTGTAAGTATAACATTGAAATGACTTTTGTACCAATTGAGCATTATACTCCTGACTGTAAGTATGACCTTGACATGACCTTTGTTTGACCTTTAAAGGTAAATGGAGCATCACACTCCTGACTGTAAGTATGACATTGACATGACCTTTGTTTGACCTTTAAATATGATCTTTCATTTGACCTTTAAATATGATCTTGTCATGATTTTTGTACAACCTTCCAAAGGTCATGATCAAGGGAACATTATATATTACACTATTGGCTGTAACTATGACCTTGACTTGATATTTGTTTGACCTTCCAAAGGTCAATGGAACACCACTCTGTTGAATGTAAGTTTCTGTAAAGACAGCATTCTGCTATATGTTATGAATGTTTTCATTGAAGTCGCTGCAAACTGTTTTATCCATCATATTTGAGCTTCAGAATTTGAGATAGACAAAATATTGATTGCCTTAATACTCAAAAGCCTTAGCTTTTTTCTGCTGTTTAAAAATTGTCTTGATTTAAATTTAGCTATTTTGCATATTCAGCAAAGTTGCAAAAATCTAATCCTCTTGAAAAACAGATTGTTTTATGTAAACATTGCATAGGCCTGTGTTGGATGTAAAGTATTGCCAAAACTAAGGAAAGTGTTTTGTTTGACAGATGGTCCAGCATCTGGCAAGTCACGGAGCCAACAGTATCTGGGAGCATTCACTGCTTGATCCATCACAGAGTAAACATGGGAAGAAAAAACCAACACCTCGCGATCAAGTACAGTAAGTGTTAGGATCTTAGTCTATCTCAAAGTAAACAACCCAACACCTCGTGATCAAGTACAGTAAGTGTTAGGATCTTAGTCTATCTCAAAGTAAACAACCCAACACCTCGTGATCAAGTACAGTAAGTGTTAGGATCTTAGTCTATCTCAAAGTAAACAACCCAACACCGATCAACCTCGTGATCAAGTACAGTAAGTGTTAGGATCTTAGTCTATCTCAAAGTAAACAACCCAACACCTCGTGATCAAGTACAGTAAGTGTTAGGATCTTAGTCTATCTCAAAGTAAACAACCCAACGCCTCGTGATCAAGTACAGTAAGTGTTAGGATCTTAGTCTATCTCAAAGTAATCAACCCAACACCTCGTGATCAAGTACAGTAAGTGTTAGGGTCTTAGTCTATCTCAAAGTAAACAACCCAACACCTCGTGATCAAGTACAGTAAGTGTTAGGGTTAATAACTTAGACTACTCAGTCCATCACAAAGTAAACAACCCAACACCTCGTGATCATGTACAGTAAGTGTTAGGGTCTTAGTCTATCACTTAGTAAACAACCCAACACCTCGTGATCAAGTACAGTAAGTGTTAGGGTCTTAGTCTATCTCAAAGTAAACAACCCAACACCTCGTGATCAAGTACAGTAAGTGTTAGGGTCTTAGTCTATCACAATAGTAAACAACCCAACACACCTCGTGATCAAGTACAGTAAGTGTTAGGGTCTTAGTCTAGTCATCTCATAGTAAACAACCCAACACCTCGTGATCATGTACAGTAAGTGTTAGGATCTTAGTCTATCTCAAAGTAAACAACCCAACACCTCGTGATCAAGTACAGTAAGTGTTAGGGTCTTAGTCTATCTCAAAGTAAACAACCCAACACCTCGTGATCATGTACAGTAAGTGTTAGGATCTTAGTCTATCTCAAAGTAAACAACCCAACGCCTCGTGATCATGTACAGTAAGTGTTGGGTTATTAATACTTAGACTACTTAGTCTATCTCAAAGTAAACAACCCAACACCTCGTGATCAAGTACAGTAGTGTTAGGGTCTTAGTCTATCTCAAAGTAAACAACCCAACACCTCGCGATCATGTACAGTAAGTGTTAGGTCTTAGTCTACTCAAAGTAACAACCAACCTGGATCAGTCAGTAATGTTAGCTTAGTCTATCTCAAAGTAAACAACCCAACGCCTCACGATCATGTACAGTAAGTGTTAGGGTCTTAGTCTATCTCAAAGTAAACAACCCAACACCTCGTGATCATGTACAGTAAGTGTTAGGGTCTTAGTCTATCTCAAAGTAAACAACCCAACACCTCGTGATCAAGTACAGTAAGTGTTAAGGTCTTAGTCTATCTCAAAGTAAACAACCCAACGCCTCACGATCATGTACAGTAAGTGTTAGGGTCTTAGTCTATCTCAAAGTAAACAACCCAACGCCTCGCGATCATGTACAGTAAGTGTTAGGATCTTAGTCCATCACAAAGTAAACAACCTCACGCCTCGTGATCATGTACAGTAAGTGTTAGGGTCTTAGTCTATCTCAAAGTAAACAACCGAACACCTCGTGATCAAGTACAGTAAGTGTTAGGATCTTAGTCTATCTCAAAGTAATCAACCCAACGCCTCGCGATCATGTACAGTAAGTGTTAGGATCTTAGTCTATCTCAAAGTAATCAACCCAACGCCTCGCGATCAAGTACAGTAAGTGTTAGGATCTTAGTCTATCTCAAAGTAAACAACCCAACACCTCGTGATCAAGTATAGTAAGTGTTAGGATCTAAGTCTATCTCAAAGTAAACAACCCAACACCTCGCGATCAAGTACAGTAAGTGTTAGGGCCTAAGTCTAACTCAAAGTAAACAACCCAACACCTGGTGATCATGTACAGTAAGTGTTAGGGTCTTAGTCTATCTCAAAGTAAACAACCCAACACCTGGTGATCATGTACAGTAAGTGTTAGAATCTTAGTCTATCTCAAAGTAAACAACCCAACGCCTCGTGATCAAGTACAGTAAGTGTTAGGGTCTTAGTCTATCTCAAAGTAAACAACCCAACACCTGGTGATCAAGTACAGTAAGTGTTAGGATCTTAGTCTATCTCAAAGTAAACAACCCAACACCTCGTGATCAAGTACAGTAAGTGTTAGGATTTAGGGTTAAAACTTAGTCTATCACAAAGTAAACAACCCAACGCCTCGTGATCATGTACAGTAAGTGTTAGGATCTTAGTCTATCTCAAAGTAAACAACCCAACACCTCGTGATCAAGTACAGTAAGTGTTAGGATCTTAGTCTATCTCAAAGTAAACAACCCAACACCTCGTGATCAAGTACAGTAAGTGTTAGGGTCTTAGTCTATCTCAAAGTAAACAACCCAACACCTGGTGATCATGTACAGTAAGTGTTAGGGTCTTAGTCTATCTCAAAGTAAACAACCCAACACTGTCTGATTTAGTACATAAGTGTAACACACACCTTGATCAATCAGTAGGTTAGGTCTTAGTCTATCTCAAAGTAAACAACCCAACACCTCGTGATCATGTACAGTAAGTGTTAGGGTCTTAGTCTATCTCAAAGTAAACAACCCAACACCTCCCGATCAAGTACAGTAAATGTTAGGGTTAATAACTTAGACTACTCAGTCCATCACAAAGTAAACAACCCAACACCTCGTGATCATGTACAGTAAGTGTTAGGGTCTTAGTCTATCTCAAAGTAAACAACCCAACACCTCGTGATCATGTACAGTAAGTGTTAGGATCTTAGTCTATCTCAAAGTAAACAACCCAACACCTCGTGATCAAGTACAGTAAGTGTTAGGATCTTAGTCTATCTCAAAGTAAACAACCCAACACCTCGTGATCAAGTACAGTAAGTGTTAGGGTCTTAGTCTATCTCAAAGTAAACAACCCAACAGCTCGTGCGCGTGATTAAGTACAGTAAGTGTTAGGATTTAAGTCTATCTCAAAGTAATCAACCCAACACCTCGTGATTAAGTACAGTAAGTGTTAGGATTTAAGTCTATCTCAAAGTAAACAACCCAACACCTCGTGATCAAGTACAGTAAGTGTTAGGGTCTTAGTCTATCTCAAAGTAAACAACCCAACACCTCGTGATCAAGTACAGTAAGTGTTAGGGTCTCTTAGTCTATCTCAAAGTAAACAACCCAACACCTGGTGATCATGTACAGTAAGTGTTAGGGTCTTAGTCTACTCAACTCAAAGTAAACAACCCAACACCTCGTGATCAAGTACAGTAAGTGTTAGGGTCTTAGTCTATCTCAAAGTAAACAACCCAACACCTCGTGATCAAGTACAGTAAGTGTTAGGATCTTAGTCTATCTCAAAGTAAACAACCCAACACCTCGTGATCAAGTACAGTAAGTGTTAGGGTCTTAGTCTATCTCAAAGTAAACAACCCAACACCTCGTGATCAAGTACAGTAAGTGTTAGGGTTAATAACTTAGACTACTCAGTCCATCTCAAAGTAAACAACCCAACACCTCGTGATCAAGTACAGTAAGTGTTAGGGTCTTAGTCTATCTCAAAGTAAACAACCCAACACCTCGTGATCAAGTACAGTAAGTGTTAGGATCTTAGTCTATCTCAAAGTAAACAACCCAACACCTCGCGATCAAGTACAGTATTGTTAGGGTCTTAGTCTATTTCAAAGTAAACAACCCAATGCCTCGCAATCAAGTACAATAAGTGTTAGGGTTAATAACTTAGACTACTTAGTCTATCTCAAAGTAAACAACCCAACACCTCGCGATCAAGTACAGTAAGTGTTAGGGTTAATTATTTAGACTACTCAGTACATCTCAAAGTAAACAACCCAACACCCTGTGATCAAGTACAGTAAGTGTTAGGATCTAAGTCCATCTCAAAGTAAACAACCCAACACCTTGCGATCATGTACAGTAAATGTTAGGGCTACTAACTTAGACTACTCAGTCCATCACATAGTAAACAACCCAACACCTTGCGATCATGTACAGTAAATGTTAGGGCTACTAACTTAGACTACTTAGTCCATCACATAGTAAACAACCCGACACCTTGCGATCATGTACAGTAAATGTTAGGGTCTTAGTCTTTTTCCAAGTAAACAACCCAACACCTCGTGATCAAGTACAGTAAATGTTAGGGCTACTAACTTAGACATGTACAGTCAGTCCATCACATAGTAAACAACCCAACACCTTGCGATCATGTACAGTAAATGTTAGGGCTACTAACTTAGACTACTTAGTCCATCACATAGTAAACAACCCAACACCTTGCGATCATGTACAGTAAATGTTAGGATCTTAGTCTATCTCAAAGTAAACAACCCAACAGCTCGTGATTAAGTACAGTAAGTGTTAGGATTTAAGTCTATCTCAAAGTAAACAACCCAACACCTTGCGATCATGTACAGTAAATGTTAGGGTCTTAGTCTTTTTCAAAGTAAACAACCCAACACCTCGTGATCAAGTACAGTAAATGTTAGGGCTACTAACTTAGACTACTCAGTCCATCACATAGTAAACAACCCAACACCTTGCGATCATGTACAGTAAATGTTAGGGCTACTAACTTAGACTACTCAGTCCATCACATAGTAAACAACCCAACACCTTGCGATCCTGTACAGTAAATGTTAGGGTCTTAGTCTATTTCAAAGTAAACAACCCAACACCTCGTGAACATGTACAGTAAATCTTAGGGCTACTAACTTAGATTTTGATATAAACTTATATCTCACTAACTTAAGATTACTGTTCGGGGTATTGTAGTAAATACAAAAAGAGAAAGCACTAAGAGAAAAGACAGAAGTGGAATTAAAATATGATGAAAGCTGCAGTGTTAAATGAAAACTAATTCTGAGATGTTAATGAAGCTTTTCTATTTACAGTCCTATAAAAGCTGAGTTCATCCGATCAAAATACCAATTTGTTCAATTCATCAACAAACAGAAAGATGGGGAGGTCAACTCTATCGACGATCTTAGCAAGGTGAGTACATGTATACACAGGTCCCCAAATATTGTAGGTCTTTAGAATATCAGGACACAGCTCTGTCTGGAATTGATTTGTTTCTATTTCAACTTGTGAAGATTTAAATTAAATATTTCTGCTTCTGTTCATACTGAAGATTGATTGTGCCACTTCAAGATTTCATTTGCAGTCATAGTTGTATTTTTAACAATAAAAAGATATTGAGTTATCATAAGAGTAATAATTAATATGCTGTGTAACTTTTCGAACTGGCCCTTGTCTGGTTCGGATCACTGTATATTCCAGCATTATTGTATGGCATTTAATCAAAATGACTATAATTTGGAAACTTGACAATACTTTTAGACAAGCTCTGGAAAGCTTGTGTGCTGGTCAATTCTTAGTTTACTTAGTACTGTTATCAGCAACACTTTGTGGCCTCAAAATAAAATTGACAGTTTATGAATTCATAAACCTAATAGGAACAGTTATTTTGTATTCAAGACACAAACTTTAAGTGATTCACTTAGCCAGAAGTTTCATACTTTGTAAGAAGATGAATACATATAATATACTTTTCGCTTTAGCAACTTCACTCATGCGTACGAACAAACAACTTAGAGACTTGCCTCCGTCTTCTATCTAAAGGAGCCGACCCAAATTACTTCCATCCTGTAAGTATTTGTTTTCCATCTTAGGGAATAACATAAACTTTACTATAATTATGTTTCTACTTCCCAAACCTAGGTTACCTCCCTTAGATTGCTTTTACTGTTCATACACCATACTGCTCTTTTAGTTTTAGATTAAAATATTTTTTAGTTGATTCTTCATGATTTAGTTTAGAAGTAATATGTAGATTGAATAAGACATGATTGCTATGTGCGGTATAGATAATACTTTGTTTGAAAATAGTTCCATAATGACATTATATGTACTTAGGAATAAGAAAATGCAAAAATGTCTTTGACTTACATGTTAACATTGAGACTCTATTGTGTATTTCGCAGGAGAAGGGAAATTGTCCTCTACACGTGGCCGCCCAGAGTGGCCAACCGCTCCAAGGAGAACTACTAGTCATATATGGGGCAGATCCCGGAGCCTACGACGCTAACGGGAAAACCCCAATAGATCATGCAAGGTAGGCATGTGTACTAGTAAAGTTAATATACTACAGTCTAGAATGGATCCAGCTAAAATAATCACAATCAGAATGCACTCAAAAAATGTCGAAAAAATACGAAATGTATAGCATTTACCGATCATAATCGGATGGGAAACCACTAGTCCAATCAAACTAATTTATTACATTTAGTACTAGTACGGCTGTAAAATTACTAGTCATGGAGCACGGACTAGTTCTTAAAGTCGCAGACTGCTAGCTTTGTTGCTGTGTGTATGAAATAAAAAATTGATTTTGATGAATGTGAACGTGATTTGATCCTCATTTAACAGGTCAGAGGGACATAAAGACTTAGCTGATCGACTTATAGAATGCCAGTATGAACTTACCGATCGCCTCGCCTATTACCTCTGTAAACGCAAACCAGGTAAATTGTCTGTCTACATGAATTGGTATGGAAACTATCTCTGATCAATGTATAACTGTTGATTCTCATGATCTCAAAGTCTATCTGGATACAATAGGCGCTAAAATATAATTGGTATTTTAAGCAAATTCATTTCAATATGTTTGATGTAGTAATTGTTTTGGCAAAGCTAATAATTTACACTTAAAACTGTTGGAGTTAAAGATAACAAAATTTTACTGAATTTTGAAATTAAATTTGATATAGATTGTGGCTATCTATCACTATGGGATTTCTGAATCTACAAGATCTGTTGATATAGATTGTCGCTATCTATCACTATGGGATTTCTGAATCTACAAGATCATGTTTAAAACTCATTGATGTAGTCTGTCAGTAATGTTTAACATATTTGCGATAAAAATGCCAGCTTCATAAAGATCATTATTACTTGTGTTTAAAAGTTGTTTTGTTTACCTTTTAGACCATAGAAATGGCTGTCATTTCATCATCCCAGAAATGGCCGATAAGTAAGTTATTTTTTATCTGTTGAATACTAGTGCATAAAAACAATTGTTAATTTCACTGAAGGAATCTGAAAAATATTAACATAATTTGATTGCATCAAAATTATAAAAGATGGATTTAACTAGTTCTAATCTATTTAAGGATTAAAGTCTCTTTCTGGTGGTTCTATCGAAGGATAAAGTTGAGTTAGTAGGGTATCGATATTTGTTTCATGGACCGCGAACTCAAAATTTACCCTTAATAGTGTTTATGGCATTTATAAGACTAAAATTGAATTATATCGTTTGGTTCCGACAGGCATTTCGAACAGCCACTTGAAGTGGCGGAAATTCCCGCCAATTTATCAATGAACATACCAATAAAATGAGTTCCGTCTGATGAAGCATATATCTGAGGTTTTCCCGGTATGGAACTATAAATCATTTTATTTATCTGTTGTTAAAAACACCATGGTGCAAAGCAGTTTGGTTTTAATATTTTGCTTCGTATGATTTCACACGCTTACACAATTCATAACGTGGCAGGATAATTTAACGTAGTTGTGACGCGGCGTCCGATTCAAACCGCCTGTGTCAAGGAGGTGTGACAAACAGAGAGTTTCTTCAATTTTGTGATCACTTGAGTTCTACTTAATCAGTTCACGTTTGAAATTTCTTGAATACACGGATGTTTACATAGTTCCATGTCATTATTTCCGGATTTTAGAGATTTTCAAATGTATCGGACGTCGTTTCGAGGAACATGTACAAACACAGGTAGGCCCACTACTGTAAACGTTTACTGTACCGCTCTCAAAATGTTAGCTATATTTATATTGTTGTTTTAAACACTTCAATAAATATTAGAGGTATCTATTACAAGTATTGTAAAGCTACAATTGAAGGATTCCGTTTCATTGATATTTCGAAACACCCAAACGTACATTGTGTATGTAAGTCCTACTCTCGCCGATTCACAGTAGATTCTAGATAACGTACAGGACTTGTCTGTCCGCCGAGGTGAACAAAAATGCATTGTCGTGCTAGGTCGTTTTGGTTACACTTATCCAACTCAAATACTGATGTTGTTCTGACATATCTTATCCATTCGTGTACAACCAAAGATGTTAAAAATACGAATATAATGTAGATCTAAGCTACATGTTGTAGAGAACAACACAGACTCACAGACACACAACATGTAAACATTGCGACGTCATCGGAATGTGCAAAACTGTACATTGTACAACATTGTTTATTTATCATACGCACGGAAGCATTGCTCAAAGAGGTACAGTAGTAACATAAACAATGTAACTTTTCTACATTTGTATTTACACACGTACATGTATATGTGTTCAAACCTATTTTGATACATGTACATGTTCATCGAACGTACGTTCGGTTACTGAAAACACCAAAAGTTTCTGATTTGGACCATCATAAATTCATCCGCGCGGCTCCAAATTGCGCGTGACATACTCAATTTATCGAGAAATAAAGTTGAGTAGCCTTTGGTTGAAATCAACGGGGTTTATACTATCAATTCACCACTGACTGTAAATATTAGAATATATTGAATTAGATATGCATAATTTTGTAAGATTTGTGTCAAACTTTGATTCGGATTTGGGTTTTGTATTTACAGTACCTTAGATATGTCAGAATTAGCCAAACAAGCTAAGAAAAAATTACAAGCAGTAAGTATAAAACATTTTATATGTATTTCCATGAACTTTAAGGATCATGGTGGTCGAGGTAACGTGTTCTTACACATAACCACAAGCCCTCCACATCTGGGTAACGGTAGCAAGCTTAGTTCATAACCCGTGTGGGGAAGTACTGGTCCTGATTTCTCGAAGCAAACTTGAAGTACAAAACTAACTGAAGTCTAAAGTTTTCATATATGAGTTACATAAGGAAAAAAACTTAAGGTTTGACTTAAGTCTGCACTTTTGTTTCGAGAAATCAGAGCCTGACCACTGGTCAGTGGGTTTTCTCTGGGTACTCCATAATCTCCTTCACTTCCTATAATCTTGCATGTCCTTAAATTATCCAAACAAAGACTCACCGTCTTGTTGAAAATCAATACAATACATGTTATTATATCAAAGCAAAACAGCTATTATTACTTGAGCTTGGTTAATTTAGTCCCGTTAGACACAAAGAATACTCATACAATAGTGTTTGAAGTGTTTTTATGAATTACTTAAACTACTATGAGACTAATGAGAGTACCTCAAACTTCCTTTCCAGCTACCAAATCACTTATTTGAAGAATTAGCCATGGATGTATATGATGAAGTGGATCGCCGTGAAAATGATGAACGTAAGTTAACATTTCTTTGATGTAAATTCCATTTTCTGGGGGGATAGAAGTGCCATAGATTTCACCTTAAAAAATATAGTAAAGTGAACATGCTCAGCAGTCATCAGGGATTTTAACAATGAGAACAAAATGGAAGTTTTGCATTTAACTAATAAACATTTTGTGATAACATTATGGAGCAAAGTTGTTCAAATCAAAATAGATTGGCTGAAAAGAGTCCAGGTCAGCGGTTAATGTCAAATTTTGCTTTTCTGATGGGCGTTATCTTATTATGATGATTAAGACTCACCTGGCAATAGGACAGAGAGAGGTCAATATTACTGGAATCTCACCATTAAGTTTAGCACGAACATTTATCAAGCAGATTGTTGAAAATATTTCAGTTTTAGATATATAGATGAGGACCTGCCTCTGGTAGAGTTGGACAGTCATTTAGTGGGGTCTTCCTGACTTTTGCTTTTACTGTCAATAAAGTTTTTGGAAATAAAATGTTTACAACATCATCAAATGCCCAAATTTAACTTTTTTGTTGTCAGATTGGACAGCCACTCATGAAAATGCATCCATAGTCAGTGATAGACAGGGCGTGCCCTTTCTGCCTCTTAATCCTGATTTCTCTGCTACCAGGAACCAGGTATGTACTGATCGAACTGTTCAATGTGTGTTCTCTCGAAGAATAATTATACTATCTCTAGGTACATGTGCTTTGATTCATGATTCATGAAAGATGTTCTCTTTGTGAAGAAGTATATTTACTGAACATTTTGCATCTATTAGTTTGCCAAAATTTAGACACACTTTTTATGATATGATAAAATTGTTGCTATCATGATCAATCTAAATTCTACTCCTAATTATAATTGTTAAGTAAATTTCATATCTGGTATCCACAGGGTCGTCAGAAGCTTGCCAGATTCAATGGACGAGAGTTCGCTACATTAGTTATAGATATTTTAAATGATGCCAAACGACGACAAACTGGAGTTATGTCCCCTGTACAAACACCTAAAGGTAAGCAGCTTTATTCATTTCTAGAGGTGACTATTGTGGCCAAAAAGGCTATCACGATAGCATTGCGATAGTAAAATTACTATTGAGATAGTATCATGATAGTCTAGAGACTATTGCGATACTATCACGATAGTTATATTTGCAGATTTCGTTATAATTCAATGTATAATTTTCCGTGGCCTTTTTCAAGAGACATTTATGTTACATGCATTTTTATCGTCAGCAGAACTTGATATTGACGTCAAAGTTTTATTACACTGTATTTTAATCGTCCATTTACATATGAAAGGGCACTTACCAAGGAATTTATGGAAAATTCGTTGAAAAACAAACCATGAAATTTGATCGAAAAATAGTCAAAATGCATTAAATGTTATGAATAAGTTAAATATCAATAATATATCAAAACGTTTAAATGCTAATAAATTAGAAATTTGTTTGTTCCAAAATATTTTTAGCCCACCATCATCAGATGGTGGGCTATTCAAATCGCTTTTTGTCCGTGGTCCGTCGTCCGTTCGTCCGTCCGTCCGTTAACAATTCTTGTTATCGCTATTTCTCAGAAAGTACTGAAGGGATCTGTCTCACATTTCATATGTAGGTTCCCCTAGGGCCCTAGTTATGCATATTGCATTTTGGGACCAATCGGTCAACAAGATGGCCGCCAGGCAGCCATCTTGGAATTTGATACTTAAAGTTTGTTATCGCTATTTCTCAGAAAGTACTGAAGGGATCTGTCTCAAATTTCATATGTAGGTTCCCCTAGGGCCCTAGTTGTGCATATTGCATTTTGGGACCAATCGGTCAACAAGATGGCCGCCAGGCAGCCATCTTGGATTTTGATACTTAAAGTTTGTTATCGCTATTTCTCAGAAAGTACTGAAGGGATCTGTCTCAAATTTCATATGTAGGTTCCCCTAGGGCCCTAGTTGTGCATATTGCATTTTGGGACCAATCGGTCAACAAGATGGCCGCCAGGCAGCCATCTTGGATTTTGATACTTAAAGTTTGTTATCGCTATTTCTCAGAAAGTACTGAAGGGATCTTTCTCAAATTTCATATGTAGGTTCCCCTAGGGCCCTAGTTGTGCATATTGTGTTTTTGGGACCGATCAGTCAACAAGATGGCCGCCAGGCAGCTATCTTGGATTTTGATAGTTAAAGTTTGTTATCGCGATATCTCACAAACACTGAAGGGATCTTTCTCAAATTTCATATGTAGGTTCCCCTAGGGCTCTAGTTGTGCATAATACGTTTTTGGATTGATCGGTCAACAAAATGGCCGCCAGGCTGCCATCTTGGATTTTGATAGTTAAAGATTGTTATCGCTATTTCTTAGAAAGTATTGAATGAATCTGTCTCAAATTTCTTATATAGGTTCCCCTAGGGCCCTAGTTGTGCATATTTTGATTTGGGACCGATCGATCAACAAGATGGCCGCCAAGGAGCCATCTTGGATTTTGATAGTTGAAGTTTGTTACTGCTGTGTCTCAGAAAGTACTGAAGCAATCTGTCTCAAGTTTTATATGTAGTATGTTTTCAAAAGTTTTAAAAGCAGAGTAAAGATCCCTCTTTCCATTGTCAGACATAGATTATTCATTGGTGGGCGCCAAGACTCTTGTTATTGTATCATGACTGAAATATAACAACTTTTTAACAACTTTCATCAGTCATCACTGCTGTGCTTCTGCACACAAACATCGAGTTATTCCCCTCATAAATTCGGAGAAAATTGTAGGAATGAAAGTCAATAATTCTCGTACAGCTATAGACTTTATAATATTTCAAAACTAAGTGCCGAATTCTTTTCAAAAGTGCTGAACATTCCAAATGCCGAAAATAAAAGTGCCGAGATTACCAAATATCGAAGTGCCGAGATGACCAAGTGCTGAGGTCTCCAAGTCTCAAGACATCTATGATTCTTGCTTTGAAACACTTCGTCCTTTGTTTTTAGAAACCCCAAATGCTGCCATACGGCTGCTTTTGCCTTCTTATTTGCAACAATTTTAAAATCACCGCTAACCTCCGCCATGTTGTTGTTGTAATCACTATGGCAAGGTATTGATTGATTTGGGTCAATTCTGACACCCCAGTAAGAGCAATTGGAGGATGTGTCTAAAATACGGACCCGGAACGAAATAAGTTGGAAAATCCTTCAACTGTACAATGTATGAGTTAACCAAGATATTATTTTACATTTGAAACAATAACTACTTACAAATTTATTCATTTAATCTGTACGCTTGTGAAAATGCGACAATATTTGCTTAAGATATTTTTTCATTGTGATTGAATTGTGTTGTTCTTGTATTTAGTGCTTTCCACGATCAAAATCTCAAAGACGCTTTTATGTATAAACAAAATATTAAATATCATACAAGCATTAGCTTATATTATCCCGCATTCATGCCTAGAAACACTATATAAAATTATGGTAAGATCGGTTATGGAATATGGCAATATTTTATTTGATAATTGTAGTCAGCAAGTGTCTGACCTTATTGAAAGTATTCAGCTTAGGGCGGCATTAATATGCACAGGTGGTTATAAGGTAACCAAATATACTAAACTGTTGGTTGAATTGGGATGGGAAAAACTAAGTGATAGACAAAAATATTGCAGACTAAAAATGTTATTTAAGATTAAGCATGATCTGTGTCCATATTTGAAAACTATCTGTCCAATTCAGACTCATAGAACACAAAACTACAACTTTAGAAATTCAAATACTATTCTCCCTTTCCTGTCAAGAAAATCTTTCTATCATCAATCCTTCTTTCTAAAATCAATACACGACTGGAACAATCTACCTGACATATTAAGAAATAGCTCTTCACTTAAGTCCTTCTCTCTTGCACTTTCAAATCTATCCACTCCACAAAAAATCTATTTATATACATATGGACACGGGAAAGACAAAATCAATCACACTAGAATAAGAATGGGTTTAAGTGCTTTAAACAAACATAGACATTCTTACAAATTAACCAATAACAAATTCTGTGACCTTTGTGTGAACTCCTCCGAAGATGAAATTCATTTCTTTTTACATTGTCCAAAATATAACAGAATCCGTTCCAATATGCTCCGCACTGTTTGTCATATATTCACTCCAAATGTCAATTCCAACCTCATTGTAGAGCTCATGCCAAATGTTCTTGTCAAAATAATTTTATGTGGCTTAGAATCTCTAAACGAAATTGAGAACAAAACATTATTTGACCATGTATTTGAATATATAGTAAATTCAAACAGATTTTGACCCCCCCCCCTTCCTCTCTCTCTCTCTCTGTCTCACTCACCCCCCTCTCTCTCTCTCTCTCTCTCTCTCTCTCTCTCTCTCTCTCTCTCTCTCTCTCTCTCTCTCTCTCTCTCTAAAGTATGTACCGGTATGTGTGAGTGTTAGCGTGTGCGACATTTATATGTCTTTTGTGTAATCGTACATATTGTTTGTTTCATATTATTGAGGAGAGCATCTAGTAGCCTTCGGGCTGTTTGTAATCGTCGTGAAATAAATAAAGAATTAAATTAAATTATGTATAAACACTACGCAGACATTTCGGCAGATTCGGTGGAAATTCTTGTTTTGAGTGTAATTTTTGCTTTGAGAAAAAACTATTGTAAACAATCGATAGTTAAATTTAATATTGCGATAGTTATCGACTTTAACTTATACTATCGACCTATTGCTATTGGGGGCAAAACTATTGCAATACATCGATAAGTCAGCCTATCGTTACACCATTATTCATTTCCTTGTCGTGCAGTATTCTATTATTTGATGGTTAGTTGCCGACTGAATGTAATACATCACCACTTTATGTGTAGTGAATCTCTCATCCTAGTGTTACTGATGCTAGTACCACAATAGGTGCCACATGTGGTGACCACTCACAAATTACAAAAGTAATATGTCACCAACTTAAATAGATAAACATGTTTTATTTGCCTGCTGTGTGATCTTATCAGTTACTGTATGGCTTCAGAAGTATCGCATACTTTGCCAATGATCATTTCGTGCACATGGCGCTCATGACCAAAGTTTTTGATAGATGTAAATGTTGTTAGAACCTCCATCCTCAAGTCTACACTTTATCTGTACCTCAAATGTTACAACGGCTTGGTTATTAACCATGCAGTCTAGTATCAACAATTCATAGCTGGGCTTCAGTAATGGCAGACAATTTTGCTTTCTAAAGGGAGATAATTACTGAAAGAATCATGGTCAAAAAGGGACGCAATTCGGAAAGTTGATCTCAACGATTGGTCAATATAAAACTTTGACGTGGCTAAAATGACCGTTAGCCACATTAAACAAGTAGTTGTTATGCACACTGTCATGATATAGTAAACTGCACTGGGAGTCTAAAAACCGGTTGTTACAGACAGGCGGTCGTCTTATACAGTCGGTCGTTAGAGGAGGTTTGACTGTACTGTAAGTGTACATATTTTAGTGTAATCGAATCTTAGCACAAAAGTGAAAAAAACTAAATTGTGATTTATTGGCATGAATATAAATTAGTGCAACTCGATGGTTCAATATCAGAAGTATCCATTTTACAAAATTTAGCCCTATTTATGAATATGTGATTCAAAAACTACTGTTAAAATAAGTACATAAGCAGTATGTATATAAAATTTACAAAACTGTTGCACTATATCTGTGCATTTGTGGTTATGATAGTGTAGTGTCTGCATGAACTTTCACAAAGTCATTCAAGGTTAGATAATCAGAAATAAGAATTTTTAGTCAGATACCAACAATATGGACTTCTTGCATAATATATTGGAAGTGATGATGACCTCCCATCATGATTAATGCACTGAGTGATCATGTATCTGTGAAAATGATCATAATTGTTTTAATAAAAAGAGTTTGGTGTTTTTAATAAATCAATATCAGTTTGCCAACCTAACATCTTCCAAATGACAACATTAATATAAAAATCCTAATACTGGCAATAGGTTAAATAACTGAATGATCATTAAATTTTTACATTAAAGTTGCTTGTTGAACAGCCCAAATGTTTCTTATTTCATCAAATTTGGATACTACTACCACACTAGTTGAGACACAAACGATGATATTTTACACACTTAAAATCACCCTATTATAGCTGGCTGTTTGTTGAATGTCTGGTCTAGGCCTAATACAAAACAGTTCTTCCCTTTGCCTCTATATCTCTCTGATAGGTCTTGCATGTATATATGTTTCAGGTACTGTAATCGGCCCAATAAGTACCCCTGTCCTAATAAGCCCTCCTGCTCCTTTTTGAGGCCTCAATTTCTCTTACCGTATTCAACCCAATGAGCGCTCATGTCCCTATTCCGAATTTGCATTTTACAGAGTTGTCTTCAATTGCGGGTAGGTATTGATTTTGAAGTCATGTGTATGGAGCGTAACGGCATTCTTTTCTGAGAAAACGACAGGAATTGCGCTCACAAAATAATGATGTAACAATCGATACCTACCCGCAAGGGAGCTAACTCAGTAATATGCAAAAACGGATTAAGTGCCCCTCCCTTAACGCCTTGTGTGCTTATTAGGTCGAATACGGTACATTGACATAAATACATTCTGATATTATGCAATCGTACGGTACATTGACATAAATACATTCTGATATTATGCAATCGTACTGATTTCTTTTGTAAATTGACCAATAAATTACTCTGGGCAATAATTTAGTGCATGATTAGTTAAGATTTGGTCCTGTTAAGCACTCCTTGAAGATTTTAACTTCCCTGGGCACTTATTGGGTCAAATATTGTAGGTCTTGTTCTTAATTCTGAATTTATCAGCTTTAATAACTTGTAGAAATACAACAATTTCTCATTTTGTTGTGGTAGAGTGTAGGAAAATGTTCTTGATTCTTGAGCCTTCAAGATGTGTACAAAAATGTATTTTCTTTGGTATACATGAATTTGTGTATGAGATCTAGCTGTGCTGTATTTTCATCTGTTTTAGATTGTATCCATAGTTAATTATTCATAAGTTTAGAATTAGATGTTTGTTATACTTTCTTCCATTAAATAAGCAAAGAAGAAAACAAACATAAAACATCCCTCCCAATTAAAAACGAAAAACTCAAAACAAAACAAAAACCCACAAAAACAAGATTATCATTTGTATGTAGTAAGTGGATACAGTAAAGTTATCTTCTGTAAAACTTTGATACATGTAATGGAAAAGCATATTGATATTGTTGATTTTTTGACAGCTAGTTCTTGCTGTAAATATTGTTGATTTTTCTGACAGCTAGTTCTTGCTGTAAATATTGTTGATTTTTTGACAGCTAGTTCTTGCTTTGTTTCTAGCTGTAAATATTGTTGAATTTTTTGACAGCTAGTTCTTGCTGTAAATATTGTTGATTTTTTGACAGCTAGTTCTTGCTGTAAATATTGTTATTTTTTTGACAGCTAGTTCTTGCTGTAAATATTGTTGATTTTTTGACAGCTAGTTCTTGCTGTAAATATTTTTTGATTTTGACAGCTAGTTCTTGCTGTAAATATTGTTGATTTTTTGACAGCTAGTTCTTGCTGTAAATATTGTTGATTTTTTGACAGCTAGTTCTTGCTGTAAATATTGTTGATTTTTCTGACAGCTAGTTCTTGCTGTAAATATTGTTGATTTTTTGACAGCTAGTTCTTGCTGTAAATATTGTTGATTTTTTGACAGCTAGTTCTGCTGTAAATATTGTTGATTTTTGACAGCTAGTTCTTGCTGTAAATATTGTTGATTTTTTGACAGCTAGTTCTTGCTGTAAATATTGTTTGATTTTTTGACAGCTAGTTCCTGCTGTACATGTTTTCCTCTGTTTAGTCTGGACTTGTAAATGCATGTATCATAATCACTGCAGCAGTTAAATGTAGTGTAGGATTGAGTTAAAATATTATCACCTAAAGACGATGATGCTGGCCTCTCTCCTTATCTCTCAGAGATGTATTACATACAGCCCACTGTCTGACGAGATTGAAAATCTCGGTAGATTGGCCAGATGTTGGATCCAATGATAAACTGCTAGTTTGGTGCATGTTTAATATCAAGTCATACTGCAAAATTAATGATTTTTGTTATACAGTAAAACATAGTCGTAACCAACGTCTTGGGACCAACAAAGTAACTTTGTTATAATTAAGTGTAGTTTGTTACAGAGAATGCAGAACCAAATGATTTACAAAAGACGACAATGTTAACACAGTCCAGGTTAAATGAAGTTTTCAAGTCCGGTCATTCATCACTAAAGAGGGTCATCTCACACAACTGTGAATAAAAATGGTTAAAGAAGTACCATCTTTCTAAACTTTTAGGGGTGGGGTTAGGGTTGGGGGGGGGGGGGGGAGGAGTGTTCCATTTTGTGTTGTATATATTCTGCATTAAAAATTAAGTACAATTTTCATAAAATTGCAATCTTGAATATCTCCACTGTCAGAAACAGACTTAAAATAATTTTTAAATGTCTTTACACATTTTACATCTATAGATATTGCCTAAATCAAACATTCAACATTTGAAACCTGAATACCCAATCAACAAGCTCTGAAACATTCACCTCTATATGAAATCTATCCCCAAAAGTGGATTTCCAGAAATCTATTATTGGTTTGATTGTGCGGTCCCTATAGATTTATAACACAGATCTTTGATCAGGAATGAAAACAACTGTGTTTTAAGCATAACTTCCTTGTAAGCGTGTTCCTGTCAGTTTACTGTATTAAGAAACATTTCTAACAGAATTTTAACACATCGGTACATGCTGATAACATAAACTATCATCTCTTGTCTTCCTCTGATTAGTACAAGTTTTTTAAGAGATGTCACAATTACTGCTTGTCATATAAAATTTCAAATAAACATGAAAGCAATTTTTTTATAGAAATGAAGCTTGTGAATATTCACACAATTGTTTGCTTACATCATAAAATGGAATGATTAAGGGAGAGGGGATACGTCATAAAATGGAATGATTAAGAGGAGAGGGGATACGTCATAAAATGGAATGATTAAGAGGAGAGGGGATACGTCATAAAATGGAATGATTAAGAGGAGAGGGGATACGTCATAAAATGGAATGATTAAGAGGAGAGGGGATACGTCATAAAATGGAATGATTAAGAGGAGAGGGGATACGTCGTCATAAAATGGAATGATTAAGAGGAGAGGGGATTCGTCATAAAATGGAATGATTAAGAGGAGAGGGGATACGTCATAAAATGGAATGATTAAGAGGAGAGGGGATAACGTCATAAAATGGAATGATTAAGAGGACCGAGGGGATACGTCATAAAATGGGAATGATTAAGAGAGAGGGGAACGTCATAAAATGGAATGATTAAGAGGAGAGGGATACGTCATTAAAATGGAATGATTAAGAGGAGATGGGGATACGTCATAAAATGGAATGATTAAGATGAGAGGGGGGGAATACATCATAAAATGGAATGATTATGAGGAGAGGGATACGTCATAAATGGAATGATTATGAAGAGGAGATGGGGATAACGTCGATAAAATGGAATGATTAAGAGGAGGAGGGGATACGTAATAAAATGGGAATACTGACTTAAGAGGAGAGGTGATTAAGATGGAATGAGGGAGAGAGGATAGTTCATAAAATGGAATGATTAAGAGGAGGAGGGGGATACGTAATAAAATGGAATGGAATTAAGAGGAGAGGGGATGCGTCATAAAAAATGGAATGACGATTAGAGTGATGAGAGGGGGATACGTCATAAAATGGGAATGATTAAGAGGAGAGGGGGGTATTAGCCGTCATGAAAACATGGAATGATTGGTATGAGGAGAGAGGATACGTCATAAAATGGAAATGATTAAGAGGAGAGGAGGGGATACGTCATAAATTTGGAATGATAAAGACATGGTCCCGACAAAGGTGTTGTTATTTTTGGAGAGGCAGTGTCGGGAGGGATACGTCATAAAATGGAATGATTAAGTTGGTATACTAACAGTGGTAGGAGAGGGATACGTCATAAAAAATGGATGATTGTGTCCGAAAAGGGTCGATGTATTCATGGCCAAACAGCCGCCTCTTGAATAAAATGGAATGATATCGATCATTAAAAGAGGTCCTGACAAAGGTTGATTTTATAGGTTGATCGGAAATATAAACATGCCATTTGAATTTTGATTAAGAGGAGGGGGAAACTATGCATGTTATCCTGACATGGTCCTGACAAAATAATCTGCTGATCACAAAGGGAGTCATGAAACTATATGTCATTTCCTATAAATATGTAAATGCCTCTTGGAAATAAAATTTGATGTGAAAGGAAAATGATGATCTTGACATGGTCGGAAACATATATAATTGTTTTACAAAATGGAAGTCATGATGACAGAGATGGATCATATAAAATTTCAAATCAACTGTAGGAGTCTTGATTTGAGACGTATAAATAAATAAATGATTAATATAAAAAATGGAATCATAAAAAGATTAATAGGACTTATCATAAAAATTAAGATGTAGAGGGTCATAAAATGGAAAATGATTAAATGATATTAAGATTCATAAAAATCATAAAATAGATTAAAGGAATCGGGGGATCATAAATGGAATTAAAATGGTAACCTATAAAAATAGCTTAGGACAGTGGGGAGTCATAAACCTAATGAATGATTAAGAAAGGGGGATACGTCATAAAAATGATTAGGAGAGGAGTCATAAAAGGATACGTCAGGGAAATATAAATGGAATGATTAAAGGAGGGGGATATGTCATAAAATGGAATCTGTAGGAGAGTGGGGGATAGTCATAAAATGGAATGATAAGAGGAGATGGGATACGTCATAAAATGGAATGATTAAGAGGACAGTGAGGGGATACGTCATAAAATGGAATGATTAAGAGGAAATGCCATCTGGATGGATATGTAAAATAATATTAAGAGGAGATGGTCATAATGATGGTATAGTCTAAAATGGAATGATTAACAGTGGGGGGTCGTCATAAACAGTATGTGAATGATTAAGAGGAGAGGGGATACGTCATAAAATGGAATGATTAAAGAGACAGTGTCGGATAGTCATAAATGGAATGATTATGATGATTTTAGTGGATACCTATGGAATAGTGGTAAAAGGGTGTCAGGGAGGAATGATTAAGAGGAGAGGGATAGTCAGTCAAAAAACCTATATAATAATGACATATGATAAACAGTTTATGAAGAGGAGTGGGGATCCATGTATACCTATAAATGGAATGATTAGAGGAAGGGGATACGTCCATACGTCATAAAATAAATGATTAAGAGGACATGTCGGGGATAAACGTCATAAAAAATGGAATGAAAGAGTGATATACCTCATAAAATGGAATGCTTAAGAGGAGAGAGGATAGTCATAAAATGGATTGATTAAGTATCAGGGGAGTCATAAAAATGAATACCTATTAATAGAGGACAGTGTCGGGGATAGTCATAAAATGGAATGATTAAGAGGAAGATGATGTGATCTATATAAATGGAATAGCTGTAAGAGGTGTCGGATAGTCATAAAATGGAATGTTAAAGATGTTTATGGTATACCTATAAATAATAGCTTAGGACAGTGTCGGGGAGTCCATATAAAATGGAGATTATGTGATGATTTATAATACCTATCATAAAACTGTAGACCTAATGTAGGACAGTGTCGGGGAGTCATAAACATGTATGTAAGCTGTTTATAAGGAATACCTATAAATAATAGCTGTAGGACAGAGTCGGGGTGTCATACAATTGATGTTTATGAGGATATACCTATAAATAATAGCTGTAGGACATGTCGGGGAGTCATAAACAGTATGTGAAATGTGTCTGTGATTACAGTGATCTTGTGCGGGGAGTCATAAACAGTATGTAATCATGAAATTTGATAACTAAATAAATTGCTTTTATCATAAAAAAATGTAGGACAGTGTCGGTGAGTCCATAAAAAAGCTGTTACATGTGATGTAAATCAATGATGGTTACCTAAAAAAAACAATAGCTGTGTAACACAATGTACGGGGAGTCATAAACAGTAGTGGAGTATGTTCATAAATAATAGCTGTAGGACAGTGTCGGGGAGTCATAAACAGTATGTAAATGTTTTGATATGAAAGTTGTATGAAATGTAGCCAGTGGAGCTGTCACAAAATCTGGATGTAAAGGAATCTGTTGTTACAATGGTAAGTCTGCCAAATATCTGGAACAGTGTCAGAAAACAGGATGTTTAATACCTATAAATAAAGTTACATGTTACGTATGATAAAATAAATAGGAAAATAGCTGTTACATGTACAGTGTCGGGGTTTTCAGTCATAATGTAATATTAATAGCTGTAGGACAGTGTTTGAAAGTCATTAATGCTATTTGTGAGACAGTATCGGGGAGTCATAAACCGCTATATGTATAACCTATAAAAATAGCTGTAGGACAGTGTCGGGGAGTCATAAACAGTATGTGATGTTTATGGTATACCTATAAATAATAGCTGTAGGACAGTGTCGGGGAGTCATAAACAGTATGTGATGTTTATGTATACCTATAAATAATAGCTGTAGGATCGGGGAGTCAAAAACAGTATGTGATGTTTATGGTATACCTATAAATAAAAAAGCTGTAGGAAGTGTGGGAGTCATAAACAGGATGTGATGTTTATGGTAACCTATAAATAATAGCTGTAGGACAGTGTCGGGAGTCAAAATCGGGAAACCAAGGAAGACAGTTCATAACAAAATGTATGGTATACCTATAAATAATAGCTGTAAATGTAGGAATCATGTCGGTGAAGTTGTATGGAGCAAAACTAGGAAACCAACAGTTGTTCATAGCAATACCTATAAATAAGGAAGTGACAGTGTTAGGTATGTATACCATGTCTGTAGGACAGTGTCAAGTCATAAACAGTATGTTATGTATCTATAAAAATAGCTGTAGGTAGGACAGTGTGTCGGGTTTAGTCATAAACAGTAATGTGATGAAAATGTTATACCTATAAATAATAGCTGTAGGACAGTGTCGGGGAGTCATAAACAGTATGTGATGTTTATGGTATACCTATAAATAATAGCTGTAGGACAGTGTCGGGGAGTCATAAACAGTATGTGATGTATACCTATAAATAATAGCTGTAGGACAGTGTCGGGGAGTCATAAACAGTATGTGATGTATACCTATAAATAATAGCTGTAGGACAGTGTCGGGGAGTCATAAACAGTATGTGATGTATACCTATAAATAATAGCTGTAGGACAGTGTCGGGGAGTCATAAACAGTATGTGATGTATACCTATAAATAATAGCTGTAGGACAGTGTCGGGGAGTCATAAACAGTATGTGATGTTTATGGTATACCTATAAATAATAGCTGTAGGACAGTGTCGGGGAGTCATAAACAGTATGTGATGTTTATGGTATACCTATAAATAATAGCTGTAGGACAGTGTCGGGGAGTCATAAACAGTATGTGATGTATACCTATAAATAATAGCTGTAGGACAGTGTCGGGGAGTCATAAACAGTATGTGATGTATACCTATAAATAATAGCTGTAGGACAGTGTCGGGGAGTCATAAACAGTATGTGATGTTTATGGAATATACCTATAAATAATAGCTGTAGGACAGTGTCGGGGAGTCATAAACAGTCTGTGATGTATACCTATAAATATTGTGTAGGACAGTGTGATGTTTATGGTATACCTATAAATAATAGCTGTAGGACAGTGTCGGGGAGTCATAAACAGTATGTGATGTTTATATACCTATAAATAATAGCTGTAGGACAGTGTCGGGGAGTCATAAACAGTATGTGATGTTTATGGTATACCTATAAATAATAGCTGTAGGACAGTGTCGGGGAGTCATAAACAGTATGTGATGTTTATGGTATACCTATAAATAATAGCTGTAGGACAGTGTCGGGGAGTCATAAACAGTATGTGATGTTTATGGTATACCTATAAATAATAGCTGTAGGACAGTGTCGGGGAGTCATAAACAGTATGTTAAGTTTATGGTATACTATAAATAATAGCTGTAGGACAGTGTCGGGGAGTCATAAACAGGATGTGATGTTTATGGGAATATACCTATAAAATAATTAGGCTGCTAGGACAGTGTCGGGGAGTCACTAAAAAGTATGTGATGTTTATGGTATACCTATAAATAATAGCTGTAGGACAGTTGTCGGGGAGTCATACACCATGTGAAGTGTATGGTTACCACCTATAATAATAGCTGTAGGCAGTGATCGGGGATGTCATAAACAGTTATGTGAGTATACCTATAAATATAGGTGCAAGGACGTGTCGGGGGAGAGACATAAACAGTATGTGATGTATTGGTCTAGCTATAATAAAAGCTGTAGGACAGTGTCGGGGAGTCATAAACAGATGTGATGTGTATGGCCCCCCCCCCCCCCCCCCCCCCCCCACCCGGGCTACACCTATAAATATAAGCTGTAGGACAGTGTCGGGGATCATAAACAGTATGTGATGGGTATACCTATAAATAATAGCTGATAGGACAGTGTCGGGGAGTCTACACAGTATGTGAGTTATACCTATAAATAATAGCTGTAGGGGACAGTGTCGGGGAGTCATAAACAAGTATGTGATGTGATATACTATAAAAAAATAGCTGTAGGACAGTGTCGGGGAGTCATTAAACTGTATGTGTGATGTTTATGGGTATCACCTTATAAATAGATATCTGTCTAGACAGTTTCGGGGAGTCATTAATACAGTGTGTGTTGTTTATTGTTATACCTACTAAATACATAGCTAGTAGGACATGAGTCGGGGAGACAGTAAAACCGTTATTTGATTGTGTCTATGGTATATACTATAAAATAATAGTTGTATGGACAGTGGTCAGGGAGTGCATAAACCAGTATGTGAGAGATTTATGGTCTTATACCTATATAATAAATAGCTGTACGGACAGTGTACGGGGAGGTCGCCATAAAACAGAGCTGTGATGTTAATGGTTATAACCTATACATTAATAGCTGTAGGGACAGTGTACAGGGGAAGTCACTACACTGTCATGTTATGTTTATGGTACAAAGAACCATACCTATAAATACTAAGCTGTTAGGACAGTGTCGAAGGAGTGCATAAACAGTGTGTGTGATGTTTATGGTATACCTCTAAATAATAGCTGTAGGTACAGTGTTCAGGGAGTATAAAAGTATGTGATGTTTATGGTATACCAAAATAAATATAATAACTGTAGGACATGTGTCGGGGAGTCATAAACAGTCTATTGATGTATACCTATAAAATACATAGCTGTAGGACAGTTGTTGTCGGGGAGTCATAAACAGTTATGTGATTCTGTTATGGTATACTTTAAATAATAGCAGTAGGACAGGTCGGGGCGTCATAAACAGTATGGATGTGATACCATATAAATAATAGCTGTAGGACAGTGTCGGGGGAGTCATAACACAAGTATGTGATGTATACCTATAAATAATAGTTGTAGGACAGTGTCGGGGAAAGTCATTAAACAGTGTGTGATGTTTATGGTTATACTATAAATAAATAGCTGTAGGACAGTGGTCGGGGAGTCATAAACTGTGTGTGATGTTTATGGTATACTATAAATATAGCTGTAGGACAGTGTCGGGGAGTCATAAACAGTATTGTGATGTATCCTATAAATAATAGCTGTAGGACAGTGTCGGGGATGTCATATACACAGTATGTGGATGTATACCTAAATAATAGCTGTAGGGACAGGTGTCGGGGAGTCATAAACAGTATGTGATGTTTATGGTATTGTATTACCTATAAATATAGTGTAAGGGCAGTGTGGGGATAGTCATAAACTAGTATGTGTGATAGTTTATGTATACCTTAATAATAGCTGTAGGACAGTGGTCGGGGAGTCATAAACGAGTATGTGATGTTTATGGTATACCTATGAAATAATAGCTGTGCGACAGTGATCGGGGAGTCAAAAACCGTATGTGATGTTTATGGGATACCTATAAATAATTGCCTGTAGGACAGTGTGCTCAGGGAGTCATAAGTACAGTATGATGATGTTTATGGTATTACCTATAAATAATCAGCTATCTGTAGAGACTGAGTGTCGGGGAGTCATACAACAGTAATGTGATGTTTATACCTATAAATTAATAGCTGAAGGACAGTGTAGGGGAGTCATAAACATTCTGTGATGTTCTACCTATAAATAATAGCTGCAGAGGGACAGTGTCGGGGGACAGTCATAACATAACAGTATGTGTATGTTTATGGTCATAACCTATAATATATATAGGGACAGTGTCGGGGACGTCTAATAAACAGTATGTGATGTTTTTTGGGTTATACCTATAAATAATAGCTGTAGCGAAGTGTCAGGGGACGTCATATAACACGTATGTGATGTTTATGGTGTATACCTATAAATAATAGCTGTAGGACAGGTCGGGGGAGTCATAAAACAGTATTTGTGTGACTTGTATACCTATATATAATAGCTGTAGGACAGTGTCGGGGAGGTATAAACGTGATGGTTGATGTATACCTATAAATAATAGCTGTAGGACAGATGTCGGGGAGTCATAAACAGTATGTGATGATTATGTATACCTATAAATAATGTAGCTGTAGGACAGTGTCGGGGAGTCATAAACAGTATGTGATGGTTGTATGGTACACTATAAATAATAGCTGTAGGGACAGTGTCGGGGAGTCATAAACAGTATGTGATGTTTATGGTATACCTAATAAATAATAGCTGTAGGACAGTGTCGCGGGGGAGTCATAAAAGTATGTGTTGATGTACCTATAAATAATAGCTGTAGGACAGTGTCGGGGAGTCATAAAGAACAGTATGTGAGGTATACCTATAAATAATAGCTGTAGGACAGTGTCGGGGAGTCATAAAACAGTATGTGATGTTTATGGTGATACCTATAAATAATAGCTGTAGGACAGTGTCGGGGAGTCATAAACGTATGTGTTGAGGTTATACCTATAAATAATAGCTGTAGGACAGTCGGGCGATAGTCAAAACAGTATGTGATGCCTATACCTATAAATAATAGCTGTAGGACAGTGTCGGGGGGAGTCATAAACAGTATGTGATGTTATGGTATATACCTATAAATAATAGCTGTAGGGGACAGTGTCGGGGAGTCATAAACACAGTATGCTGTGATGTATACCTATAAATAATAGCTGTAGGACAGTGTCGGGGAGTCATAAACAGTATGTGATGTTTATGGTATACCTATAAATAATAGCTGTAGGACAGTGTCGGGGAGTCATAAACAGTATGTGATGTTTATGGGTATACCTATAAATAATAGCGGTAGGACAGTGTCGGGGAGTCATTAAACAGTATGTGATGTTTATGGTTTATACCTATAAATAATAGCTGTAGGACAGTGTCGGGGAGTCATAAACAGTATGTGATGTGTTATGGCCTTATACCTATAAATAATAGCTGTAGGACAGTGTCGGGGAGTCATAAAACAGTATGTGATGTATATACCTATAAATAATAGCTGTAGGACAGTGTCGGGGAGTCATAAACAGTATGTGATGTTTATGTATATACTATAAATAATAGCTGTAGGACAGTGTCGGGGAGGAGTCATAAACAGTAATGTGTATGTTGTATCGGGGAGTCATATACCTATATAATAATAGCTGTAGGACAGTGTCGGGGGAGTCATACAAAACAGTATGTGATGTTTATGGTTATACCTATAAATAATAGCTGTAGGACAGTGTCGGGGAGTCATAAACAGTATGTGATGTTTATGGGTATACCTATAAATAATAGCTGTAGGACAGTGTCGGGGAGTCATAAACAGTATGTGATGATGTAGCTGTATGTGTATAAACCTATAAATAATAGCTGTAGGACAGTGTCGGGGAGTCATAAACAGTATGTGATGTTTATGGTATACCTATAAATAATAGCTGTAGGACAGTGTCGGGGAGTCATAAACAGTATGTGATGTTTATGGTTATACCTATAAATAATAGCTGTAGGACAGTGTCGGGGAGTCATAAACAGTATGTGATGTTTATGGTATACCTATAAATAATAGCTGTAGGACAGTGTCGGGGAGTAAAACGATTGTGTCATAAACAAAAGTATGTGTGTGTCATAACAGTATGTGATTGTAATACCTATAAATAATAGCTGTGTCATAAACAGGTATACCTATATAATAATAGCTGTAGGACAGTGTCGGGGAGTCATAAACAGTATGTGATGTTTTATGGTATACCTATAAATAATAGCTGTAGGACAGTGTCGGGGAGTCATAAACAGTATGTGATGTTTATGGTATACTATAAATAATAGCTGTAGGACAGTGTCGGGGAGTCATAAACAGTATGTGATGTTTATAGGTTATATACCTATAAATAATAGCTGTAGGACAGTGTCGGGGAGTCATAAACTGTATGTATGTTGATGTATACCTATAATAATAGCTGTAGGACAGTGTCGGGGAGTCATAAACAGTATACCTATAAATAATAGCGTTATGGTAAACAGTATGTGATGTATACTATAAATAATAGCTGTAGGGACAGTGTCGGGGGAGTCATAAACAGTATGTGATGTTTATGGTATACCTATAAATAATAGCTGTAGGACAGTGTCGGGGAGTCATAAACAGTATGTGATGTTTATGGTATACCTATAAATAATAGCTGTAGGACAGTGTCGAAGGGACAGTGTGTCCGGGGAGTACCATAAACAGTATGTGATGTTTATGGGTATACCTATAAATAATAGCTGTAGGACAGTGTCGGGGAGTCATAAACAGTATGTGATGTTTATGGTATACCTATAAATAATAGCTGTAGGACAGTGTCGGGGAGTCATAAACAGTATGTGTTGTTTTGATGGTATACCTATAAATAATAGCTGTAGGACAGTGTCGGGGAGTCATAAACAGTATGTGATGTTTATGGTATATACCTATAAATAATAGCTGTAGGACAGTGTCGGGGAGTCATAAACAGTATGTGATGTTTATGGTATACCTATAAATAATAGCTGTAGGACAGTGTCGGGGAGTCATAAACAGTATGTGATGTATACCTATAAATAATAGCTGTAGGACAGTGTCGGGGAGTCATAAACAGTATGTGATGTATATGGTATACCTATAAATAATAGCTGTAGGACAGTGTCGGGGAGTCATAAACAGTATGTGATGTTAATGAATTCCTTAGTATTAGTTCTTTATTGGTGGCTGAGTGGTTAAGTTGTTCCTAGGGTATGCGTTCGAAAATCATATTGATGCAGTTGCCAGGTACATGTTTATACTGACTGCTGGTCGGTATTTTTTCTACAGGTACACTGGCTTTTCTCATATTCTTTGAATGTTAAATAAAGAAAAAGAAAAGGTGATTAACTGAATAAAGAAGTTTCCGTGCTGATGTTCATCAGTTATGATGTAAAATTATTTAACTGAATCCATGGTTTATGTAGATTTGGTTTGGCATTTATAGAGTCGTATACGCCACTACTTGTGTGGTTTCGAGTTACCATGATAGACTTCCAGACATCATCTGTCAGGGTATGATCTACAGGTCAGGGCCAAGGTATCAGTGGGGCAAACAGCTGGCTACGAAACGAGGAGGAGATTAAAAAGACATCAATTTAGATTAAAACGCATGGAGAAATGAAAAATACAAAGTTATAAAATCTTCATGATATGATTATCTCCATGTTGTAAATATCAGACTGTGAAAGAAGATATTTGAGATTTTTGAATTGTGTGTTGTCTAGTATTCTTGGCCAAAGTTTCTGACACAAATGTAGAAATACGTATATTATTTTGAAGAATTTAACATTGTTTACATTTCAAACTAGAGATTGATTGATGTTTCGGTCCAGATCTGTACAGCTAGATTTATGGTGCAGATAGAACATGGCAAAAAAAAAAAAACCTGAAAAATAAATCACCTTGTTTACATAGTTTATACATTACTAATATGTATGAGTTTTAAGATAAGATTTTGTTAATAAATACCAGTACATATAGATATCAAATTTCAGCCGATCATCATCATACTTTAACAGAAAGGTACATTTAAAGTTAAAAGTTTGATATGTTCCTGAAAACAAGTTATATTGTAAGCTTAAAAACTCTACAAGTTGAGTTTTATATTTGATATTTATTGATTAAAGAAGGAGATCTGGATTGCTCAATCAAACCTGTCTTTTCAGAAGGAGGTGCCAGCCCCCTGTCTCAGCGCCGACCTCCTAAAATCAACAGTATCGCCAGTGACGAGGAACCCATCTACGACATCGTCGCCTCAGACGAGGACTACAGCAGTATTGACAATCTGAGTATCAAGAGCACGGGAATGCGGGATGACCGCAAGGACTGGGTAGAGGAGGTGAGTCTGGTTTTTATGTCCGAGTGGAAACTTTTGTTTGAATTTTATTCTTATAACCCCCTGTATAAGCATATATTTGACCAATCATGTGTCTCTTCTCTCATAAACAGTTTGATTGAGAAGGATTGCTGTTTATTGCTGTGTTGGTCACCACGCATTGCAATAACTTCCTGTTTACAAAAACCCCGGAACAGTTTGAAACGCCCTTGAATTTTGTTTAATCAGGTCTTTGTGTGGCCCCTGTTTTATATTCATTTGTTTACCCACATCATCTTCATTTGGTTTTGAACTTTATGTTTTAATTAACATTAATTAAAGAAAACATTAAAAATAATCCAAAAATAAGATTTGTCACAGGCAATACTTGTTTTTAGTATAATTTACATTAAACATGCATGACAGACCGGTAAAAAACATAAATCAACAAAGAATTTTTGAAACATGCAATATCACAAATTAGCAAAAATAAATTTGTTAAGTGAGCAAAAATCCAATAAATTCTCATTTCAGGGTTCTAAGGTCAAGGTCATTATTGGTTATCAATTATTATCAATTAAATCTGTTGAACTATTAATACTTAAAACTTCATGCAATTGTATTCTTTAGTTGTTTTCTGTAAACTCTCTTTGTCATGATATGTTATTGACTTCTGTTGTATTTAGTTTATATGTATGTTTATACAATAAATATAATGGCCCTGTGTATATCTATTTGGTGACACAGGAAAGGGGGTCTCTTCGTACGGTTGACTCGACCCCCAAATCTATCATGGCTACTGCGGAGGTGAGGCGTGTATGTCTGTATTTTATACTCAGCATGGAACATCTTGGAGGCACTGCTCATCAATTATGTCTGATGATAAAACGACAAATAATTATTATTGTGTATTTGCATATTACAGAATTATCTGCCAATGTGTGTAGGTGACTTCATGTGTTTGTGATGTCATACTTTTAGACAAAAAACCCCAAAAAAACGACAGGATTTTCACTCACAAATTAATGACATTTTAATGGATAGCTACCCACAAGGGAAGTAACTCTGTAATATGCAAAGAAAGAATGTAATAAATCAGGAGATAGGCCAATGATATGCTACCAAAATGTACTAAAAACAGAAGATAGGCCAATGATATGCTACCAAAATGTAATAAATCAGGAGATAGGCCAATGATATGCTACCAAAATGTAATAAAAACAGAAGATAGGCCAATGATATGCTACCAAAATGTAATAAAACAGGAGATAGGCCAATGATATGCTACCAAAATGTAATAAAACAGAAGATAGGCCAATGATATGCTACCAAAATGTAATAAAACAGGAGATAGGCCAATGATATGCTACCAAAATGTAATAAAACAGGAGATAGGCCAATGATATGCTACCAAAATGTAATAAAACAGAAGATAGGCCAATGATATGCTACCAAAATGTAATAAAACAGGAGATAGGCCAATGATATGCTACCAAAATGTAATAAAACAGGAGATAGGCCAATGATATGCTACCAAAATGTAATAAAACAGGAGATAGGCCAATGATATGCTACCAAAATGTAATAAAAACAGGAAGATAGGCCAATGATATGCTACCAAAATGTAATAAAACAGGAGATAGGCCAATGATATGCTACCAAAATGTAATAAAACAGAAGATAGGCCAATGATATGCTACCAAAATGTAATAAAACAGGAGATAGGCCAATGATATGCTACCAAAATGTAATAAAAAGGAGATAGGCCAATGATATGCTACCAAAATGTAATAAAACAGGAGATAGGCCAATGATATGCTACCAAAATGTAATAAAACAGGAGATAGGCCAATGATATGCTACCAAAATGTAATAAAACAGGAGATAGGCAAATGATATGCTACCAAAATGTAATAAAACAGGAGATAGGCCAATGATATGCTACCAAAATGTAATAAAACAGGAGATAGGCCAATGATATGCTACCAAAATGTAATAAAACAGGAGATAGGCCAATGATATGCTACCAAAATGTAATAAAACAGGAGATAGGCCAATGATATGCTACCAAAATGTAATAAAACAGGAGATAGGCCAATGATATGCTACCAAAATGTAATAAAAACAGGAGATAGGCCAATGATATGCTACCAAAATGTAATAAAACAGGAGATAGGCCAATGATATGCTACCAAAATGTAATAAAACAGGAGATAGGCCAATGATATGCTACCAAAATGTAATAAAACAGAAGATAGGCCAATGATATGCTACCAAAATGTAATAAAACAGGAGATAGGCCAATGATATGCTACCAAAATGTAATAAAACAGGAGATAGGCCAATGATATGCTACCAAAATGTAATAAAACAGGAGATAGGCCAATGATATGCTACCAAAATGTAAATAAAACAGGAGATAGGCCAATGATATGCTACCAAAATGTAATAAAACAGGAGATAGGCCAATGATATGCTACCAAAATGTAATAAAACAGGAGATAGGCCAATGATATGCTACCAAAATGTAATAAAACAGGAGATAGGCCAATGATATGCTACCAAAATGTAATAAAAACAGGAGATAGGCCAATGATATGCTACCAAAATGTAATAAAACAGAGATAGGCCAATGATATGCTACCAAAATGTAATAAAACAAGATAGGCCAATGATATGCTACCAAAATGTAATAAAACAGGAGATAGGCCAATGATATGCTAGGCCAAAGTAAAATGTAATAAAACAGGAGATAGGCCAATGATATGCTACCAAAATGTAATAAAACAGGAGATAGGCCAATGATATGCTACCAAAATGTAATAAAAACAGGAGATAGGCCAATGATATGCTACCAAAATGTAATAAAACAGGAGATAGGCCAATGATATGCTACCAAAATGTAATAAAACAGAAGATAGGCCAATGATATGCTACCAAAATGTAATAAAACAAGATAGGCCAATGATATGCTACCAAAATGTAATCACTAAAAACAGAAGATAGGCCAATGATATATGCTACCAAAATGTAATAAAACAGGAGATAGGCCAATGATATGCTACCAAAATGTAATAAAACAGGAGATAGGCCAATGATATGCTACCAAAATGTAATAAAACAGTAGATAGGCCAATGATATGCTACAAAATGTAATAAACAAAGTAGGAGATAGGCCAATGATATGCTACCAAAATGTAAAATGTAAAAACAGGAGATAGGCCAATGATATGCTACCAAAATGTAATAAAACAGAGATAGGCCAATGATATGCTACCAAAATGTAATAAAACAGGAGATAGGCCAATGATATGCTACCAAAATGTAATAAAACAGGAGATAGGCCAATGATATGCTACCAAAATGTAATAAAACAGGAGATAGGCCAATGATATGCTACCAAAATGTAATAAAACAGGAGATAGGCCAATGATATGCTACCAAAATGTAATAAAACAGGAGATAGGCCAATGATATGCTACCAAAATGGGATTTATACCTTTGATGGGGAATACAGATTTAGTTAATTTACATAGAGGAAGTGATCTTTATAGATTCTTTTTACACACACATACATCAAGTTATCTTCTTTTTGTCGTCATGACATGTAATGTCTTACGAGACTTATCCAATATTAATGTTAACTATGATAAGATGTATAGGTAAAAGCGAATGGTGTAAATGGACATTTTACAATTTGTCTTTGTCAATTTGTCATATTCATGGTAACTTGAAAGAAATTAAAATGATAGAAAATGAGCTTTATAAGTAAAAAGTGATGAATAGAAAACATAAGTAAATATTGATTATTATCATTTATAGAGAAATATGAAAAGTATGATAGAAACACATTATCTCAATTTAATGTTTTCCTTGAGGTCTTTGAATTCTATCTGCTTCAAGGTAATACCAGATGTAGTTTGATTAAGATACAGAATTACTGAGCAGTGGTATATAGTCATCACATCACATATAGCCTATACAGATATATAGTTGTGGGTTTAAATCATTGATTCTGCTCTGTCAATCATTATCTGAATATCCATACAGCATACTGTCTCTTATGACTCCCTTCAATAACAAAGATCCTGATTGGCTGTTTATAATGGTATCACTCCACATGTATCCTCTGATTTGATTGGTGGGGATATGCTTCCCTGTCTCAATAGCTTTGTCAAAAACTGTGAAGTTGAAATTTTGATGTTTTGAAAGAGAGAAACATCATGGTTAATCTTTATTGATTGAACGAGTGGAATACAGCTATATGATTTAAATCTCCAATGAAATCCAAATATGTATTCACATGTACATAATTTATATGCATACAGTATAGTTCATTTATTTTTTATTGGGATATATACTATTAAACTGGAATATACATATGTCATTGCAACTTGTTCATTATAAATGTGTTAAGAAGTTTGTAGGTATTTATTATGTTACTGATAACAAGTGCATGTCCAATACTGAGTCTCATTGATTTGTATGTACAGAGTTGGGACTAACACATATTCTAACTTACTCTTTATCTAATAGCATGCGTCTCCTCAAACAAATACACCATCAGAATTCTAATCCTTTCTGTCAAACAAACCAGATCAACTTGATGTATTTAGTACAATGTCGAAAAAATGTGTGACTGAATAAAAAGGTAAAACATTATCACTCCACATGTATCCTCTCATTTGATTGGTGGGGATATACGTCCTATACTTTGTCTTTCTATAGGATGGAACATTTTATTGTATCAAAACATGCTTCAATTAACTTCAAATAAGCTTAAAAAAAACTTGCATGATTTCTCAAACTGCATGATAAGAGACATGCAGCTATTGATATTGCTAACAATTAAAATGTACTGTGCCTAAATAATTTGGTAGGCTTGATTGATGATGTTCCCTCATCATCTCTACAGCTTATAATGATAAGTAAAATGTGACATACATTTCCCCTAAGGCCATATAACAGGGCCGAATTTCATCAACATCCCTGAACTCAAAGGAATTCCTTTACTTCAAATTTTCCATAGAAAAACAAAAGTTAAGGTACAATGCCTTAACTTCAAATTCTCTGTAGAATAACATTACAGAAGTTATGGAACAATTCCTTATAACTTAATATTCTTCATAGGAAAGCAGTACAGAATTAAATTTATGAATTTTCCTTTAAAACTTCTGTAATGCCTTTCTATAGAGAATTTCAAAATATGGAATGTTGATGAAACTGGGCACAAATCCTGAAGAAATTGTGGCCTTATATAAATATATGCAATACTTGCTGCTTCTGGTTGTAAGTACAGTTAGGTGTTGTACTGTTTGTCCTGTTTTAGTCCAGAGAACTCTCTGATCAGTGTGCTTCACATTCAGGTTAGCAGTAATAATCCTAAACATGTTAACCATATTATAATGAAACCATGTGAGGTAGAGACAGATTTTGTGCATGTACTGAAAATTAGAGAGCTACCCAGGTAATATGCATGTCTCAATGGCTAATATATAACTAGTCACTGTCATAACCTCAGACTTATATACATGATTTTGTATGTGGATTTTCAATACCGGAGTGAATGTTCGAAAAGTTAGTTCATGTTTGAAAAAAAATTTTGTAAAATAGCAAAACAGGTTAATTCCCCTCAGTTAGTAATCATTGTATTCATTTACCGCTATTGACACATTTGAAATCTTCTAAACTAAAGCCGGAACAGTTCATTATCAAATATTCGGGGGAATCAGTTAAAAGCTGTTAGATATTAATGGAACACCCTGACTTGGTCTTGGACCTGCATTGCATCATTCAACACTATCAACATCATGAGTTGGTCTGTGATGAGTATTGGTTGTATTGAAATAGTCTAACATGTAGCATCCTCTAGATTTCTACTTAGAAATTTGAAAGTCTTTCAATTAAAATATTATTTTGACAATTCAACTTGATTTCAAAATCAAGATTGCTATGTTCTGTTTCATGAATTTGAACACAACATCATTTTCGGCTGTGATAGCTTCATTCCTTATCAAGTGTAACGCACAATAACACAGGACCGAGAAATCTGAGTTGAGTTCAGAGATATTGGGTCAAGGTCACTGTCACCTAATGATAAGTGTTTAACATGACATTGTGTCCCTCGTGCTGTTGACCTGCTGCTGTCAACAGTAGTAAATCATTCAAGGTTAGGAGGGTTACATTAGACAGAAGAAAACCATGCTTAATGGAAAATATATATGGGTCTTTTGAATTTCCTGCATGAAGCAATATTGCTTATTTTTAACAGACTAATAGCAAAATTGTCTCTTCCTGATTAGGAAAAATATTGTGATACTAAAAAAATTCATTATTTTCATCCATACGGTATTTGTATTTTCATCCATACGGTATTTGTATTTTCATCCATACGGTACTTGTATTTTCATCCATACGGTACTTGTATTTTCATCCATACGGTACTTGTATTTTCATCCATACGGTACTTGTATTTTCATCCATACGGTATTTCTATTTTCATCCATACGGTACTTGTATTTTCATCCATACGGTACTTGTATTTTCATCCATACGGTACTTGTATTTTCATCCATACGGTATTTGTATTTTCATCCATACGGTACTTGTATTTTCATCCATACGGTACTTGTATTTTCATCCATACGGTACTTGTATTTTCATCCATACGGTACTTGTATTTTCATCCATACGGTACTTGTATTTTCATCCATACGGTACATGTATTTTCATCCATACGGTACTTGTATTTTCATCCATACGGTACTTGTATTTTCATCGATACGGTATTTGTATTTTCATCCATACGGTACTTGTATTTTCATCCATACGGTACTTGTATTTTCATTCATACGGTATTTGTATTTTCATCCATACGGTACTTGTATTTTCATCCATACGGTACTTGTATTTTCATCCATACGGTACTTGTATTTTCATCCATACGGGTACTTGTATTTTCATCCATACGGTACTTGTATTTTCATCCAAACGGTACATGTATTTTCATCCATACGGTACTTGTATTTTCATCCATACGGTACTTGTATTTTCATCCATACGGTACTTGTATTTTCATCCATACGGTACTTGTATTTTCATCCATACGGTACTTGTATTTTCATTCATACGGTATTTGTATTTTCATCCATACGGTACTTGTATTTTCATCCATACGGTACTTGTATTTTTCATCCATACGGTACTTGTATTTTCATCCATACGGTACTTGTATTTTCATCCATACGGTACTTGTATTTTCATCCAAACGGTACTTGTATTTTCATCCATACGGTACTTGTATTTTCATCCATACGGTATTTGTATTGGTTTAATACATAGGATAAATTAATAGAATATTTGCTTTGACTTCCTCTTTTCGATTAATCAACATAAGAATTTGTCTGTGACAGGATGTTTTAGATTTATGATAATGATTAAAAGATTACTTGTGTTGTATTAGGGAATGTCTTAATTTGTGCTACCTATTCCACTGATATTATTTTGTCGTTTAAGGATTTCTACATAATTATAATTTGGTGCATGACCCCATTTGACCTTTAAACGGTCACATGATCTTGTTCATGTAAGGAACTTGATCACATGATCCTAAATAGATCACATGACCATTTATTTATTTGCGGTATCTTTACAGACTCTTAATCCACCCAATCCAGAGCCAATCGTAGAAGGACCTGTGTCAACCGACGATTTCCTCCAGATGAAGAAGAAAGCCTCATCCCTCGAGTCTCAAGTTGGACAACTCATACAGAACAACAAGGACCTTCGGCGAGAGAGGGACGATCTTACGATCCTGGTGGGTATTTTACCTTACACCTGAACAATGACCTGATTGTAATAATATTGTAGGATTGAAGATTGAATATAATACCTGGTCTTTATACAGCTGTATGACTTTCAAAAATGAACACCCTTTCTGTTTATAATTCCTTACCTATTTTCTCATTACAATATAGTTAAAAATTATAAGTTGAAATCTTTATAACTTTGATATAAAACACTGTTTAATTGTACCTGTGAAAAGTTGCAAAGTATACTGAAATCACCTTGTCTTCTGTCTGTAATTATGACCACATAACTCCTTTCAAAATGGGGACAACAGAACAAGGGGTCATAGTAAAAGCTTAGAAAAACCAGGACTAGGCAGAGATGTAGAACCAACTCATTTGCAATCCGAGTTGTGAATGTAAGAAATAATCTATCGGAAAATGTTTTCAGAGCAAAAACACTCGACACCTTTTAATCCAAACTAAACAAGGAATGGAGAAATCACCGGTTCAAATTCAGTCCTGATTGCTACTGATGATACCATGTCAGGTCATATCTGTCACAGAATGATACGGTTTGGATGTAATGGACATAGTACAGTACATCCATACCATAGACATTATATAAGTAATATTGTATATAAAAAAAATAATAGACTGAAGAAAACACAGTTTTAAGTATGGACAGTTATTTCTAAATTCTATTTGAGTATGTGGGCATCTATGAGTGTGACCCTTTGATGTATGTACAACAAGTGAAAATTCAAGTGACTCAAGTCTAAATCGAGGAGGTCAAGAGGTATAGGCCATGGGCTAGGAGGGTCCCACATGCAACCCCCCCCCCCCCAACCTCCGAACCAATATTTTTCTGAACCCTTATACCATCATTTGGTTTACAAAACATCACCGGATGCGGCATATGATTGTTATTTTTTTCCAAACCACTGACACTACAGTTTCCTGGTGTCTTGGAATTTCCTGAATATAACATTGGCTATTAACGATTTATATCTTAACAAATTTGAATTTAAAGTTGGCTGAATATCTAAGTAGGACTTCAAAATAATTAATTTTCATGTTCGAAATATTGTAGACGAGTAGCCTCTCAAACTGAATTATTACAGCAAAACGCCAACTAATAGCTATAGGGTATCAAATTAAAATTCCGCAAATACCATGACACTTTTCGAAACGTGTTGTGTCTTTTAGAATGAGCACATCCATTATTTACTTCCTGTGTATAACGTTAGGAAATATAAGATGGTTACTACAGTGTCACATATTTCTTTCACTAGTTCTTAATGATAATCATTTGCGTTGTGCGTGCTTTCTCGCCAGAGTGTCGTCTTCGACCTCGATGACCTGATGTGACATTACATTATCGGGTTACCATCGTGGTTCTAACTTGTCAACCGTCCATGATATAACATCAGAAACATCGGATTCAGGGATGTTGGAGCTCTTCCTTTTTCCTACCTTGTTTCACCTAGATTCACATATCGTATATGATGCTCCAGACTTCCCCGGCATTATGGAAAAGACACCAGATCCACATTCTGCGGAGGGTTGGGTTGGTTCTCCTTAATTCGTATGAAGCACAATTCCTCATTCTTGTGAACTCAGTAACCATAGGTGGCACAATTCCATAGATGAGGTCTGCAGTGAAGTTTCACTCTTGTCTGGAAAGCACTTTAGAGAACTTTTTACTTGAGAGTCTTCAATGTTCTCTTTATGCACACACCAGATGTGACAAAACCAGCACCTTCAAGGGAGTGGGAAAAGTCAGACCAATGGGTGGCACAGGTGAATTCTTTGAGGTCATAGATGAGGTCTGCAGTGAAGTTTCACTCTTTGCCAAGTCTGGAAAGCACTTTAGAGAACTTTTTACTTGAGAGTCTTCAATGTTCTCTTTAATGCACACACCAGATGTGACAAAACCAGCACCTTCAAGGGAGTGGGAAAAGTCAGACCAATGAAAAGCATTTAACATTTATGGCCTCATTAATGACCTTGATGATATCACCTGTGCCATTTCTGGTTGCACGAGGGTCCACACGATTGATGAATAGTACTTCATACGAATTATGGAGCTATGCGCTAAGGAGAACAAATTATGTGGATCTGGTGTAATTCCTATCATGCCGGAGAAGTCTGAAACAGCATATATGTACGATATGTTAGAATCTGAAAGAGATCCCACATCTCTGAACCTGTTGTTCCTGATATGAACTCTTGCCATGGATGGATCATAAAAGATGACAGGCTAGAACAACACTGGCAATGTAGTGTCACATCAGCTCATTGACATCGAAGACGACGCTCTGACTTTCAACGAATTGGATACCGATATCTCAATTACTCTGATTCGGACTGCATGTGCCAGCTACCAGATATGCCGAGTCTCTTCAGTGGATAGTGCAGTGAGGCGAGAAAGCACGCGATTTGATAATGGTTATCATTGAGAACCAGTTAAAGACATATGTGACACTGTAGTAACCATCCTACATTTTGCTTATGCTATGCATAGAAAATAAACAATGAATCTGCTCATTTTCAAAGACACAAACGCTTTGGGAACTGTTAATGATATTAACGGAAACACAGGCTTAGCTTAAGTTACATTTGTTACGCTATCATTAGGCGTTGTGCTATAATAATTATTTTTGAGAGGATGCTAATCTACACAATTGAGGGTATAACAATTAATCTTTTTTGCATTCCTGTATATTTTGTTGTTGTTGTTTTTACTGATTGATAGGAGTTTAAATAACTGATTACGAGTAATAATTTGTTGTTGGGAAACATTTTTGCTGCGTCAAGCCAAGTATGAAATATTTGCTGAACAATCACCATTTTTGAGCTTGAAATATTATTTTTTTCATTTCTTCCGTACAAATCACTACATATATTGTTTTTTTTGGTCCTGATATGTATTTGGTGTTCTATTGAGGTCATTTTGATCCTCATTTGTCTACTTCAGTTGAAAAATATCAGTGTTATACTATTTTTCATTTTTCAGTGAAATTCGAGATGTGGCCATTTTGATGACGTCATAACCGGAATTTATACGATGTTAACATAGGTTTTTGTTGTTTTTGTTGCTTAAACTGATTGATAAGTGGTCAAAAATTATTAGAAATAATAGTTTGCTGTTGGGAAACATTTTTGCTGCGTCAAGCTAAATATGAAAAAAATTGCTGAAAAATCTCCATTTTTGAGGTTGAAATCATTTTTTCATTTCCTGCGTAGAAATCACTACATATATTGGTTTTTTTGGTCCTGATATGTAATTCTATTGTGGTCATTCTGATACCTCATTTGTCTACTTCGGTTGAAAAATGTCAATGTTATGACTATTTTTCAATTTTTTAGTCAAATTCGAGATGACGGCCATCTTGATGACGTCATAACCGGAAGTTCATCCCAACTTATGCAATGTTAACATTTTGATTTGTGATCAGTGGGTCATAAGGGTTCAGAAAAATATTGGTTCGGAGGTTTGGGGGGGGTTGCATGTGGGACCCTCCTAGCCCATGGCCTAGTATTGTTGCCTTTATAGATCATAGCCCATGGCCTAGTATTGTTGCCTTTATAGATCATAGCCCATGGCCTAGTATTGTTGCCTTTATAGATCAAAGATCAGGTGATTCAGGTAAAATTTTTAACTGCTGGACCAATTACAATAAATATTTACAGTAAAGTTTTGGGTCGACTATGAACAAAAATTTGGTTATCGTTGTAATCAGGTTTCTATACCCAGGGTTTTGTAAAATGGCCCACAACTAATTAGCCGTGGGGATCAATTTTCCAAGTAATGTAACTTTTCTACCATTCTCTAATTGGAAATCTTCCTTGTGCTGTAACAGGTACAAAGGTTGACAAGAGAGATATCCATACTGCGAGACCACACTCAGCAGATCCAGCAGTCCCAACACGGTATACCTAATGGTTACGATGGGCGAGACAAATCAGATCGCTATGAATCCAAAGCACAGGGCCAGTACGATTCAGGGGGCTCAGGAGGTGACGATCCATTTGACTGTGGACCAGCTGGACGAAATGAAGGGTATGATTCAGGAAATCGTGATCGGCCTGACAGCAATATACAGGAGAGTCCAAGACCTAGCACTCGTCCACAATCTATGTTCGAACCGAGAGATCAACAACGTCTGTCACAGAAGGTAAAACAAATTGTAGAGACTGTTGTGTTCTCCAGAGTTTAGACTTTAAACTCTGTATTACCATGGGAAAAAAATAGAATAGAAAATCACAAACAAGCAAATAAATTTCAAATAATATTTCTATAATTCTGAAATACCAGAAATTGTAATCATGTTAGCTCAAAACCATTTAAAGTCCTGGTACATGTATATACCTGGTATACAATTTAGTAAATATATCTATATGAACTTTTTGGGTTGGTATAATATTGAAGAAAGTTGCTGTATATAACAAATTATTTAAGAGTTATAGAAACATGTAGTTACAGTTTTTCAAGAGACAAATAGGTTAAAGTTTGATGTGTTAAAAACCTGTCTTTCAGAGCCAATCAAAGGACTCTTTACAGTCAGCTCACTCCCTGGCTAACATACACGTTCAGGAGGAGGTGCAGGCAGCAGCTTCTGATTCGTCAGAAGACTTACAGAAACCTGTCGGCCCAGACCTGTCTCATTATGACTGTCCAAGTTCTCTCCCCTTGGAACCCAGTGCAATAAATCACAGGTATAAACCTTACTGAGTTGTCTCCCCTTCCAATGAAAAACGACAAAAGGCTCTATCCTCCTTTATTAAAGAGCTACCTTGTGAAATACCCACACTAGGTATCTATGATCAAGAGTATTGATTGGATCATCTCTTATAAAAAAAGTGAAAGGCTAATTACAATTGTATTTTGTGCATACCGTTACATATTGTTCATATGTCAATTTTTACAGCTTATGAAGGTAAGTAATTGGTTTTGGATGTGAATTGTGTATGTTGCCCTGTTTCTTTTGTATTCCAATGTGTACAATACAGGTTTTAATATAAAATTTCTAGTTCTAGGTCTGTTCCATTTGTCCCATCCCATTCTATCTCAGCCTGCCCTGTGTGTCTTACTTTGATATATGGAGTCAGAGCTGGGTTGGGGGGTGTTTGCTAAAATGTTATTTCAAAATTTCAATTATCAAAATAAGTTTACGAAAATTAATATGCATGGTTTTACAAATCAAAATAAAAATTCTTGTCAATATAAAAGATGTAGTGATCAATTCGTGAAGGTAAACTTTTGAGAATTTAGTTGAGTGACACAGGTTGAGAAATTCATGAAAGTAAATCACACATGAAAAAAATTGGTGTCCAGTACTCTGGAATAGATAATAAAGCTGTGATGTTATGTTGGTAATGTGTGTTACAGTCAGGAGCCCACTCTGGATGCCAACGCTAACCAGGAGTGTGACCAGGGGGCTAGCAGGGCCGAAGGAGATGTGGAGGAGGATGGCCTCCCCACGCAGGAGGAAGTCATGAAGAAAACAGAAAAAATCACCAAAAATATACAAGAGCTTTACCTCTCAGGGCAGGAAGGAAAACACGACAGGTGCAATTTTATATATTGTAATGTTAAGGAAAGAATGACATGATCTTATAGGCTTTTGATGGTCATAGAAGATATGTGATATTAGTGTTTAAGATTAGGTAGTTAAAGCCATTCTGAGAGGAAAATGATATGTGGATTAGCTGGGTTGTTTTGAAAATCTCTTGAATTTCTCAGTAACCTGTAATAGTATCTATCATTCTCAAGATCTTGTGCATGTGTCATGAACTGTAATGGATAAAAATAAGTGTCTGTGGTTGTTTTCAGCTTTGGACCATGTGCAGACAGGATCCATTCAGCGGTTTTAGATATGGCGTCACTGTTTCCACAGGTATGTATAACTCCTGTCTGTAGTTAAAGTTAGTTTCCTTGTATTGTTCAATTTTTCCAACTTAATTTCAATTCTCTTTAAATGTCTACTGGGGTCACAGGGGCGTAGGAAGTGGGGGGGGGGGGTGGTCAGGGGGGCCCCCCCATTAGGGGGGGCAAACATGTCTTTTTGCCCCCCCATTTTCGCCGAGTGAAATGTTCTAAAAATGCACATTTGAAAGAAAAAAGGGTCCTCATGCACATTTTTGTACTTAATTTAAGAAAATTCTCCTCGGCGCGTTTCCTTAAACGTTCAAGCACGTAATGTTCAAACCTTTAAAAATGAAATTTCAATACACACGAACTAGACTAAAAATGTCCATCAAGGGATTATACTATTTATAAAAATGCTTCTTAAAAGATTAATATGTTTATATGTCTTCAATTCATTATTACTTTGAGTTACACAACAATGTGCCGATGGTGTGAATCCGGTATGTTCAGATCGAGCAGGGTTGCATAATGATATGACGAACTCACAATTATCATTTCTAAATGCAGGTAACTTTAAATCGAAAAATTACCGTGTTATGAACGCTTTAAAATCAGCAAAATACATTGTAAAACTCATCTCAGCCATTTCAAATCGTAATATTTTTTCTCGGGGGAGACCCCCAGACCCCACAAACAACAAAATCTTGCGCCTTCGGAGCTCGCAGATTCATCAAAATACATCGTAAAACTCATTTCAGCTATTCTAAATCTTAATTTTTGTCCCCGGGGGAGAACCAAGGACCCCCAAAACAACAAAATCTCACACCTTCGGTACTCACAAATTCATCAAATACATCATAAAACTCATTTCTGCCATTCTAAATCGTAATTTTTTTCCCCGGGCAGACCCCCCGACCTCCCGAACACCAAAATCCCGCGCCTTCGGCGCTTGCAAATTCAACAAAATGCGCCATAAAACTCATCTCTGCCATTCTAAATCGTAAATTTTTTTCCCCGGGCAGACCCCGGACCCCCGAACACCAAAATCCTGCGCCTTCGGCGCTCGCAAATTCAACAAAATGCGCAGTAAAACTCATCTCTGCCATTCTAAATGTAATTTTTTCCCTGGGGAGACCCCCGGACCCCCAAACACCAAAATCTGCGCCTTTGGCGCTCGAAAATTTTTAAATTCCATCGTAAAAGTCATCTTAGTCGTTCTTTATCATAATATTTCACAGGACGACCCAAACACCAAAATCTCGCGCCTTCGGCGCTCGAAAATCTTTAAATTCCATCGTAAAACTCATCTCAGTCGTTCTTTATCATAATATTTCCCAGGCGATACCCTTTATTAGCGTATTCATTAATTTCCTGTTAGCGACACCACTGTTTATAGAAATGTACAAGGATTATATGTAATGATATATGAAAAAAAGTATATCAAGTATCTCCTGTGGGTGCGGGGCGCCCGAGGGGGGGGGGGGGGTACAGAATATTGAGGACCTTTGCCCCCCCATTACGTTTCATCTTCCTATGCCACTGGGTCATATTTCCTTAGAAGATATGTTAATGGTAAATATAAGGTATGACAGAATGAGATATTCCAGATACACACTTAAGATCATCTAGAATTTATCAATATTTCTCAAGCCTCTCTCTTTTGAAAATATTGCGACAGCAGTATTTCTTAAACATCTATCTAGAATTGTAATAGATGATTTATTTTAGAAATAGTTTCTGAAATAGTACTGTATGTATTTGTATTCTGTGATTCAGTTGTCTAATACTACTTTAACCTTTCCTTAGCTGTACAATGTTTTGTTTGTTATACAGAGACCACAGTCAGAGAGCGTCAAATGTGCACTTCACATGCTGACAACAAGTGCACGGAGATTACGGGAGGAATGTCTGAATGGCCATCCTGGAGATATGGACCCAGAACTGGAGATTCCGCTTAAAACACAGCAAGTGATGCAGTGCGCGTTTGATATCGCCCGAGCAGCCAAACAGTTAGTGACACTATTCCAGTGACATACGATGTTCCTCATCACACTCGACACGCTCTGTTGTCGCCGATACTCACTTCCTGTTTACATCGAACTGTCCACTACGGAATCTCAGGGCCCACCAGAATGAGGCTCCGTTTCTTTCTATGATATTTATCCTCGTACATGTGAAATCTCAAAGGAACAGAGGGTAGAGGTCTGGAAAATTCTTCATCAGAAAGTAGAATCGATTATGCTGATTTGTCATCCAACATCTATTTTATCTGCTGGAAATATTCACTATTTTTCAGAATTTCAGTTTTCAATCTACATTAAAATTTAGTGCAATACATGGGTACATACAAAATGTAGGTTGTGGATACTTAACATGGTAGTCATATACCAATGATTAATGTTTTGACAATGAGGCATCTTAGTTGTTAACTCAAATAATCAGTGAAAATTCAGTACATTTTGTATCTGGAAAAATTTCTGTCTTGAATTTTTCTCAATTTGTAATACCGTATAATGAAAACACTTGAAACAACTTCTACTTTTTTGTACCAAACAATAAGAAATTTACATGTGACATCTGTTAATGTATTTTGTCTGTGACAAAGTTTTAATATTACTAAACTTTTAGACACCTTATGTTTATAAGTATTTGGTTTTGGAGAGTTAATCAAGGGGGATAACTAACACTGTAGAAACCAGATCCATTTTAAACTTGACAGTTTTAATCAATAATTATGTAACCTAGTCATTTGTACATAATAATACACACACTTTATTTATTGTGATTTTGTCACTCTGAGGAAGTTTCATAAAGATAATCATGCAGTGATATTTTCTTTTCTAATTAAAACCATTTTGAATGCCACACAAAAAAAGAAATGTATATATATTCAAGGATTCTTCGAGGGAAGTCTATTTGTCCATAACAAATATATTGATGAAGAGGGTAAGACAAATTACATAAATTACTAGTGGCAGTTTTAAGAAATTTGTTTGTATCAATATAACATGGAGACTTTCTAATAGAGAACAAATGTATCTAGAAATCATAGTCCCAATTTCTCATTTCTAGTAAATGTTGAAATCTTCAAAAATCAAAATTTCATTCATAAACCATAAACATTTATTTAGACATTTAAGTGATTTCCATTTTACTAGTGAATGATGATTTCATCTGTACATTACTTCTAAATGTGTATTAAACCCTGATGTTAATCATGTAAATATCATTGTCATTATACTCCCAGGTTTTGTTATACTAATGTCAAACTATCCAGTGGCTAGTCTGTACGTGTGTCTATACGTGTCTATTGTGTCCTATGTATAATCTGTCCACCTGACTGTCCATACATTTCTGGTCTGTCTTTCTGCCCATTGTGTTATCTGTCTGGTTGTGCATTATTTGCATAAAGGAAATTAAATTAAATAAGAATTAATTTCATAAGAGAGTTTTCGAGGTTTAAAATATTTTTCTTTTGTATGGTCTGGTGAGCACAAAAACTTTGAGATGCGATTGATAAAATCTAATTACCTGTATTCTAGATTAACACAACAATACAACATATTTTCACACAACACAGTAAACCCTGCACTTTGATAGATTTCAGGTCAAAAGATGATTAAAATAATCTAGTTGTGCCATTTTTGACATCTCAAGATAAATTAATTTCTTACCAATTTTCTATTACACCTTATGTTTGCTGACTGTATCCATGCATCTTTTATCTTTATCTATTTATGACTGTGTTTCTGTCCAGATGTCCATTTGTGCTGTTCCTTTTTTTTCTATTTGAGGCCAAGTATTCATATTTCTATCAATTGTTCACTGTACAATAATTAGAATCATTTGTTCTTCTATCCATTTATGTTTTTTTCAATCCATTTGTAACATTTAAAATGTTAATTGTATAACATCCAAAAATCATGATTGGATACTGTCAGTATGAGCTATCTAATCTGCCTGTTTCCCTAAGTTATTGGAGATATGTGCTTTAACCTACAAATGTACGTCTTATTTTGATATGTGCAAAATTTTCCATTTTTTTCCGCTGGCCGTTAATACAGTGGATTGTTACATTATCGTTTTAACACTAGTTCTGCTGTTGCTATAATTTTATGTACTATGTAAACCAAAGACTACACATTTGATCCTTTCTGCCCTACTGTGTATGTGCTCAAACGTGGTGTATGTTAGTACGAACTGCTGGGGGGAGGTTTTCTGATACACACGAGGAAAACCAAGCATGTGCATGAATCTTGAGTGATACATTGTCATTAATCATATACTTATAATATTACTGCAATATATATTTGTGAATAACATTTTGTATTAAGTGTGTCCAGTATATTATTATCTGTAAATAGTATGTAGTTTATGTAGTCATTGTATTAGGTATCATTGTGATTAGTATCTGTATATATAACATGGTGCTTTATCATCTGTATTACATATAGCACTAAATGTTCTCGATGTGAATGTTATACATGGGGGTTTGTAGCATAAAATTAGCAAATAACTACACCAAATAGATATAAAGACTTTTAGCTGGTACAGAGGAATGTATTGTGACATCATGAATTGTAGACCAAACAAATCAAAGTATTTTATATTGTAAAACAGAAAAACTTACACATGGTATATCTCAATATAGGGATGATAAAATGAAATGCGATGTTGTGTGAGTGAAGACTTTGAACTCTTGTTTTGAATTCATTTGGACAGAATTATTAACAAGTAGACAAATTTACCCCAGTGGCATAATTTAGCAACAGAGATCCTCATATGAGTGTTTATTGTCTATCATATGCTACAAACCACTGTAGTATTAGCAGTTTACCGGGTATCTAGAAATTGTATATGGGAGTTTAAAATTTAGCTGTGCTGCTTCGGCTGTGCTGTATCTACCATTTTATATCATTATCCATTGTTTATATAACCACATTTATGCATGAATTTTAAACCAGTTTATTCCTGTTTCCCTCTTACATCTAACCTAATGTAAATGGTGATATACAGAGTAAGATTCAGCCGCTATGAAATCTGATTTTACTCACCACTGAATTAAACAATAACCTGTGTAATTTGAATATATACACTGAATGGGACTTACTTACTTACCATGTGATACCTGATAACATGTAACATTACGGGACAATTGGTGATGAAATGACATCAAAAGATGATATCAGACACTAATGTCATTTCAGCGGGAAGATTACAATGAGTTATGTTCCATCACCATTGGAGATACTATTCCTGCACAAATGTTATCGGGTATCATGTGGTATGTGAATTAGTTCCATTAAATGATGACTTGTATAATATGAAAATGTCCACCAGTGAAAATATAGAAAAACTTACACAGTGATGTAATAACCAACAATGATTTACTAATGTCATAGCATTTCCTTTGTGTCATCTTGTATCTGTAGAGTCAAGTTCCATTGTTACTGTATCTGATATATTATCTCAATAATAATTTGATCACCACGATGAAAGACCACCTAAAATTATCTGATTATCCTAATATGTACGACTATGTACGCCATGTTACAGTAATATCTGTGGTTTTATATACAGATTAGATTTAAGAGGTAAACAAACAATGTTTTTATGCTCAATGCCTTTGATATTGCCTTAGATTACGTCCCATTTATCATCCATACTTAATTAGAGCTAATGGTAGGTCAAGGTCATTGAAGGACGGCAGGATCCTCCAAAACTACAGATACTGTTGTACCTTGCAGCTATCTAATGTTCAGTGATAGCTATGACAAATCTATTATGTATTGATATATGTATGTAATAATCCAGAGAATCGACCAGGCGACAGATGTAATATAGTGCAACCTTTAGGAATTACAGTACACAGCTTGCTTGCTTGATAGGTTGTGAGAACAAACCGTGATATTTTAGAGATTCAGAGCCGTTTTCATTTTGCTCTTTTAACCCTGATACTTTCGTTATCCTGAAGTGTTCTTATTTGTAGTGTACATACCAGTACACCTCGTACAAAGTATAATACAACATCTCACTTGGTCATTTTAATGTGATTTTTGTATTCATTATAGGTCTCTGGTAGTACTGAATATTCCCAATATATACAGGATTATATTATTAAAGTATTCAGAAAATATTTTCACAGTGATTTTCCAAATATAATTCTAATGTCTAGAATTCAATTGTTCAGTAATTTAAAACCATAAGTGTAATTCAAAACCAGTTGAATCAAAGTCGGCTGTTATATTCCTAAAGGTACGTGTGTATGTACAGAATGTTTCCAAAAATGCTTTACATTGAGTACTTGTAAGAAATTGTTTAAGAGATAATGATCCTGTTTTATAATTCACATTTCCTTTAATGTGTGATTTGAGGGGTAGTGGCAATATTATTGATACCAATGTTGATGCTTCCATTTTCCTTTTCAAATCAAGTGAACGGCTTCGTCATTCATTCAATCAGATGCTCCGAGTTTGAACCACCAATAGTTCTTATAGATATTTATTTTATTGTGTATATTTCTACGAATAGTGTGAGTATAGATGTAAGCCGATATACAGAATACATTTTATGTCTGTTAACACTAAATAAACCATAACCTGGTCTACTAAACAATTTTAGTGAATTTACACTATTGAGGTTGTGTGATAATTACATAACATATATAATACAAATATTTTTTAATATTGTATCAAATTTTACAGGGGAAACTTTTTCGCATGAAGATTTTTTCTTCATATAATAAACACCAAAGTTTTAGTAAAATCTTCATGGTTTTGCTTTCAGTTTCTAATGTAACGTAGAAATGAATAAGGTGAATTGTATATGTTTTCTACTTAAACTGGAAATTGTGGAGTCGCAACAACATATTAAATACATATTGTATTATCGTTTTAACCATAAGTGAGCGATATGTATGCTATGCAACTATACAATTGTTGTTCTGTGAATCCTTAGTTAAGCCAAATGTTTTGAGCATGTTAGCAATTCAGTAATCTATATAACATAGAGGTAGGACATGCTATACCATTAGATTTTCAGATTTGTACAGCAGTCATGATAGGTGTAGTAGTATTACATGCATGATTGAGTTAGGAAATCGCTCATTGTGTGTAGATTTTTACCTGTAACCACCCATTGTTTTACCTTGTCTAGACTATTATGCTACTCTCATAAGTAATGATAACTGACATTGTCTTATTTTGTACAATAAAACAAGAATGCTCATAATGCTGTGTTGTTGATTATTTTTGTACTATAAAGAAGACCATTTCCACTCAATGATACAGTGGACCTCCTATAATATGGAGGCCAATACAGTAAAAAAACATCTATAACGAACATGCTTACAACAAATTCATGATTATAACGTAGTACTTTCTATTCCCAGTCAATGTTCCTATAAGATGTCTGTAATATATGTATAGTGAACTATTCTTATAACAAAGAGATTTCATTGGTCCCTAGCTATATAGAGTAACCATGTTTTACTGTATTCCAAAAAACTTACAATCCGAACTAAAATGTCATGGAACAGATTTCAGAAAAGTTATTTATACTCACTAGTCCGGAAATAATCTTTATAATGTCCATTGCTTGGCAAATGCATTATATGGTATCATTTTAAGCATTGCACATCTTTCAGATGAAAGCCAACTGAACAGAGGCAAATTCAACATGAAGCGCTAGCGATCTTCATTGAATTTGCCTTTGTCCAGTTGGCATTCATATTGGCTATGAATGCCAACTAAGACATTCGATGTTTATATTTACATTTGGTTACAATTTTATGATGAGATCCCAAGGGATTTAGCATCTATAATGAATTAATCATTTGCTTATGTCATAGATGGAACAGCCATTTGAACAATAGTTTTCTGTGATTGCTGGCACGACAATTGTGATGTCACAATGATAATGACATCATTATAAGCGCTTGAAGTTCATAGATTGTATGAAATGAAACTGTGCTTGATAAGGTTACATAGTGGAACTGCAATGAAAATGTATATATATATATATGAATAAAAGATTGCATTTTATCGTTCAAACTTAATGATTAATGGCTGATAAAAACATACCGTAAAACTTCATTTGGCAATTTAATAGTTAAAAGTACCATGGCTGACACGTTTTATTTTGCAGCCAATCATCCTTAAACCATTTTGGATTTTTTCTTTTAGAAGAAAAGCAAGCAATTAAATACAATATAAACTTAAAACAGTAAAATAAAGAAAAGATGTTTTTCATCTCCAACTTTATCCTTTATTTTGTTTTTGTATCAGTCATGCCTTAACAAAACCTGTAGCAGATCGTTATATAGCTATGGATTGTATGCACCATTTTATGGCAAATTCCATATTGGAAACTAGTACATATGAAAAAAGAACTCAGAATGAAATTGATCCCCTTAAACAATGTACAAAAACGTGTTTTAGAAGCAGAACTGTGCAATCTTACTGAGTAAAAGTCCTCACATTTCTTTATTTTATCATTGGAAACTAGTATTCAATCTCATTAAACTTTGATAATCCTAACTTTTTTTTACTAATCTAGAGACAAACTTCAAAATAATGCCAATGCATAAATTAAATATTTGAGAAAATCATATTGAAAGAACTAAACAGTTTTCCATAATGCCACTCATTTGCACAAGCATCAGAATATATTTTAATGAATGAAAAAAAACCCTTATCGCTTTAGTATCATACATAATTTTATGTAAGTTATGAAATAAATTAACAGTTAATTCTTCAATAGTTCAAGTCCAGACAACATATAACATGACACATACAAATGCTTGGCACAAATATACGATACCCAAACTAATGTACGAGTGGAAACATTGAACAAATGGTAAAATGTATGATAAACATTCAATTTCAAGCTTCAACCATGAGAGGCAAAACAAAAAGATTGATGACCAAGAAAGATAATCCCAAAAGCAAAGGTTTCACATCAGTCAATTAAAGATGGTCCACCGCTGACAAATAGTATTTTTTCACTATCAAAAACAGGAGCAGACGATTTAGTATTTTTCTTCAGTTACAAAAGTAACATACTTAACACCATTACCACCATTGAAAAGTTTGTGCTTCTAATTTCACTTCAAGTTGAAAATAGGAAAAATAATTATTTGCATCCCGAAAAAATTCCTTGGCATTATATCCTATATGGAATGAAATATTGATTGCGCATGCACCAAAGGCGAAATAAATTATTTCATATTATTTTTTGTGTTAATTAGACATATATATACATGATAAAACACCAATTATTGTTCAATTGATGAATATCATTTATGCTTTGTCGGCAATGGAGCATCTTTAATGAATACAATAATATAAATAACACAAGAATATAAGTGATCAAGCTTTCATTTACAAAGAAGAATTCCATACATTTTATCACAGCTAAAACAGTGTCACAGTCAATTACTCTTACTGCAGTTTATGATTTTAGAATTATTTTTAATCGTTAGTGATTGTATGTATTTCACACAAAAAACTAACAATTTTATTTTCATCATTAAAATGGCTATCGATTTGATATCAATTTGACATAACTGCAAAAGCTTACTTATAAGTACATTGTATTACACTACAGATAAGAAAAGTTTTCCAAGTCAACCCTGCAGAGAAAAAGATATTTCCCCTAAACTCCAAAACAGAATATCACTTAGATGAATTTAAATGGCTTTGTACAATGTCATGATCAAACCACACCAGGCCAGAAACATGCAAGCAGCCATTGTTTATCTCAATATATATAATAATTATGCACCATACTTGGACACGATTCATACTAGTCAAATTCATCTTTCAAACAGAGAAAGATATAAATAATCAGAAACACTATCAAAATAAATAAAACCTTATGATCACCATTCATAATGTAACTCACAACTCGCCACCTTTATCACAATTAAATAAACCTTGATGACTTAATTACATACAGAGAGATGACACTTGAGACGGTATGTAGATTGAAGTATTCATCTGGCATCATGAATGTTTTGTTTTAGTGTATTCTTATTCCCTGCCATAGTCATTCCTTTGATCTATGATGTGAGTACCTTTTTATGGGTCCAGTTGTTCAAAGAGTGATAAGCTTAATCACCATTTAACAACAATTTTCAAATCAAGATAAAATCATTTCCTATAATATTAACTTTACAAAATTTTACAAGAATCTTAAGGACTCTATTCTCCACCTACTTGTTCTTTTTATTTGAGATGTAATTATAGGTTTTGTAGCAAATGAGAAATGAAAATTTCACGAATCAATTGATTAAGATAATCAATCTTTGAACAACCGGGCCCTTCGATTAGCTACATGACATGATTAGAGGAATTTTCATTTACTCCAAAACCTGTGATTATCTATTCTCCAAGATGGATAAGTATGTGAAGAATGTTATACTTTGAAATTTTATGAAAATTTTGTTATTAAGTTATTTTAACAAGAAATAATTTTATCTTAATTTGAAAATAGTTGTTGAACTGTGGTTACCCTAAGCACCTTTTGAACGCCTAGGCCCTGGTAACGATACAGGTACACCCCATGGTTCAGTACCACTGTACATGGATGCTGGTTGATCCGTCTTTCCACAGGGAGTTATCTGTGTGGATCTGAGCTCTACACATTGGACATGTCTTCTCACGATCAAACCACACCGACACACAATCCTCACAGAAAATGTGCTGAAAGCAGAAGAAAGAATGTATTGTGTTATCAGAAAAGAAAGATAATGTAGTCATTTCTATGCAAAATTAAAGTATATTAATACAGCTAAGAAAATTTCTCTTTTATTTTCGTTGTTTAAGCAAATGACAACACTTATCAAGGACCTAATGACTACCATGCATTTCATTCATACAGGACTACTTTCGTTTCATAATCACTAATCACCCCCTTCCCTCCAAAAATAAAATTTAAAAAAAAACATGGAAAAGCATGCACTGTATATAGACTACAGTACCAGATGACTTTTTAGGATATTTCAGGATGTATCTAGAGCACAAATGACAGATGATACATTAAAACCAACAAAGGTAGTCAAAAACTGGTACTCAAAAACTAATTCCCAGAAAAATTGTGAATCAAACAAATCCAAGTCCAAAAACATAAGTAACAAAATGATGTTTAATGCCACACAATAGAGACTTACCTTACAATTCAGCATGACAGGATCTTTATAGTCATCTTGACAGATGGGACACCCCTCACCTCGTGTTTTTATATCGGAATTGTTTGGCTTTATACCATATGTCTGTAAGAGATGCAACACAAGTCTTTTTGAGAATGCATGTATATTATACATTATAAGTACTGAACAATGAGCTATACCATTGGAGAACAGCAAGACAGCTCTCAACTATAAGATCAAGAATGAAAACATGAGTCATGTTCATTGTGGTCTGTCAACTTTGACTTTGTTAGATGGTATAGAAGATATACAGTAAAGCACAGTTAAAACAAATCTCTGGGGACAAACAAAATTACTTTGTTATAAGCACAGTTTGTTATACACATGTTTCAGACACCTTGACGGGAAATAACTATGACTTTGTAGTAAACTTGTACATTATAAATATGCTTTACTGTTTCAAAATTTAATTCGCTCTCTTAGCATATGATTTGTAACAAATTATATATATTCATATTATTTTATATAGAACATTATTAAAATATCTATCATAGACATTACAATATATATGTTGTCCATCCCTTCACTTTGACCTATTTCTTTTTCGGTTGTTTTTGAAATGGAAATACAACAAATTCTAAATGAACAGAAATATTTGAGTTTCATGGTGGTTCCTATGACATACAAGTGGACAACTTTGTGTACATACCTTTTCTCTTAAAAGTTTCATGAAAGCACCTTGTACATCTTTCATTTTAAAAAACAGCTGATAAGCCTGGAAAAGTAAATGGTGGATTTAATTTACACAAAAAAAAGGATAAAAAGGAAAAGAATTTTCATTTAAGTGCCAAAGAAAATTAAAATATATTTAAAACTAATATATAAGTGATTAAATGAATAGAAATTAAATAATTTATTATTTTTACAATCATTAATTAGATTGTGGTTTATTTTGTTTTTATCTATTTTTACATCATTAATTAGATGTGGTTTATTTTGTTATTTATCTATTTTTACAATCATTAATTAGATGTTTATTTTGTTTTTATCTATTTTTACAATCATTAATTAGATGTGGTTTATTTTGTTATTTATCTATTTTTACAATCATTAATTAGATGTGGTTTATTTTGTTATTTATCTATTTTTACAATCATTAATTAGATGTGGTTTATTTTGTTATTTATCTATTTTTACAATCATTAATTAGATGTGGTTTATTTTGTTATTTATCTATTTTTACAATCATTAATTAGATGTGGTTTATTTTGTTATTTATCTATTTTTACAATCATTAATTAGATGTGGTTTATTTTGTTATTTATCTATTTTTACAATCATTAATTAGATGTGGTTTATTTTGTTATTTATCTATTTTTACAATCATTAATTAGATGTGGTTTATTTTGTTATTTATCTATTTTTACAATCATTAATTAGATGTGGTTTATTTTGTTATTTATCTATTTTTACATCATTAATTAGATGTGGTTTATTTTGTTATTTATCTATTTTTACAATCATTAATTAGATGTGGTTTATTCTGTTTGTCAGGTTAACATCCTACTGACAGTCTGCGTCATTTAAGTACATATAAATGTACATGTATATGGCAGGTTTAGGATGTCCTACTTGAGTTTCAATCTCACAAGCCCAGGGTAGAGGTCTGGTAATTGAACACCCCAGCTATTTTGCCAATCCCACAGGTACTCTCTGAGATAACAAAGTGAATAACACTAGAGATATTCAAACTTAATATACTTAAGTCATAATACAACAAATATAGTACCCGGCCTACTATACCTTTCAGCCGGGTACGAAATGGTCCCCAAGTGTCGTAGTGGAGCACTGCCTCAGAAAATCACTCCGGCACAATTTTCTATACTTTGTTGTAGGTTTCCAATTGATTTAAGTGTATACATGCATTATATATTATTTTTGTCCAAAAAAAACATAATGACCGTTCTTAATATCTACTTAACCACTCATAAGACGTCAAATTCATAATTTGTAGACATGTCGTATAATTTTCCTTCGAAAAGACCATCATATTTATATGTGAACAAAACAATGTCTCGCTGTGAATTTGATATTTTATACAGTTCAGTTTTATTGCCAATTAGGTAAGTGATATAAAACATGCAAGATAAAATGCATACAAACGTTTTAATAACGGTTTGCAAACTAATTTCTTTGCTCCGTTAGCAGTAATGGGCGCCAATTGTAGCTCTAAAGACAACATCATTATTTGTCTAAAAGTCTTTTGAGCTACTATATTGCAGCTAAAGTCATAAATGTGATGGTCATTACAGTGCCATTAAATACCAGCAAGTTCTCCGCATGTAGTTGCTATGATCCGATTGTATACAAACCTTGCATAGAAAGTATAGACAGAGAAGGCCTGCTGCAAATAACCAGTGAAGTCCATCGGACAGGAAGTGGAACCAGGGAACTATGGGTATAACCATTCGGTATAACTGCATAATGTGTTCTACAAACATGTAGTATTTCCCCTGTAATTAGACAGAAATGATCATGATAGTTTCATAAACTGGTATATGCAGTGATACTGTATAGCCCGTTAGAGATTATATTCTCGTGATTTTACAGGCCATTGCTATGATCGAGAAAAATTGATCCACAAAATATTGAGAAATGATTGACTCATATATGGCAGTACTACTAAAAATCATTTCCAGTTCTTATTTGTATTTGTAAAAATAAAATTTATGCATTGTAAGTATTGAAACTATCAAAATGTTGACAACTTTTGCTCTTGAATAAAACATTAATAGCTCTTCTTGATTCGTGGGTATGAAAATTTGGGCAGATATAACTTAAATGGCAATACCATTATTTAAATGTATTAATTTCATGTGTTGATATCATATATAATAGGACTGTAGCTATAAAACTCACCCTGTTCTTTGGTTTTATTGGTGCCATGGAGATAAATGCTTTAATTATCACAGTCACATACTTCAGGACAAAGTCATTAACACAAATAGCCCAGAAAAACATCCAAATGTCTCCTTCCCATTTCACAGGTAGTTGGAACATCAGCCTTAAAAGGAATGAAAGCAAACTAGACCACTCTACTAATTTTTATGATACCAGTTATCAACAGTATCTAAAGAAAAGTTCAATGCAAGGTCTTGATGTATTTACATATATGAATACATGTATACAAACATTGTTGACCTGAGGTCAGCGGGACCATTGGAGAAAAGTTTACTTGAATATACAGTAAAATGCTAATAATTGATAAGTGGGAACTATCAAAATTCTTTGAATTAATCAATCTGGGTGTTAAGTATGAGATTAAGTTAATATAGTACAGTCGAAACTCGTTATCTCGAAATTCAACGGACCAACGAAAATAATTTGACTCATCCGGAATTCCACTCAAACGTAATGTCATTAGGTTTGGTCAGAACGTGGTTTTCAACCGTCCTTCGAGTTTCGACTGTAGATCTTTAAAATAGTCTTGCTTCACCATACCTGTATTTTGTTTTATACAACTTGAATAACAAGTACATATTAAGCTATTTAACTTTCTTGACACATCAGTTGCCATGTGATGCTTTACATATCATCCAAAATATTGGAAAAGGGAATCAATTTACATCAACCCCCACCCTCTCCTCCACAGACAAAAAAAAATCCCCATAAATTCTGATAACTGAAACTTTTACACCATCTTAACTTTGATCTCGTCATCGCAGGCCAGACATTCACCACTTACACATTCCAAAGCTGCTGTTCCTGGAATACATAGTAGACATAACCAATGTTGGCGGTGAGGAACATGACTATCCAGAAATAAGACAGCAGTACATTGTGTAGCATGGCATCCTGTTAGAAAAAAATATATATCATGTTAATTTGAATTCAAGTATTTGTGAGTTTTCTTCACAAATATTATCAAACTCAATTACATGTATATAAAAGCAGAACAGTCCGAGTAATTCCTTTAACAGTTATGATTAATACAAAGTATGTTCTTCCGTAGAAATCCTTCACGATTATAAATATAATTTATGTCTTATGTGTAGTACATATTTTGTCTTGTTAAATAAATTAAATATACAGATATCCAAAGAAAAAAATGTTCATTCAGGGTTTTTTTTTCAGTTTTGTGGTTTCATTTTGTTAAAATTCCATTTATATCACCAAGGGTGAAAAATTCATGAGGTGGATGGAAACAATCAACCTATATGGTAAGTACCAAATCAATATTTATAAATGAATTATTAGTTGTAACCCCTTTGACTTTCTTACAAGATCTGCCCAATGAAAAGAAACCACATGCACACTAACTTACTCTTAAAGATGACTCGTGGACAATCTTCTTAAAAAACATGTTTGCATAGAAGAAAGTTCCTCCAAGTCCAATAAAGACAAGCATACCTGTAAGCAGCACATATATAGGCATGTATTCCACAATTTCATTGTGATGCAACACTATTGCAGTATTGCTGGACAAAAACAATAGTTTATTTTATTCTAAATGAAATGAATGGTATATAAACTTATAAAGATATGATGAGACATTTTCATGAATAACACATTTAACTGAATTTTTTCTAAATATTGGATATGCTCATTATATATTTTCTTTAAATTACCTGAATTGACCTTATAATATAGTTACCTAAAAGATGATCTGAGACAACCCTTATGCCGAGAATGACGATGAAGAGTAAGGAATTGAGAAGGAATATGTTCCAGTCCAAACTGTCCATACCATGGGCCACATGAGGATGGCCATTATTCTGAGGACCTGTGTTTTGATTTTCGTCGTGATTACCAATCGCTGGTAACTGGAAATGTTCTGGTGCCATTTGCTGCAGACTCTGCAGGTTTATACTGCCTACATTGGCTGAAGTAGGATCAAACACTGAACCAAAATCTATCACAAACGATTGGTCATTTGGCCGCTGGTCACCGTTTTCACCACCACCTACTGGAACCACTTGTGGTGCAATGACGGGTGTGTGAGGAACATTGTTTCGTTGTGGGGCCTCCCTTGCCTGCGGTACAGATCTAGTAAAAGTATTTGTATGTCGTAGATGTTGGGCCAGTGTAGGTCCAGTAGGTCTTGTTCCTCCTCCAGTTCTTGCTTCGTTATGTCCATGCTGAGCCTCGTTATGCCCATGCTGAGCAGGAAGCTGCCAACCAAATGTTTGGCTACCATTGTTACTCCTCGGAGGAACCTGTTGTGTTTCTTCAGCCATTTTGTTATTTCTTTATTTTATGTTATCAATATTTTGACAAATCTTCAAGCATTTCCTCATTCATTGTGAAAATGTAGCATTGCCTAGAATTGTGATTACCCACATTTTCCAATTTCAAACAATGACTGTTCTGATATCTGAAAAATAACAGAAATACATATTAGGATCTTGATAGCAAAAGACAAAATGTTCAGTAGCTCCAAATTATTTTCTACAAAATTAACTATCTAGTATGGATCCATGTTACAAACTGACGAAACGTACATACTTGCCATTGCAATATCACAATTTTTATAAGGCACAACCGGACAATAATCTAGTAAATGAACAAAACGCGCCACAACTAGCTGGAACCAGCTAACTACGGTGTCTAAGAAGAGGTAACAGGTAACGATCATTTGATGATACCATTCTAAGTACTGCCTACACATGTATATATCATATGTGATGACATTTGTTCAATGGGAACATTAGAAGGCCTAGCGACATTATTAAAAAGACACCAAATGGTCAGCCATGCTCAGTCATAAAATGATTTTGATTACTAAAACTAATCAAATGTTGTGTCCTCTAAGTCAGTCCCAAGCCAGTCGCCCTCTGGTCGGAATTTAATCAGGTTTAAAATGAGAATTCATTGTGAATAATGTGTAAAATATCATTAAGTTTTGACTTAACATAAAATTGAATAAACACGAAGATTTAGGGGTACCTAGTTGTCTAACATCCTGTGACGAGTCCAAAACAAACCTCAAATGTGAAAGTAACGACGAAATTGATTCGCTCTTTTAACAATTCAGTAACCAATGATGGGGGTCGATACAATTATTGACATATTCCGCATTTTCGTATCATCTATATTTTCTGTGGTAAATATCTAACGGCCCGATTATTGCTTTCTATGTTTTTAATTGATAAGATATTTCTCAAAGGTATACATGTAGTTATTAAAATCCTTAATCGGTCAATTGCTGATTCGAAACTTCCACTGCACACCGGAAACAACCGATATTTACCGAGTGCGATCGAAAGAAGGTAGAGTGGCGGTAAAGTTCAAATATATCTACCTATATTGTTGAAGGTGTGGCTATGTACAGGGAAGAGAAGAAAATAATTAAATTAGAAATGAAAGACGAGTTTTGAAGCAGTCTAGCGACTTTGAGATTATAAGATCTGGCGGAAGCGAGTTCCCGTCTTGGATAGTGCGGGGAAAGAAGGAGTTTTTGCGAGAATCAGTTCTAACATTACTAGCACAGGCGTCTGCTTCTGGTTTGATAAAAATATAATAGGCCTAACCTAGGATAGGACATATTGTATTGTTCCAAAACCAGATGCAGACGCCTGTGTTACTAGTAAGGAATTTGGCATGCAAGTGTGTTGGAGTGTCTGTTAGGGTATTGGTCTGTTTTAATAGCTAAGTACTATGCCGGTAGTGGTTTTGAAAAGCATAGTTAGCCGTGCGTTTTTTCTTCTAACCGCTAAGCTAGGCCACTCTAGTAGGTGTTCAAGCATATTACTAACGCTTGAGGTGTTATGGAATCTGTTAGAGACATATCGAGCAGCTCTCGTTGGACCATTTCTAGCTTATTAATGTCTCCCTTCTGGTATGGGTTCCACACTGTACAGGCATATTCAAGTGTGGGACGTACTAAAGATTTGTATGCTTGTTCTTTGATCTTTTTGAGTTATTTTTTAGATTTCATCTAATAAAGCCAATGGTCTTATTGGCTGTGCACGTGATGTTGCTGATGTGGGAGTCCCATTTTAAGTCATGTTGGATTGTTACGCCCAGATATTTTGCCTTATCAGTATGTTCCAAACAGTGACCATGAAGATAATAATTATATTTGATTGAAGCCAAGGTTTAGTCTTGGTACTCGAAAGAAAATTACATTTCTGGGGTGGAATTCCATTTTCCACCTTTTTTCCCAGTCAGCAAGTTTGTCTAGATCATTTTGGAGTGTTTATGAATCTTTTTCGATACAGTGGTTACGTACGAGATAGTGTCGAAAGGTCAAGTGGCATATCATTAATGTAATATAAGAACAAGCTTGGGCCTAGATCAGACCCCTGGGTGACCCCCGACTCTACAAGGAGTGATGGGGAAAGTTCGCCATCAAGGATGACAGATTCCCTTCGGCCCCAGGGGATATCACCTTTCTCAGGTTTAACAATTCCTCTTATTTACCTACAAAAAATCAATATTTGTATAATGTTAACTTCAAGAGATAAATCTGGACTTACATGAAGTAGTAGCTGCAGGTCTAAAGGAATGAAGTTGTAATTAATGTTCGAAATAATTGTATTATCTGGTCAGCGTAATTATTAAATGTAAAGAAGAAGTGATGGGCATCCTAAATGAGTAGCTACTGTTGTAGCGGAAAAGATATCACCTTGAACTGACTGACTTTTCTGAAAAGTCAGTCAGAAGGTGACTGACTTTTCTGAAAAGTCAGTCAGAAGGTGATATCTTTTCCGCTACAACAGTAGCTACCTCAATGGGATGCCCACATTGGCATTGCTGGTAATCTATTAAATTAGGGCGGAATATATCTTTTTTTAGGGTACTGCATCTATTTCTTAATGTGGCATGCAATATATTTGCTTTTCTATTTCCAATAGAATAATAAATAAGCACTTTCGTAAGATTTTTTGGAGACTTTTTAAAAACGTTACAGTATATGAAACATTATTTATAATATTAATATCTAGCTGGTTCAAAAGTCGGATTGTGGATGGAAAAATACGATACGTTTGAATGCTGGAGACTGAAATTAGGTAAAGTTGTTAGCATTTCGAAGATTATAAGAAGAATTTTTAGAGACCAGTTGGGGAAACAATGAACAGAGGTAGTTGGGTGTAATTTTGTTATTTATTTTGTAAAATAGCTGTAGTTTTCTTTGGGAAAGACGGAAGTAAGTGGTTCTAGACCGCTTTCCAAATACAATTAATTTCTGCTAGCATAAGACGGTTAGACCAGTAATTATTCTAGCAGATTCAAGCTGAAGTTTTCCTGTGTCACTAAAAGAGCACCCATCCGAAACCTCGCAACAGTATTTAAACAGTGGCCAATTATATGACCTTTGCATTTTTATTAAAGTTGGTTTATCAAGAGTATATTTAAGGTTTCGAAGAACACTTACCTGTTTTCATATATTATCAATGTGGCTATTCCATTTACAATTAGCCTCCAAAGTTACTCTTAAGTTCTTATGGTTATCTACAAAATCTACACTTAAATTATTGAATTTGATATCGATTAGGTGATCATGTTCCGTATTAGAAATAAGTAAAGCTTCCGTCTTTTGAGGGTTAAAAGTTACCAACCATTAATATGCAATCTTGAATTTCCATAAGGTCGTCGTTAATTTTAGTTTCTATTTCCAAAAATAATGGCCCAGAGCATAGCAAGGAAGTATCATCAGCAAATAGAAGTATCATTGATATACAATATAAAAAGGAACGGACCTAATACTGAACCTTGGGGGACACCAGAAATTGTAGAATTGACGGAAGATTTACTATTTCCTACAAATATTTTTTTAACCAATTTAGCAATTATCCGCCTATACCGTAATTTGCTAGTTTAACACTCAGTCCATTGTGCCACACATCGAATGCTTTCGAAATATCGCAGATAACTAAACATGTTAGTGCATTTTTTTTCAATATTTTCACATAGGGAATGGTATATTTCAATAAGTTGGTGAGATGATGAATTTCCAGGTTGAAAACCTGACTGATATTTATATATAAGTGAATTATCAAGTATTAGATATATTTGACTAACAAATCTTTCAAAAACTTTTCCTATTGTACTTAAAGTTGTATTGCTGCTAATTTCACTGTAACGATATGTAACTTAAACATTTGATATTTAAACATTGACATGTAAGTTGATGATTTAGCTCCCCAAAAGCATATGTCGGCCTATAAGAGAGCCGAAATCTAGGAATCATATATTCCTGGTTTTGAATAATTATATAAAGCGCCTTCAATCACCGTCATGTTCAGTGACTTCGGGTTTTGTCGGATTCCTAATCGTATCACGTGACTGACGTTCGACACGACCTGCACGTGGTGAGCCAGGTAACTAGCGTAAGCACACATGTGTTTGTTTACGTTTTCTATCTGGCCTATATGAGCAAATCATGCTAGTATATGTCCACAGATTGAGTATTTGAAACATGACCAAAAGACCAAAAGAGCGAAAGTTATAGACCAATACTTCCAGTGCTGCCTTTTTATAAAAAGTGGTAAAATTAGAAAGTTTAAACCTCAGGCAGGCGGAGAAAAATATGTATAACACTTAAACAGTTTTCACTATGACCAAAAGAGCGAAAGTTATAGACCATATACAACTTTAAGAGAGATATAGGTCTATAGTTAGTAGAATTATGCTAATCTCACTTTTTAAAGTTGTATGGTCTAAAACTTTCGCTCTTTTTGTCATAGTGAAAACTGTTTAAGTGTTATACATATTTTTCTCCGTCTGTCTGAGGTTTAAACTTTCTAATTTTACCACTTTTTATAAAGTTGCAGCACTGGAAGTATCTTTAATTATAAAAGTAAAAAATCTTTTTAACGTGTACACGTGAAAAATAGGCTCGAAAGATGCCGAATCATTCCGAACTCTTCCGAATATCGTCGCGACAATCTCGAAGTAAAACGAGAGCAGTGAAACCAAGAGAAAATATCAACAATTTTTCATAAACAAAATATGTGGTCGACCCCATCAGACTCTATCTACAAAGAAAATAAAGCTCGCACATTACAATATTTGATACACACAACATTTTACGGTAATGTGTAAATTGGATGTTTCAAATACTCTATCTGTGGACATATACTAGCATGATTTGCTCATATAGGCCAGAAGGAAAACATAAACAAACACATGTGTGCTTACGCTAGCTAGTTACCTGGCTCACCACGTGCAGGTCGTGTCGAACGTCAGTCACGTGATACGATTAGGAATCCGACAAAACCCGAAGTCACTGAACATGGCGGTGATTGAAGGCGCTTTATTCAAAACCAGGAATATATGATTCCTAGATTTCGGCTCTCTTATAGGCCGACATATGCTTTTGGGGAGCTTAATCATCAAGTTACATGTCAATGTTTAAATATCAAATGTTTAAGTTACATATCGTTACAGTGAAATTAGCAGCAATACAACTTTAAAGGATGGCATGACTAAAGCTAATTTCCACTGTTTTGGGAAGATACCAGTATCCAAGGAAGATCTGAATATTAGAAATAAGGGTAATGCAATAGAAGATGCTGTGTGTTTTATCATATGTTGTGTCCTACTGCTGTATTGATAGGTAAGGATTTAAAAATGTCTATGTCAGTCGGTTGAAATTGTATGACGGTTATATTAGCGTCAGTCCTAATCTCTACCCCTGGAACGTCAATTTGTGAATCGTCAATAGTTGATATGGAAACAAAGTAATCATTAAATAAATTGGCTTTACCTACGTCCGTCATTTCAGGGTGCCCAGTATCGTTCAATAGAGGAGGAACAGAGTTGGTAGTGTCCGAGGTTTTTAATAATCTGCGAATAATTTCCCAAAAGTTTCTAGGGTTCGAATCCGAGTGACGATATAAAATGCCATTAATATCTGAATAAAAAAATTCTTTGGTCTGTTTTTTTTAATTGTTACCACATGATTACGTTGTTTCCGAAATTTGGTAAGATTTAACGTTTTTAGATGTAGTTTAAAAATCTTAAAAATTCTGTCTCGTTTTTCAACCACGGTTTGTCATGAGGCCGAATAGTTATGGTTTTAGTTGGTATGCACTCCCCAGCTATATCTAGAAATTTGTCACTAAATTTTTCACACATTTCGTCTGGGGAGTTCACTGTCGAAAAAAAATCATCTAGCCAGTCAGTCTCATCTAATTTATTTTTAAACGTCTCATAATTTGCCTGATTATATCATCTTATTATCCGTTTATCTTCTGGTGATAGCTGTTCCTACATTAATTTCTACAGTCGTCGCTTTGTGGTCAGAAATTTCTTCTCAATATCAATTACGTCAGAAAGATTAGAGATACTGTCTCTTTCTTTCTGCTATAGATACTACTATAGATATAGAATTTAATGGGTTTTTTTATTCATTTTTCATTAAAATGAAATTATTTGAAAGTAGTAGCTATGTTCAAAATCAACTACTGGATGTGTGCATTCTAATATACAATGTGCATTTTTTAATTAAAATACATGTAATACTTAAATATCCAGCGTTTTTTCTCTTTACATAAAGTACAAGCACATAAAAGTTGGAAGTTTTATGAAACAGCCTATAGCCTTACCTGTAATTATCTCCTATTGCTCTATCTTTCACACATAGTGTCACTTGGCCAACAAATTAAAATACCTTACCTGTATACTTCAAAATTCAGAATGTTGGCTAAGTGAGAAGATACCTAAAAGTTGGAAGTCAGACCGTGCATTCGCAAGGGGAAAATTTGTCGCCATTTTTGTTTTCCCTGTATCTCAATGATTTAGAAAATTTTCTTGACCAGCGCAATGTCCCATCCTTGAATGAAGTAAATGTACTAAGTGAACGAAACCTGGAAGCCATGTACATATGTACGCATTGTATACAAACATTAGAAATGTTTCATTACCGATAGATCTACACTTAAAACTGTTTGATGCACTTGTGATGCCAATTTTATTATATGCATGTGAAACCTGGGGTTACGAAAATATTAAGAATATAGAAAATTTACACTTACAATTTTATAAACGGATTTTAAATGTTCGTATTAGTACACCAAATTATATGGTACACGGTGAATTGGGCAGGTTCCCTATAGAAATTGAAATAAAAACAAAAATGATTATGTTCTGGCATAAACTCGTAACGGGGGAAACGAAATTATCTACTACAATGTATAAATTATTGTATAAGTATCATCAGGACTCCGTATTGAGTTCTAGGTGGTTATTATATATAAGAGATATATTGAATAATACTGGGCTTAATATTTGGTCACTTCAACTATCTTGTACAGTTAATAAAAATTATCTTAAAACAATTATTAAACAAAGACTTCAAGATCAATTTATTAAAAAATGGTATCATGAAATTGACAGTTCCTTGCGAGGACAAATGTATTCTTTATTTAAGTCTCAATTCAATTTTGAACCATACCTCTTGAAACTGAATCATAACCAACGTAAATATCTGTGTAAATTTAGAACTTCTAATTTAAAATTCCCTATAGGCAGGAAGATGGAATAACATCCCTAGCGAGGAAAGGTTATGTCCTCTCTGTACAAATTGTGTTGGAGATGAGTACCACTGTCTATATGTATGTAATAATGAATCTGTTGTAGCATTACGAGAAATTTATATACCAAGATACTACTTTACTAATCATTATTCTATAACAATAGAATCTATGTATAAAATTAAATTAAATTCACAATGATTTTATTTAAAGAATTTTAAAGATTTCCTTGATATATCTAAAATCTCTGGTATAAATCTCATTAGATTTTCAATAGATTGATACAAAAATCAAGCAAAATTCTTTGAAACCTATTTCACATGGAAGTAACTTTCCCTTAAGTAATATCAAAGAAAAAATCCAAAAAGGAATGATCTTATTTCAACTTAGTGGAACACCAACTCGATTAAAAGTTTGAAATAATATAAGCCTTTAATTTGCCTGTTGAAACGCGATATTTTTCAACAAGGTCTTCAATATGTCTGTTAAGTGACCTTATATACATATATAGTACATGTAACATCTGCGTTAATTACCTACAAAGTACGATTTCCAAACTTAAACAAGAGGCCCAGAGGGCCTGTATCGCTCACCTGGTTTGAAATGCCAAGTAATGTTCTGAATACCGGTTCATTGTTTCTTTTGTAAAGGAATTTTAATATTAACCTCTAAATCCCCTATTGGGATACCCCTCCTGCCCCCAGGGGGTCAGAGCCAAAATTTATACATGTTCTGTTCCCCTTCCCCCAAGGATGATTATGGCCAAATTTGGTCACAATCCAAGCAAAACTCTAGGACAAGTAGCGATTCATAGGATTTACCTCTATTTCCCCTATTGGGACCCACCCGTCCTGCCTCCAGGGAAGAGCCAAAAATTTATACAAGTTCTGTTCCTTTTCCAAAAAGGATGTTTGTGGCCAAATTTGGTTACAATCAATGCAGAACTCTTGGACAAGTATCGATTTATAGGATTTACTATAATTCCCCTATTGGGCCCCGCCCCTCCTGCCCACGGGGGGGCCAGAGCCAAAATTTATACAAGTTCTGTTCGCCTTCCAAAAAAGATGTTTGTGGCCAAATTTGGCTACAATCCATGTAAAACTCTAGGACAAGTAGCAATTTATAGGATTTACCTCTATTTCCCCTATTAGGGCCCCCGCCCCTCCTCCTGCCCCGGGGGGTCAGAGCCAAAATTTAAACAAGTTCTGTTCCCCCTCCCCCAAGGATGTTTGTGGGCAAATTTGGCTACAATCCATGCAGAACTCTATGACTAGTAGCAATTTAAAGGAAATGTTGACGGACAGACGGACGGACGACGGACGGACAGACGACGGATGCCGCGCCATGACATAAGCTCACCGGCCCTTCGGGCCAGGTGAGCTAAAAATGTATTACTTGTATTTGACTGACCTTTTTAATTTAACAGAACATCAATATATTTTAAAAGTTGCATTAGGATACATCATTTATCATAATTATATAATTTTCCTGCTTTCTTATCCTAAGATGGTATTTCTAGATCAGCGTGAGATTACATTATAATGTAAATGTATGTCATTATAGTAAAGGAGCACCCAATAATTAAATTGTTGTTGGTTAACAGGCAGTAAAATGATATATTTTTGTGTCTGTTAGAAATAACATATAAAGTTCTTTATTTCTTATGGTTGATTTTCGGTCAAACATTATTACTAGATACAAATTGGTAGATGTACTATAATCTTTAAACAGAAAAAAAATAAGAAAACTGTTAATTTGGTATACTGAGCAGTAAAAGTTTGCAACATTTTGAGAATTACAGCATATGGACTTGAAATAATTTTGCCAGTATTGCAACATTATATTAACATCTATAATGTGCAGTGGAATGAATATGGTTAAGACCCAAAGTAACGGTCTCATTTCATTTAGTATTTTTACATAATTAAGCGACTTCTAAAATATTTTGTATCTAAAATACATATAGAGCATTAAAAACCAACGATATATGATTACCAATGTTTATAAAACATCATATATGTGTGTTTTTGTCGGCTTCAATAGATTACCAACTGAAACTATAATCAATAGGTCAAAATTTCCGACAAAATTAATTAAATTTTATGATATTGTTTTTCTCCACTAATTTTCTAACCAAATACCGGTACTTAAGGTGTACATCTATGCGATAAAAGAAATCAAAATTCAGATATGATTTGCAAAAAAATATTTCACCTGGAACCCAAAATGCATTGTTCTTAGTAATCCGCTCCTTATTAATTCTTAGCATTTACAATGTTAATGATTTTATGTATATTAAAGCATCAATTAATTAATAATTTACATTGTATAATGTAAGGAATATATTGAAGGAATTATTTTCCAAAACCCACCAATGTTACCTATGATACTGATTGAAATACTGGTAAATCTCGGGTGACTTTACAGGTGAAAATAAAGAATGTTGGCTAAGTGAGAAGACACCTACCAATGACATTGGTGAGGTGAAATGTATGGATGATATTGTAGATTTTGTGTGAATTTCCGTCAGTTAAAAGGTCAACGTTTATATCACCAACTATATATAATGATGTTTGGAGTTTCTTGGAAGGCAGTATCTAGAGAAGGTTGTAATTGGCCCAAAAAGTGTTTGAACGCATTTCGCGGGGCATAATAAAGAATGAATTCTTTTTCATTAGCTAAAATATTTTTTTAAATCTTAAAAAACACATTCAAATGGTGGACATAAGGGGTCCCCTTGACACAAACCCAGAATATTGTTAGAAATTATCATTTTAGCTCCTTTCTTCTTTTAAAAAAAGACAAAATAGATAAAAATTGCACATCAAGGAGAAATATACCTAGACCTTTAACATTGCAAATTTTGAAAGAACCCCACATTTAAAGTGAATAGTCGGGCAAAGAATGCACTCATTGGCCTTCCAAAAGATCAAAACGACATTAAAGATCTGTTTTTGTTTTGCAGTGTTGACCATTGAATTTGAAAAGCCCTGTGTAAATTAAGCATAGTAACAAAAATAAATTCTGCTAACTCTTTGAATGAAAGCGAGGCTGCGTGGAAATGTCAACACAGACAAAGGACATTTTACGATTCATATAATGTAAATTGATGTCTTCGTGTGCAGATCAATTTTGATGGAAATTTTATTTTTTCTATTTCTTAAGAAATGATACTGGATATATTAGCACTATTATTCCAGACTTAAGTTTTCCTTTGCTAGACTATTTAATTTAAAATTGATGTGGCAAATGTTTCGAAGTTAAAATAAATGTTGATTTTCATAACGCAGGTCGTCTTATTTTAATTGAAATAAGAACACAAGACTGACATTCTTTTGAATGCTGTATTAGGCTGCTGGATTGGTATTATTGGACGTGTAAAATGTTTATATCGGAGTGAAACCAAGCGAGCCACCCAACCTGAAAAATCCTGCAATGCAGGTTAGCAGGAGGTGCACCAGCACTCAATGCTTAAGATTTCAAATACTGGATTTAAGAAGGCCGCGAAAAACAAAAATATGACTGAATAAGAGAGTCTTCATTAAACACAGTCTTAAAACGAATAAACAGCCAGTGGACATCTAAGAAACATATGTAGACACTGTATTGACACTGTAACCTCCAAATGGGACATCTCTGTAAAGTTAGGTCCAATGTATGCTGGTCCTCTAGGATCCTACACCAAGTCTAGAACATTGCAACTTATATACTCAGAAATCACTCCAAATTCTACAACAGAGAAAACATCATTAGTTTCTGCACAAACTATATATAAACGAAACTGAAACTGAATATGGACAACTAAATAGACAATGCCTGTGAATAATCCCTTTGATATTTGTCAATAAAATTTTTGAAATTTGTCAATAAAATTTTTGAAATTGAACTCGAACACTTGCAACTTCCTATAAAACAAACATTCTGAAAAAAAATAAAAAAAATAAAGCACATCCATATATAGGTCAATAGCAAAATGTCGTCGATTGTATGAACCCTACAAATTCATGCGTACTACACGTGCCTACCACATACATGTACAACTACCCGGCTCAATAAATTTTGTTTCGTTTTATTTTAAATCATAATGACTTTATATATAGAACTAGATATCGCACCATACATCTTGAATTTATAGAAATCCAGAAATTTGCCATGTGTCCGAATGTCAAACAGCAAGCCATGATATGATAATTATTGAAATATCTGAAAGCTTTCAAGGATGCTCTAGTGAAACGTAATTTTTTTTTTCTGATATGACTTAACTTTTGATAGATTTAAAAAAAAAGGAATATTGGTAGTGTGCTTGATTTTGAGCTATTACAACATTGTATGAATCCGTTACTTATTTGATGCGAACTGTGGCAGTGGCATTAAAGACGAATTTCATTCTATAATGAAATATTATTATGAAAGACTTTGAAAGATTATGAAAGTTTTTAGAACTTATACAATCTGAAAACAGAAAAAGAATGAAGAATTTGAACTTGTATATACATGTATTGCACCTACCCGCTAAATTTTGAAGATGAAATGGGTTTTTTTTTGGTTTTTTTTTTTTTTACAATTTTCACAGATTCAGCGCTTCATAGAAAAAAATGCAATTCAAAAGAAAAACAAGTCACTGTTTTTAAAACCATCATGAAAATAAAGGGTCAGTGTGCTTGATTTTTTATACCGATACAAAATTTTAAGTGAAAAAAATTCAGCTATTCTTGCTAAAAATTAAAATTTTCTTTAATTTCATTAACATGTAAAAATGAAAACCAAATAGTTTTGAAACAAAATAATAAGCTTTATGGATTGTGGGACAGTACTTCGACAAAATATTTTCTAATTTAGGAAGTTTAGAATTTGTATAAAAATATTGTGGAGACAGGGCCAATTGTACAATACAAGAGAATATGTACCACTGAAATTCCTATTTCAGATACTGTTCTAGTACTGTATGGAACCTGCCTCAAAATGATCACTTATTGCACATTAAACTACCATGATACGGTCTCCCTCTAAAGAAAATTTGAAAACAAACAAAGTTGATTTCTTAAGATGGAAAGTTCATGATAAGGGAGACAACTTATGGTTTGTTTTGTGTAGATGCTTGATTATTGACAAGATGCCACAATGCAAGCTCTACAAGCACTTTAACAACATACAGCATATGACATATGCTGAACATACAGCATATGACATTTTTTTTTTTTTTGGATGCTGAACAGGGGGCATCTTTTGAAATTATTCATAAATTAAATATTTTTATTTTAAAATAAGAGTTACAACCTCCATAATTTAATTTTATGATTTTTGTTCACTATATATTGATTAAATAGTTTTATAAATCCAAGATTGAAAATATTGACGTCTAGGTGATATTTAGTGATATTTTAACTCCTTAATTGAAAATCGTTATCAATGACATAATATTATATTTCTTGCTACATCGATCTTGGTCTTCTGTTAAAATTCCCATCATGTTGATAATTCAATGATTATTGTAATACCAATTTTTCTTGGAAAAAATATTTTAGCCTAAAAAACAAAGCTATGTTCTGGCCTACAAGGCAGATGGTCATAATAGCTCAAGCCAGTATTTGTAAAAGAATAAAATTTAAAATTAACACTTATTTCCAATAAAAAAAATTCTATTTATCGATCTATTCTTTTTCAATTTACTGACTTTATTTTAGTACACTTACAATTTTGAAATTAATGGTACAATAACATGTAATAACTACAGAATATAGGAAAACGTCCTTTGGAGTGAGAATGTGAATTAGTAGTTTTAATGATAGGGTCAGTTTGTACGCGCCTCCCATGTCAGTCCAGTCTAGTCATTTGTGTCCTGTCAGTTGGGAGGTTTTTTGTCAATGTCTTGCAGAGTGAGTATAAGGATTAAAGAACTTTTCTATATTCTGTAATTGAATACTATAAAACAAGTTACTAAAAACAGGGCATGATAAGAGGTAGTTTATTTACTACAATGGCTATCTTCAAACTTTGCATAAGATGGATTATGTGGGGCATTTGGAAGATTACTCATTATAAGAGTTATTTTCAAAAATGTACTGGTTAATGCAAGAGCTAAAAATGATCCTACTGGCTATCATAGACTCAAACATAACATTTACAAAAGTGTCATTATTATTACAATCTCAAATTCTTAATTATTTGGAAAATACTACTACATGAAGTTTGATAATTGGAAAATAAAAGCAGAGAAAACAATTTAGAATTTTATCATGTGCAATATTAATGATGATTATATTATAAAACTAAACGTTCTTTTAAAATTATGGAGGTTCCCGTTTTGATGAAAAAGTAGGTTTTCATAGTCTATTCGCATAAATCTTTAAAAATAGTTTTCTTCCTTTACCAAGTGAAGAAAATTGATAATGTGCATTGAGACCTTAGATCCCCATATAAAAACTAGTGTTTTAATTTTAAAATTCAAATATAATTTTCATGGGAGTTTTACAGTGAATGATCACAGAAGAAAAATTTAGAAGTTTTTAGAATTGTCTGTGTTATAAATATTTACCACATGTTTTCTGTCAACGATAACTAATCTATTAGATTGTGAATGTATATCATTAACAAAGTTATTTATTAACCGAGTACTTATATATTCATTTGTCAGTAAAAACATAATCTGACTGAATGTAACATAAAACAGATATACTTACTACTACATGTTTGATAACAAATTAATTTGCAAAATGTTTTTCTCATTATTTCAATTTAGCATATTATGTCTTTATTTATATAAACATTATTATAATGTGATGTTGTAATCTTCAGTTTGGAGGAAATGAAGACAATTATGATTACCTGATTGGAGCTCTGTTCATCACCAATGGTCACTATCAAGGAAGGTCTGCCATAGGTTGTCACTATCCTGCTGTAAATGTAATTATTGTTAATGGACAAAAGGACGGACAAACGCTGGACCACAGATGAAAAGTATAAATCTTGTAATTATAGCAACATTCTACATAATAAGAAATAGAATCCAGGGCTCTACAATATCATTTTTTCACACTTGTCCAACCGGGCAAGTAATATAAAAATCCACTTGTCCAAACTTTAAACACTACTGGCAAGCGACCAGTTTTCGCAGAGATAAAAATGTTTGTATACTTTCATATTACTATTGAAATGAATTGTGTCAGTTGCCTTTATTATTATGATTTGTTCATTGATTATGTGCAGTTCACTTGTGACTTATAACTTAAGCTACAATAGTAAATGATCCTTTCTCGTCAGATACATCAGGTATTTTTCTTTTTCCTTCGACGCTGAAGCCATATTTTGTTAAATCCATTCTCCAATATAAACAGCATATGTTATTTCAGCGCTTACAGTAGAGCGACCCTTACATACAAACGCAACAGCGTTCCAGATTTTCTTGATCGGAACACATCTGGCTTTTACCTAATGTACCAGTAACGTACCTCCGGGTACCATTGCAGTTCAATAGGCTACTGATCTTTTTGAAGTCATATTTTATTGAAAAAACAGCATGAACAACTATTGATTTCTGAAAGACAGGCATTTTAAAGTTTTTTTGCAAATCTGAGAATTTAATTTCAGCTAAAAATCACTTGTCCAAGGGGGCAAGTGTGTATCATGATGTATTTGTCAGATTTGCACTGGAACGGACAAGTCGGACAAACGTAATTGTCGAGCCCAGGAATCATATTTTAAATGAGAACATTACAAGTGATGAGTAGAAACAAGGAGACTGACGAAAATAGAATTTACCAGAAAGGATATGTTCACCAAATCTTACTCTAATGAGCAGAAAATGATAATTCAGTTTTTACCTTAGAAGTAAAGTACACAAGATGGATATATCCTACCTGTAATTTTGGACTTTATCTGTTTACCAAATTCTTCTGGTCTCAAATATCAACCTCAAACATCAAGCTGCGGACAAACTGAAAAAAAATAAAAAAAAAAATAGTGAATTGACAATTGATTTATTGCAATTATCATATATCAATTATTGAAATGGTATTGATCCGTTTTTCAATTCATATTGAGAATATGTGACCAGAAACAAGGAATATTGATATTAATCAAGGGGGAGACAATCCAAAACAATGTAACATGAAGCGCTAGTACACACTTCATGGAATTTGCCTATGTCCAGTTGGCATTCATGGTGGCTATGAATGCCAACTGAAACTTAAAGATATTCAATACTTTGTTCAGATATTCATTATAATTTAACATCAATGACTTCTGTCGCATTATTTTGTAACTTGGACAATGTATTCGTGATTGGACCCAAAATTTGTGTCAAACATGCCCATTTTAACAAGTTTCATTTTCCCTCAATTCTCTTTGTTCATCGACATTCCTCCATTAATGTAATTTTCACATTTCCTAACTCATTCCTCCTCATTAGCATGATTTGGCCTACCTCATTTTGGTATCAATGATTCTTGTTTTTTTGTTTTCCCTTCCCTCGAGTCTTTGTTCTCCATTGTTACAGGCTAGGCTTGTCTTCTTCGCCATCCGATAACCATCTAATGTGAAGTAGATTCTTATCTTATCGAGTATTATGTGTTGTGTTGCAATTTTTGTATCTGAATTTTCTGTTTGATTTGGCACCGGAAAATGACTCATGCTAACTTACCAGCCTTGACTTGTCGACTTTGGTCACAGGTACCCCAATGCTAATCCAGGCGGGCTTTTTGTGATGACAATTTCATATTCTGATTGAAGGACAAAGGTTCTACAGCAATCGCACTGTCAAATCAATGCAGTTGTCCCAGACAGCAAAGCACTACCCTAAGTGTCCACGCGAACTATAAGTCGGAAAGGTTGCCGATAATTACGGGGACGAATTACCTATTTTCTGTCTTTCCGTCTAGAAAAGTAATCCCGCCCTATATCAGTACACTCTAGTTTATTGTTTATCCTTTTGGAGCGAGCGCCGCTTTTAGAGACAAAAACGTTGAAATAGATTGCGATTGCCATAGAACCATTCTTCAATCAAATCCTGATGGTTGTCACTATCCTGATGGATCAAAAGGTCCAGATGCTCGAGCTGTTATTTGGGTCAAATCAAAATAGTGATATCATTAGTGTGGTTACAAACATATGATATTATAAAGATCAGTCTACTTTTATAGTAAATGTTATATCAAAAATGTATTTTTTTTTCTTCGTTTTATTCTTCTTCTGAAATACTTCACTTAACCTACCTTTCCTCTTCCGAATATTCCAGACCTAAACGCCAACTTAAATATTTGATGTGTTTTGAAAATGAACATTTTTTTTGTAAAAGGAATTCTCGATTTTACCACTTATCTTCCAGTAATTTTGAAAGGAATGGATTTGGTTGGGAGTGAAGGGGGTAAGGGGGGGGGGGGGGCAAATATACACTGCAATAACACTGCAGTTTAATTTTACAATGCAAATATAACTTAATTTGAGTTTTAATAGTAAATGTACCTGAATGGAGCTCTGTTCCTCACTATTATGATCACTATCAAGGTTGTCACTATCCTGATGGTTTTCACTATCCTGTTTATTATGGTGAAAAACATATGAATAAAACAAATCAGATTTTTATAATTTAGAAAATCATTATCATTACAGTATTAACAAAACAAAAAACCGCTCGCCTCTGGAATTTGTTTTTAATTTAATCAGGTTCCTGGTAATTCACCAGATTTTATGAAATATAGAAATGCAATTAAATAACTTAACTTTTGAATTATCAAAATACAGAAATTGGCTCCATTAAATGATTGTCAATACAGATCACATAATTATAATTCAAAATCGTTGTAGAAATCAACGTCAGTGTGATGGATAACAACACATGCAACAAAACCTTAGCCTTGCTATTTCAACCCATTGGGCCTCTTGTGATTCACAAAACTCAGTGTTTTGCTCCTTTAAATGATTGTCCTTAGCCATCACAAGAATTATAAATAAAAACCAATAAATTAGTCAATCCATTGTTGTTATACCTCACTGAAACCTATCCATCCTCTCTCCAGTATCCAACACCTAATTGTAAACTCAATACGTATGTATTCTATATGTTTTGATAATGGATATTTTTCTTATAAAATACACTTACTATTCTACAACTTCTCTTCCTGTTATCCTGGATTTAGATGGGTGGGATTGGGAGTGGGGGTGGGATTGGGAGTGGGGGTGGCGGTGTTGGAAGGGCAAATGGAAAATATTTATGATAATTTAACATAACTTTTTATGAAATTTTAGTGAAAGAGGTCTGTCTAGCACAAATGGTCCCCCATCACAAATGCCTGCCATTGGTTGTCACTATCCTGAGTGTGTCACTGACTGACTATTTTGATGGTTGTCAATATTCTTAAAGTTGTCACTAACCTGATGGAGACATTCTTCCGAGATATTTACCACTTTGGATTGCCAGCAGGAGTCACCAAGCTAATACTAATAGTCAAGATCCTCACAGGTCACCAAAAGAGGTCCGTATGCTGGAGCTGCCTTAGAGGAAAATAGTGAAAACAATCAGTATGATGGAAAACATATGATATGCTGATTTAAACCAGGCAATACATTGTTTATTGTTATAATTTCTATCAAATTTGCAGTAAACATTAAAATCCTTGTCTTTGTTATGAGAAGCAATGTTAACAATACTTGTTCATGGACAAACCAACGGATGAAACAGGCACATTTCCTTTAGAACTGAAGTTTAATTTTATAATTCAAATAAAACCTTCTATGGTAGTTTTATAGTGAATATACCTTTTTTTAAATGAAGCTCTGCTTATGACTATATTACTAATGGTCGCTATCAAGGAACGTCTGTTACCAGGTGTCACTGTCTCCATGGTATCTCTATCCTGAAAATAGGAAAATATTTGAAACAATGACGACATCCCGATTTTTTCTTTTTCTTTTATTTACAATTTTTTTTTTTATTTAAAACTTTTTTTTATTTACACTTTTTTTTTTATTTACAACTTTTTTTTTTTTACATTTTTTTTTTTTTTTTTTTTTTTTACATTTTTTTTTTTTTTTTTTTTTTAAATAAAGTTTTTTAATACCCCAGAATATTTGAAGGCTGCCAAGGTTGGGGCCTTGGGGTCAGCCTTTTAAATATAAACAGATGTCCCCTCGCAGGGGGGCTTTCATTCATCACACGTTGACACTAGAGACTTTCTTTCTTTCTTCTCTCTTTATTTTTATATACAGATGTCCCCTAGCAGGGGGGCTTTCATTCATCACATGTTGACACTAGAGACTTTCTCTCTTTCTGTCTTTCTTCTTTCTCTCTTCCTCTTTCTGTCTGTAAACAAATGTCCCCTCGCAGGGGGGCTTTCATTCATCACACGTTAACACTAGACTTTCTCTCTTTCTGTCTTTCTCTCTTTCTTTCTTCTTTCTTCTCTTTCTTTCTTCCTCTTTCTTTCTATAAACAGATGTCCCCTCGCAGGGGGGCTTTCATTCATCACACATTGACACTAGACACTTTCTCTCTTTCTTTCTTTCCTTCTTCTTTCTCTCTTCCCCTTTCTTTCTATAACAGATGTCCCCTCGCAGGGGGGCTTTCATTCATCACACGTTGACACTAGAGACTTTCTTTCTTTCTTTCTTCTCTCTTTATTTTTATATACAGATGTCCCCTAGCAGGGGGGCTTTCATTCATCACATGTTGACACTAGA